>NW_028259182.1:2841230-3155601 GCF_977971745.1 Zootermopsis nevadensis
GCTTCGTGCTTTTATACGACAGAACATTTGTTCATACGCTGGCTAAACCTACTGTTTAATGTTTTACGAATTGGTCTCGTCATGCAGAAGCTGTTTCCCGCTGACACTAATATGGAGCTTTGCATTACTGCGGTGTTCCAAGTAATTTTTGAATGACGGATGTAAGATACTATAATTGTCTATACAAGTTCCTTAAAAGTATTTTTGTAGTGTTTTTTTTATGAATTGGTGTTGTTATTTACACTGTTATATGCTTATATATTTATGTATCATACAAACTATAAAACATGTTTATATTTTTAACACCATTAAAATGTATAAATGATCAATAAAGCCTCATTAATATGAATTAACATACAATTAAATATTGTATTTTGCTACTATAGATGAAAACAGTCTTTTCATGTGAAATACCACAAATTCCAGTTGACACTGTCACAATAATACAATCATTTCTTTGTAAGGAAAAGTCATTATTTGATTTCAGATGACTTGAGTCATGCGTGTGTAACATTTGGTGTTGAGGAATGACAAAACTAGAATAGGTCATTTTTATGTCTTGGATATTAAATATAGCGGAGTCCTATGTCGTGACACAGTGATAAAAACCAATGATATTTTTCGATGTCTTTATTTAGAAATTAAACCCTTCTTATATGTAATGAATTAAATATATCTAGTTATGAAGTGGTAATATAAATTGTATTATGCGTTTTAAAATATATGTAAAGTGCTTATAGAGGCGAGCAGTATCCACTTGCAAATCCTCACAAAGAAGTGAGAACCTTTTCTAGTGTCTCCAGACCATATTAAACCTGTCATGATAAATTCATACATTGCCAGATTCGTTTAAAACCGTGGAATACTATCAAAGTGTAGTAAAATATGGTAGTTTTTCTTCAAGCATTCTATCCTGCTCTAAAAATGAGATTCCTACCCGTCCTGGTTCTTTAAGGCAGTGCTAGACATAACCCCAACGAGCACAACAGAAATGAAACAAAGTAGCACCATAAAAGTCTAAAAATCTAAAATTTAAAAGCTGATTAGAGTCTGTATATTTCCGGTGTCTTAAATTTTTTTTTTAAAATTTCCAAAATTTTATTAGTTAAAAATTTCAGTTTATTCAGAATATAAATAATTGTCAAAATGAAAAGAATTGTAAACTTTTAAAATTAACAATTCTTATAATACATATAGCTTTGGTATTTAAAATATTTATAAAATTTCAAAATTTTAAAACCTAACGTTATGAGACATTGAAGGAATTAGGAGTTTTAAGTTTTTGATATTTCATGAATATTGGAAGATATAGTAGGACCGAGGACGTGCAAGTACGATATGTATAGTCGGACTCACATCTTACGTACCTGTGACTGGAATGTTTGCAGTCTCTGAGTTTCTGTGCTATTCTGAGGAAAGTTTCTGTAAGTGCACGAACATCAGATTACGATACAGTGGGGTAATATTTGTGGTTGTGGTAATTTCTGTTCGTTACATTTGCGACTCTGCATCAGGAAAGATGCTTTCGGTCATGTGTTCGTTTCGTGAGTGTGGTGGCTGCAAGTGGTTTATGTTAACAGTATTTACAGATTGTGTTTAATATTATTCATCCAGTGTGAGCCGGAAAAATCATCTGCCATTGAAACGGTAAGCAATTACAAATGGATATTTTAAGTGCTCAGAAAATTGTCGCGTGTTTTTCACATTAATGCATGCTACTTGGTGATATTGGAGTGGGTGATTTAAGAACTCTACTTGTATTTTCAGTGTTTTTAAGCGCTATTGTGTGCCTTACGATTAGTTCAATGTTCTACGTAGTGACCTTATTTATAAATTAGGACTCTTCTAGAGTGAAGTAGTAATACCTAAAACAGCACGCCGATATATCGGCACTAGGTAATTCTGCATCAGATACTTTAAACTTTAGTTCATATTTTCCTCAACAGATAGCTCCTGTGGGCCAACAAAAAAATGTTTTTAGAACTCCCAGGGAGCCGATCTATTAGCGCAGGCTAAATCTGATGATCTAATTACAAATAAGGCTGCCAGATAGTAGTATAAGGCTGCATAAGTGATTTTACATACATATTTTATTACATTCCATGGATCCATAAGATAGTCTGATGACAATAGGACGTGGGAGAAGTCACAATAATAATAGAAAACATATCATAAAGTACAATTCATACTATTACGTATATAAATTTCACTTAATATAAACAAAGGGTTCACCAAAAGTAATGATAAATTACAAATGGTGTTTGGAGAGAGACTGAAAGGGTTGAGTTTCATTACAAATGTTACAGAAACTCAGATGATATTTGAAAATATTTTTTAATATTTATTTTTTTAATATTCACCTTCAGTGGATACACCTTTCCTGAAGCCAAATTGTACCAGGACCGATATGTTTTTAGTCTGCATATGATGACTTAATCTATTGTACATAACCTTCTCAAATACTTCAGAAAAAGTAGTTAACAGTGAAATTGCCATTATAACCTGATGAGTTTTTTTTTTTTTTGATTTGAGGGACTGTATTACACTTTTCATCCCAGTTTCAGTGGTTGAAAAAAATATTAAAACAAAATATTTTTTTTACAGTAAATGCAACTTTTAAAAATGAAACAGTATCTTCTGTCCCTGCTTGATGTAAATTTAAGCTTTCAGTAATTGTTAGAAGAAAAAAAATATTGAAGGCACAGATGGCATCTGCTCTGATAAATGTATTTTTCTTGTCTGCCCTTTTATTATGTTCTATGTTGTTTTTATTTTGTTGTCTGACTTTGCTATAAGTCTACTGTAATGCTGCTTTTCAGTCTATTGTATAACATTAATCAGTATTTTACAATACTTAATATAAAATTTAAAGAAGAAGTACTGTATTTTGGATATATGACCATTTCAGAGTGGTAAAGAACTTGTCACTTTATTCAGCATCGATTTATATCGAATTTAGGCTGCTGTGAAAATCTCGTCACATATCTGTTAAAGTTTGTTAGAACTTACACGCCACAGTGAATTTTAGTTGTCAACTTGTAACTTGAATTTCCAAAACCAGTGCTTAATTTTTTGTTGTTATTAAACCTTTGGCTTTGAGATTTCATGTGGTTGTCCGTTTCAAATATGTGTTACCACACATTAATTGGTAATCACATTACAATTTCGAGCAACTTGCAAGTGGGATGGCTGAGGACGTGATGATGTTCACACGAAGTTCGATGAAAATTGTTCAAAATATTCAAAAGATGGTCACATCATAAGTCAAAGTTGGGAATTTTTCCTCTGTTATGTTGTACACATGGAATTTCACAAAAGCTTCGTTCCATTAGTGTCAAATAACAATGCTTGCAGTTGTATCAATGGATGGACTGTAAACGCAGGTTACAAACAAGGATGTGATTTACTGACTTGGCGTAGCTTCCCCCTGCTAGCAGTACCGCAGCTAATCACAGAGATGGCGTACCCGTACGAGCCATAAAGCTTATAGCATATAACCTAATAACGAGCCTTCAAATTTGACGTATTTTCCATTTGTTCTGTCCCGTTCTACGGCATTGCTGGTTGCAGAATCACATTAAGAGAAGCGCTCGTCTATCCTCGGGAGACCTGTCAAGCGGCAGAAGAGAGGGAAATTTCAGTGTGACAAGGATAGAAGTTGTGAATTGACGAAAAACCAGACACGTCTTTTCCGTATCTGAGTTCTGACAATCAGGATTAATTGTACCGATGCGTCGTCACCAGAATCGCGTTTTGGAGGTGACCATATCGAGTCTCGACCAGATCACAAGCTACCCTGACAAAAATTTTCGTGGTTTCCTTCAGACGTTACAGGCTGATGCCGGTGAAGCAGCTTCATGATCTCAATCGCTTATCTTACCTTTTAAAAATGTTGAAAATGTCTGCTTTTGACTCATTGTAGTTATTTAGTTACACGTAGCAGGAGACACGAGTAGTTCGACGTATGGCCGTACACAACTTGAACGCGCAAACGTAATTATTAAGCTATTAAATTTCTCAAGGTCATTCACAGGTCATTTTTTCAAACGCATATATCTGTCGGTCAGTAGTTATATCAGTACCCATACTCATGTCAGTTTGAGGACACAGACAGGCCAGTGTCATGTCAAGGTCACGACGATATAAGTCCGTTGGTTTACCAAATAGAGGACTTTGAAATTTTCAAGGTCATTCACAGGTCATTTTTTCAAACGCATGTATCTGTCGGTCAGTAGTTATATCAGTACCCATACTCATGTCAGTTTGAGGACACAGACAGGCCAGTGTCATGTCAAGGTCACGACGATATAAGTCCGTTGGTTTACCAAACAGAGGACTTTGAAATTTTCAAGGTCATTCACAGGTCATTTTTTCAAACGCATATTTCCGCCGATCTACAGAAACTTGGATGTTCATATTCATGTTAGTGTGAGGTTATGTATGGACTTTCCGCTTTGAATTATTTTCCTGTCTTCAAACGACGTTGTTGTGTGTGCAAGTGCCTCCGAGTTAAAATGAAACTTTTACGAATACCTCGGTGTCCATACATCAAAATATTTTCGTTTGAATCAATATGCATTCTGAAGTTTTGTACTTCATAATTTCAAATGTTCAACAACCGTTTGTTTGCGTGGAGTCTTAATTTATGTGGCATTCGTCCTTAACGCGTTTCATTTTTCTCTTCCGTGGTGTTTGTGTTTTATCTTTCCTTCCGAGTGCATTGAAGACAGCACTCCTTAAACTGTGCTGATTCATGCTTCTCTTGTTACACCGAAGTTGTCAGAGACACGGGAGTTTGAAGAAAAGGGGTTTCCATTAAGTAATTTATAAGTGAACAAAAGCTTTTATATGGTGTTTTCTATTATCACGTTCTGTGTAAGATCATTATTAAGACAACAATGAGAAAATATACACGTGAATTGTAGACTGTGTTTACATATTAAAACAACTTTTACGTGTAACCATTTTCTCTGAACTTATTTGACAATGTCTACCTGATACGAAAGTGATGTGTGTTTCAATACAATTACTTGAGCATTTAACACGGTGTAATAGGTTGTTCTATATTCGAAATTAGTGACGTTTCTGTAATATCGCTTTTGCTGTTATTTCAATAGAACTGATTTAATTTCTAGATACTGTGTGTGTGTGTGTGATGATGAATATAAAATATATTCAGAATGAAATGGAAACTTCTTCGGAATTCGACAGTCAGCTCGTAAGTACACTAATGTTTTTTTATATTGAAATGTGAGCCTGTTTACTGCTATATGTTGTGTCTTTCTTCCCCGTTTAACTAGTAACTTTTATATAACCTACAGAGTTAGTCAGTTGTGTACTGTGTTATAGACCGAACAAAAACGTAGCGCAATGCGTCTTAAACGAACCTATGATGCCTATTGTCCACACGGCGTAAAATACGGAGTGGATTTTGCAAAAAAATTATGTTTTGGAGTGCTCTTAAAGTTGACGATTTGTCAAATCTAATCGCCGTCTTTTCACAGCCTATATAATTGATCTTATTAATACAAATTTAAGTATGTTATTCCTTTTTCATCATTGTTATTCAGCCATGAATCGGTCTCCAGAGCCTCGTTTCTTTTAAAGGCCAGTGTGTGTCGTATTGTAACACGTGCATGCCACAGACATCGACGTTCAGCTACTTGTACCACTGGAGTGTCCCGGGTTTATGAACGCGCATTTGTAACCTCATCCTTGCTTGCGGTTCATTCGGTGGGGAGTTGAGAGGTTACTCCGATGGCCACAAGGTGGGGGTCAGCCAGGTAGTCGAGATACTTGAAGTGACCCCCAGGGAAATCAAGCATCCTCCTGCCCGCCACATAAGGGGCTTGCTTATTTGTATCCTTCGCACTATAACCCGTGTGATGTAGTCCGAATAAAACAGTGCGCAGTGCAGCCATGTTCTTCTGCCTGCGAGTCGCGTGTTATCGGACCGACTGAATGGTTAACCCATTAACTAGCTCACTGAGTACCGAAACTTCCACGTGGATAACCTACTCGCTGACTAATTAACTAACTGAATTATTAAAAATATGATTTTTTTCCCTAATTAATTGATTAATTAACCAAGTGATCGCGTCCAGTTGGTACGAATCAAAACCCTCAAATCCAACTCTTTACCTCAAATACGCCAAACTTTTACATATCGTCCCTGAAGATGGCATGTGCAATCTTTGTCAGAGCAGTGGGCGATTGGTAATTCTGAAATAAAATGGCAGATAGTGGGAAAGCGTGTAATGTCGTGTTTCCTCGAATTTAAGAAACACATTTTTCACGTTTTGAAATTCTTGAAATCGAGGCTTCCGAGAATCGATATACCGTCTCTTTTCGTGAAAAATAAATCAAGGTTACGTCTTAACAATCGATAATAGAAATACCGTGATAAGGGGGCACATACAGAGAGACTGTTTTCTCGAAACCGGAGAGATTTTGACAGAATGTAATTAGTGAACGGGCTGTTCCGATTACCGCCAGCTCCAAGTCTGGCGACAACGTGAGCTCTGTCTTGGGGGCTGTGCGTGTGTGTTCGAGCTATCAGAGTTGCAAATTGGCTGCTAATGTAGGGAGATCACTTGCTCCACCGCAGTGAGATGTGATCCTGCTGCAGCTATTTCCGGACATTAACACAGATTTAACCGCTACCCACCAATAACCGGGAATTTCATTTCGCCAAATGTGAAAGCATTTCATATATATATACCTCTAACTAGATGCTACCTCAGTTTGTATGCTTATGGATGGTGAAATGCGCTGTGGATTTCCAATTCAGTAGCAATTAAATATCAGTACACAGTGTTAGTAACAGTTAATTTCAGTTCGTTCTTTTGGGGCCAGAGCTGATCCAGGGAAAATCATGAACCATTTCCAAAATTGAAAGTGATTTTTGAGTATACGGACGCCAAGAATTGTCGACAATCCTGGGGAAGTGGCCTGAAGTCGAATTGCATGTTCGGGCAGTATTTTATGTTTTTCATCTGCCGAACAAAATAGAAGAACGAAAGAAAAATATTTCACGTGGTAGGTTAGGTTAGGTGAGGTTAGGTTAGGTTAGGTTTGGTTAGGTTAGTTTAGTTTAGGTGAGGTGAGGTTAGGTTAGGTTAGGTTAGGTTAGGTTGTGTTAGGTTTGGTTAGGTTAGTTTAGGTGAGGTGAGGTTAGGTTGGGTTAGGTTAGGTTAGGTTTGGTTGGGTTAGTTTAGGTTAGGTGAGGTTAGGTTAGGTTAGGTTAGGTTAGGTTAGGTTGTGTTAGGTTTGGTTAGGTTAGTTTAGGTTAGGTGAGGTGAGGTTAGGTTAGCTTGGGTTAGGTTAGGTTAGGTTAGGTTAGGTGAGGTGAGGTTAGGTTAGTTAGAGTACGTCAGATAGGTTAGGTTAAGTCAGGTTCTCACGGCAGTGAGGATGACTATGTTATTCTTTTGGGTTTCGACGCAATGCAGATTCGCAAGCAGATACCAACATTATGAAGAAACATACTGTTTTCAACTTAAGTCTGAAGATAAAGGCATTCTTATAAGTATTGAATTTTCAGTGTGAATTTTAAAGATGCTCATGCAATAAACTGTATTACTCTTTTCAATACAAAAAGTTTATTTGCCGTTAGATGAGACGGGCCCTACGCTAGTTCTGCCAAAATGTCGAAAATGGTCCAAAAAATATGACACAAAAATTTCTCGAGAATAGGTCAAGACTCAGAGTGGGTTGTAACACCAGAAACACATACTTCAGGGAAATACAATCAATTTCCGAAACGTTATGGGTTTAAAAATCTGGTATGGTGGAGATATGTCACAAACACTAATGCCAGTGTACGTTACCTTAGCAACGGTGTATCAAACACATGCTCGCATGAAAAATTTGTCCCAGACTGTGAGTCACTGGCAATCAACAGGAACAAAAGTTCATGTGTTTTCAAGTTACTTCGAGAAAGAGATTAGACATATGGAAATCTGAGTGATAGGAATTCCTACGACTCTGGCTTTGTATTAGACACGCCCTGAAGAAGGCAGTAATAAATGTTAATTTAACATAAATGTTTTTAATTTTAAAAAATACAGAGTAAGTAAATTTTTTTATATAGGCCTTTCAAAAGTGTAAATTGTATTAAAATAACAGTTATATCGATCTGAGAATCAAAACACTGTTTTCTCAGCGCATTTATGCGAGAGTAAATCTGTTCATACGATATTTCTATTTACGTGTAATTCACCTACCGTCATTGTTTAACATGGTTAATCCAGTTCACCGATTAAATAATATTTCTCGTGTAAGAAATGTGTCTTGTGTTATGTAAGGAGATACATCGCACTTAACAGCACAGTATCGAAGCTCTGTGTTTACCTATTTTAATTAGTCAGGCGTTGGTCTGTTTGAATACAGTTAGATGCATAGTGAAACTAATTATTTATTAATATTGCTTTGTGATTAAGGGTAATTAATGTTTGTTGCCAAAACTATTAAGAATTCACAGCAAACACGTTGAGCACACAAGCCGTTCTTTAATTTCACAAACCCTTAATCACACGAAGTGCGGGGCAACACATGAAAACAACGTCAAAATCGACCATAAGTAGGTTTAACCCTGCGTTTACTGTAATATTCGAATTGCTGTGAAATTCTGGATCTCACACTTTAAGTATCATAATTTGCTTTAGACATTAAAGTATACAAAAGTATGCCTGTTGTTTTGTATGGGTGCGAAACATGGTCTCTCACTCAGAGGGAGGAACACAGATTGCAGGTGTTTGAGAATCTGGTGTTGAGGAGGATATTTGGGCCTAAGAGGGAAGACGATGGGGCGTGGAGAAAACTGCATATGAGCTTAAAAATCTGTACTCCTCCCCCAGTATTGTCAGGGTAATTAATTCAAGAAGAATGAGATGGGCTGGGCATGTAGCGCGCATGGATGGGACAAGAGGTGTGCACCGGGTATTGGTTGGGAAGCCTGAGGAGAAGAGACCTCTGGGGAGACCTACACGTAGACGGGAGGATAATCTCAGGCGGGATCTATGGGAGATAGGAGTTGAAGGAGACTGGATTTTGTTGGCCCAGGACAGGGTCCGGTGGAGGGCTTTGGTTAATTCGGTGATGAACCTTCGGGTTCGGTAAGCCATCTGGTTGGTTGGGTCCACTATTTGGGAAGCCTGAGGGGAAGAGACCGCTGGGGAGACCTAGACGTAGATGGGAGGATAATCTAAGGCAGGATATATGGGAGATAGGAGTTGAAGGAGACTGGATTTTGTTGGCCCAGGACAGGGTCCGGTGGAGGGCTATGGTTAATTCGGTGATGAACCTTCGGGTTCGGTAAGCCATCTGGTTGGTTAGTTATGCATTCCTGTCGAAGTGTAAGGGCTGTAAGAACATTGACATAAAAAAAAAGAACCACGGTCTCTGATTTTGCTATTGTAAAACATCTGCTCACGAATATAACCTAGTTATTGTGGCTGAGTTGTTAATATACATTCTTACTATGGAAGTATCGGGTTAAACTATCATTCCGGAAACCCACTCTCCTGGCCGAAACTTTCGTGGTTATACTCAGGTTCTCCACACAAATTCCGAGATAGTATTTTAAATTAGGCAACATGAACTTCCTTAAAATCCTATCAAAAGTATTTTTCATTGATCGCTGTATCATTAAACTCTACGTAGTCCGACTACTGACAGAATCATTAAATAATTTATACCTAAGTAATTAACAACACTATCTTAAGAGGCTGATATTGTACTCAAATATTCAAGAAATTTCTTCTCTTTAATGGAATAACTGACGTATATTAAGGTCTTCATACAAACCCGATACGAGTCATAAATCTGATCCAGTTAAATCCAGTGGGTAACATCCAATTCTTTCCCCCCCCCCCCAAATTTAAATGATCCATAAATATACAAAATTTAAAAAAAAGGAAGTTAACCCCCATTTTAAGATTGATTCTATGGGGGAGCAAATTTTACAGCGTGAAGAGTTTCCCAGGAACGCGATACCGCGTTAATTTGGGACATGACATTTCTAGTTCTGATCGTGAAGTTTGTTGGCCGTTATCAGTCACGGGTGACGGGAGGATCGTCACTGCGGTATAACACTCAACCTGCCGTGGAAAAAAAAAATGTCGCTGCTAATATTTGAGTTTTAATTTTAGTTTGTTGGTCATCATGAGTGTAATTTGATTTCTTTAATAGCGAAAAACCACCGAAGCTGAATCGATGTAAAATCCATTAATCAAGCGATCGCTCGTAACACCGTTGAGTAATGAGTATTGGAATCTCGTGACACAGACGCACGTGCTTTTCGTATGTTCATTTCTCACGCTGTTTCAAGCATTAGGAGCCAGAATATTTCTATAATTGTTATCGGAATAATTTTAACCTACGGAGGACACGTAAGACATGTGTAATTGTCCCTTTAAACTCGAAGAGAGTGTGAAAGAGAGATTTAGGCAAGATATTTTAAGAGAAAACATGGGGGAAGAAGTGAGAGGCACTTTATTTATGGGGGGGTGGCGGTGGGAGATCATCTTATTGCTGGAAGGTTCCCAGGAAATACCCATCCGTCCTTTTGATAAGGACAGAATGAAAGTGAAAATTTAGGGTGATACATAGCGAGACGTTAATGACACAGCCGGTGGAATGTTTGTTTTATTATTGGTTAATTTTGAAGTCATAGTTTGGATAGTGAAATAATGTATTGGCCTTTATTGCAAAGGAGTCAGTTTAGATAAACCCACACCAGGAGTGCTGCATGGGAAGCGTGAAGAATTAACTTGGAACTTGGGAAATATATCACAATTTGGAAAAAGATGAAACCCCCCCTCCCACCCCCAAAAGAACCCTGTGAACCTGTGTTGAGATGACCTGTCTCTGGACCAACCCATTTTGAAGTACATATCTTGCGAATAATACTTAAGAATTAGGTTCGTACCGCGATAAATCTCGCTTTAGGGGCTCAGACACTTGAAAGTCAGAGAGGGTGCTAAGTTCTAATGGGACCCACTGCTGGCTGAGTGAGCCGGTCTAACAACGGTTGCGTACGACGGTACAAAATGAAGTCAGAATGAGTTCTTCCCCCGTGTAATGGAGTCACCCTGGTTGCTAGGCCGCTGCGCAAGAGTTGTCCAGTTACGAACGACTAGGCGTCCCAAGCCAAAATGTGTTCTCCTCTTATGTTCTTCGCTGGTACTCCTTCTCTTTTCCAATCTTCTACTCTCATGGCGAGGGATTCGCATGTTTGAAAATGGCATTCATAAAAGATTAAATACAAATCGGTCCATTTGTTCAGATGTTATCAGAGGGAAAGCAACAAAGCGGACACATACAGACTGACGTCATGACACCAGAAACTTATCTTTCTATCTGCGGTGTTTACATCCATATGTGATGATGTGATACCATTATGAAATTCATTACCCCCCCCCCCCCCTCTGTGGCAAACTGTAGTACTATCAGTTGTTGAGACCCACTGCTCTCTGTGTGCTGATGTGTGAACACTAGGTTTGGGGGCTCTAGTCTATTAGAACGTGATTTACTCTGGATCACATCACAGATGTGTATTGAGGGGATTGGCGAATATCCGAGGGGTGTCCTCCATATAAAATGTATGGAACAATAACGTGTGTTTCATACAGAGCTTACAACGTCACGACCCCTGCCGAAAAGAGCATCGACTCTGTCCCGTGAGATGATTGTAAAACAAACGAGATTTCTGTGTTGTTGTTTCGGTCTGCAGATGTGCTGGATATTTCATGGTTTTGTTATATGAAACGTATAATTTTTTAGATGCGATTTGCTTTTAGCTGTTGAAGATTACTGTCTTCTGGGTTGTTGCGCCGTGCAGTCTCGTAGAAGTTTACCGACGTTTCAGGGCGATGATGGAGGCAGCAAATAACTCTGAAACGTCGGTAAACTTCTACCAGACTACAAGGCGCAACAACCCAGAAGTCAGCCATCTTCGGACTCACCGCCTTGAAAACCTCAGATCCTACTCGGTCGATCTTTGTAATGGTGAAGTGCAGTGTTTTCTTCGCGGTACGGACTGAATTATATTAAATGTTACTTAGACGAGCTTCGGCTTCAAAGGGTCACACTGGCGTTTGACATTTGTTCAGGACACAAAGAACACGTCTCTCGAAAAAGATGGCTGTCTTCTGGGTCGATGTCCTGATGATAGAAGCGGTAACCACCTCTGAAACATCGGTAAATTTCTACCAGGCTACACGGCGCTACAACCTAGAAGACAGCCATCTTCATACTCACCGCCTTGAAAACCTCAGATCCTACTCGGTCGATCTTTGTAATGGTGAAGTGCAGTGTTTTCTTCGCGGTACGGACTGAATTATATTAAATGTTACTTAGACGAGCTTCGACTTCAAAGGGTCACACTCGCGTTTTAAGTAACCTGTATGCTGTTACACTGGTTTAGGACACAAAGAACACGTCTCACGAAAAAGATGGCTGTCTTCTGGGTTGATGCCCTGATGATGGAAGCAGTAACCACCTCTGAAACGTCGGTAAAGTTCTACCAGACTACGCGGCGTTACAACCCAGAAGTCAGCCATCTTCGGACTCACCGCCTTGAAAACCTCAGATCCTCCTTTCCCTATTTGACTAAAGTACGTAAAAAATTAGAGGCAGTCTTATTTCAAGTTTGGATAGAACAATGGTTAGGGGTAAGAATATTCTATATTTCAACACCAGCATCCTGTTCTTTAATATATTTGGCCCAACAGCCCACATGTATCCTGATTCGTCTAGAATAAAATGTTTCAGTTCCGGTACTTCGGTTGTTACCGGACACACTAAGATGATCTGTCTTTAACCTCTCAAAGTCGACTGATAGAAGTTATGAGTTTTTGCTTTCATTGCAAAACAAATTTCAGTTCAAAAATGTAACGCGTTTTAGGAATGTAGAACATTATTCGAGTAAAACGAAATTCTTCTAACTTTGTACACGCCATCTCTTTAAAATAAATCGAACCACAGCTCGAATTTTATACGCGAAATGTTCTAGTGCTCCAGTAAAGTGATGATTTACGTGATTTATGTACAATTAATTTTATATTAAAATAGGGTCGATAAAAATAAGACACGAACTGGACTCATCTGGCTCAGGATTTATTCTAAATGGCGGGATCTTTTGAATATGATAATGAACTATCGATTTCCGTAGCTGATGGGAAATTTCGTGAACCAGCTGAGCTGCCCCAGGTAGTTATACTGAACGCATTTATCCCACTTTCATTCATGTACTTGTAGCTTGCATACGCAAAAGAAACAGACGTAATGTTGTACGCGATGTTCCTAAGGAAGATGGCGCGTTCCTGAAACTTGTGTTTTATGTCTGCTAACGCCTGTGTAGCGTTACCAATCGATTATGCAAACCAGACTGTAGTAGAAATGCTAACTACTGTGTTCGCTGTTCTAAGTCACAGGGCGGGAGTTGATTGTAGATTTACTGTTCCGCCCGTACATGTGGAAAGGGCGCGACCCCTACACCCCAGGGACAAGGGATATGATATAAGGAGGGGAAAGGTTTGCTTATTCTCTGGAGCCCTTTGGGCCCCCATGAGGGATCACTGCTACTCCCTTTTAAATACGCCATCTCCTAGCATTTTGATGTACCAGCTGCAACATTATTAATAACACGACAAGTATCTGACCAGACCTTAATATTTCAAGTCTGTGTGCTACTTCAAGTTTAGCTGTTAAGCAATTAAACTTACTAACTAGCTAAGCGGTAATAAACTAAGCAGGCTGAGCTGACTGACTAAGCAATGTTGTTATTGTGACTCAGTGTAGACTCGTAGGTAAATATCTACGAGTCAGGTCAGATCAGTGTTTTCGATTTGATTACGTTATGTGCCAGAGAGAGGTCAAAAAATTCTCAAGGTCATGTATTTTGACGCTTACTTCTGCCAGACCTTAAATACCTGGTTGACCATACTCATGTCAAATTGAGGTCATGAAAAGTACAAGTTCATATGGAAGTCATGAGGAGATCGGCCCAATAATTTGCCAGGTACATGTCTTTGAAATTCTCAAGGTCAAATCTCTTCACGCTTATTTCTACTAAATCGTAAATCTGTGGTTGACCATACTTATGCAAGAATGAAGTCACGTATGGGTCAAGTTCATACGGAAGTGACGTCGAAATCGGCCAAGTAGTTTCCCAGATATTCGTCTTTGAATTTCTCAAGGTCATATTTTTTCACGTTTATTTCTACCAAACGGTGAATAACTGGTTGACCATACTCGTGTCAAAATGAGGTCAGGTAAAGGAAAAAGTCATATGGTAGTCACAACAAGATCGGCCGAATAGTTTCCAGGATATTTGTCTTTGAAATTCTCAAGGTCATATATTTTCACACTTAATTCTGCCAAACCGTGAATACCTTGTTGACCATACTCGTGTCAAAATGACGTTACATACAGGTCAAGGTCATATGAAAGTCACACTAAGATCGGCCCAATAGTTTGCCGGATACGGGTCTTTAAATATCTCAAGGTCAAATCGCTTCAAGCGTATTTCGGCCAAACCGTAAATCCCTGGATGACCATACTCATGTCAGAATGAGGTCACGTAAAGATCAATTTCATATGGAAGTCACATCAAGATCGGTCAACTAATTTCCCAGATATAGGTGTTTAAAATTCTCAAGGTCATATATTATCATGCTTATATCTGCCAAACGGTAAATTGTTGGTTAACCATACTCATGTCAAAATGAGGTCATGTACAGGTCAAGGTCATATGGTAGTCACAACAAGATCGGCCGAGTAGTTTGCGAGATACAGATCTTTAAAGTCCTCAATTTCATATCTTATTACGCTTATTTCCCCAAAACCGTAAATACCCAGTTGACTATACTCATGTTAAATCGAGGTCACGGATGGGTCAAGGACATGGCAAGACCACGACAAGATCACACAAAGTGTTTGAGATTAAGATTCCTCAAACTTGTTCAAGGTCATTCGTAGTACTATTTTCTAACGCATATACAGGGTGGTGGGAATTAAGTAGGCATTCCCATTTAAAAAGGTACATATAAAAATTATTTTCATTATCTTTGCATTGGAAATATAGAGGTTATAACCATTTCTCAATGCCTACTTACTTCCCACCCATACGTATTTGCAGATTTTGTGATTTTCAAGTGACTGACAGGGCCGTGGCACGCTCTTGAAACTTCCTTGAGGGTTAACTGTTACCGTCAGACGTCATACGGCTCTGATAGCAAAGTAATTCGTCTCTAGAAGGTAAAAGCTGCTGCCATCGGCAGTTATTCTCAGTTTGAACCGTCATTTAGTGAGGTTCTGCAAAATGAAACCTTCAAATCAATTAATTCATGAGGTGCATGATAACTTAAGTGTTAGCTCTCAAAAGATACGCGATTATATTCAGATCTTAACTTGCCAAGTTCCAGGAAACGAACCCCTGTCTCAGATATTTCTCCGTCAAACGTCGAAGAACACGCAAACCTGTTATGAAAGATCAGTGTTCCCTTTTCGGTCATGGAGGGCGAGAAGGAACAGCCTAGAAAGCCTAAACCCAGTGCCTTTCCACTCATTAAATGTCTGCAGGTCGAACGCACGTAAGCAAAATGTACGTATTTATAATTTCAGGGAAAGAACTTTGCTGCCTGTCCCATCTGTTACTTTGACCTTTCAACTCATGTAAACGCGATATTGTTTACACCTTGATGTAGTCTGTTTGTGTAGTTAAGAATCCTCTGCTGAAGACTAAATACGACCACTGTCGGGTATCTGAAGCAACATACTAGTTTACCACCTACAAATCTCACATATATACGCGTGTACGTGTGTTATGCACATATTTACGAAAACGTATATATTTATATAACCCTTGAGTAAGAAACTAAACTAACTCCTCCCGAATGGGAGGTTATTTTAATGTCTTACACAAAATTTTAAAACGCAACTAACCCCCCTTCGGTGGGGGGGGGTTTTGATTGCGTTTTAAAATCTCATTCAAGTGTTTTAACCCTTGAGTAAGAAAATAAACTAACTCCTCCCGAATGAGGGGTTATTTTAATGTCTTACACAAAATTTTAAAACGCAACTAACCCCCCTTCGGAGGGGGGTTTGTTGCGTTTTAAAATCTTGAGTAAGACACTAAACTAACCCCCCTTATATATATATATATATATATATATATATATATATATATATATACGTTTTCGTACATATATACAGATTAAAACAACGTGTAGAATTATAATCTCAGAACAACTATAAGAATGTACATTTTTATCATGTGTTAAGCCTGAAATTCTTAAGGACGTACAAGGGGGAAAACCTGAATTACTCGGTAACCTGAGGACGAGGACGAAGATGGTTCTCGAAACGTCGGTGTTTTCTCCTTTCAACCACCTGACACGGCTGGTAGTCCGAAAAGAACTCATTATACTATCTATTAATACTTGCCTGTCGACAAACATTATAACAAAAAAGGTCCACCCTATTATACCACACGCGTCTACATTGCAGTATACTAAATGTGTGATGCACCCTAGAAGAAAAAATGTAACATAATTCATATTAAAGTATTTTGTTAATTTCATTGTATTATAATTCCAGAGCAGATATAAGAATAAGCTTTACGCCAGTAATTATAAATAAACTTGCAACTTGTGGGCTATCGTTTTTCTTTCCGACAAATCTTAAGGAGGGGCTGCTTTGTCCCAGATCCACGCCCCTCTGAGGGATTTTTCTGCTAATAGGCCTAAAGGAATTTAATTTTTATTTGTTAACGTGCGCTGTACTAACACAGATTAAGCCTTGATGAGATCTGCTCTAAGATAGCTTGTCTTCTGTGTTGTAGATTACACGACGTTACAACCCAGAAGACATCCCATACTCGTGATGACCGCCGTTAGAACCTCAGGTTACACTACTAAGTCTTGTTTTGACTCCGAATTATTCCAAAAATAAAGAGTCATACAGAAATTTTGAAAGATTCGTTGTTTCGACTTATTTTTTTTTAAGTCCACAGAAATGTCTCGAACGTAACATCTGTGCCCAGAGCAGGATTCGATTCCGAAATTCAATGCCTTCCACTATTATCCATATTAAAAAGTAGGAATGTAATTGATTTTAACCTTAAGGCGCCATAACGCTATCTGCAGGCAGTGTGAGCGATATGAGGAGCGGTGGATGGCGGCCATGTATTTGGCCGCAATGAGGCTTGAGGCAGATACAGTACCTATTACAGCATATAGCTATATGCACCCCCTCCTCACGCCGCCCAATCAGAAAGGGGCGAGTGCATTCGCTATGATAATGAACCATGAATATCCCATGACCATATTCACCGTCTCTGTCTCTCTCCAGGGCCCTGTTGACATTTTCGGTCTCTCGTTTGACACTGGTAGTGGTGTTGCATACGCGTATTCTAATACTGCATATATAGTAGTCGTGTCAGAGCGGAGGATGGGGTCGGTCTATGTGCTGCTAATTTTCCTTCTACGAGTTCCCGTCTCCCGTCTCTAAAACACGTTACCCTGTGTTCGAATTTCTGTTTTGTCCTGGGCGTTTACCGAACCTTGACCGTAAAGGGGCAGGAATTATCTTCATAATGTTCGTTACGACTCGGACACAAATAATGTTCATGTCATCGGTACCTGAAAGCTTCGAGTTCTGATGATAATGCAATTCATTAAGGTCCGGACGCAATTATTCCGGTTGCTTGTTTAATACATTTTAAGATGTCTCAAACTCGCTGATAGCTAACGTCTGTAACAGAGTGAAGAAATCAAACCGAGAACTTAAGTATTTTATCAACACTCAGTGTAACGCCAAGAACCGGAATGATTATTTCATCTTATTTATTTTATTTTTTTATTTTTAGTTCTTCTGTCTGACGACAGGTCCATATGAACAGGATCCTTCCTTCCTTTTCTCGGACTGGGACCTGTTCATATACGTTCTTGGCAGATGATCCAGAAGTGGTTTGCCATTGCCTTCTTCTGTGTGTGAATGGAGTAATTGTTGTGATGCCCGGAGGAAAACTCCGTGTTGCGTAGACCACGGCCTTGCCCAACACAAGTTATAAATTCGGGCACCGCCGGGAATCGAACCCGAGACCCCCATCGTTACATTTTTTTAAGAGATCATCATCGGTGCCCTATGCCAATGTCCACATGTCATAACAGTGCAGTATAATGTGTCTGGTGTTTATTTAATGATTTTTTAAATAAAATGTCTACTCTTGTCAAAATCTGGAATTAAAATGAAATAAAATATTTATTGATATCTGTGTCCACTTACCTGATTCTGCTAGTGATATTACGTACTCTAGGCTACAAATTCTTATAACTACATTTCAACTCCACCCTCATGAATTCCGATGTTAAATTCCTTGTTTTATTCTCTTATTTTACGTAGGTAATTTCATATAAAATCTGAAATGAAAATAGTTTGATAAAGATTGAACCGCATACCCGGATTTCCAGAGCCTGAATTGAGAATATTACGGTGTATTGTCTGTTATAATTAAGTTTATGTTTATCCAGATATGTATTTTGTTCTTTATCAAATTATTTTAGGCCTAATTAGAGATTTTATCAAGTCTAAACATTATTCTAATAGACACTAATGATCTGAAATGCGTCTTTCCAGCCATGTTTTGCTGGTAAAAGTGTAATGAAAGCTAACTGGTTGACTTCCGACTGTCAGTTGGAGCTACACGCTATGAAAATTCCGTCCGTACCGCGAAGAAAACTCAATATTCACCATTACAGAGATTAACTATTTAATGCTGATTAAGGACTTAATGATTGTTTACAGTGAGAATGATACAAAACTCATGAATACAAAGTTAACAGTTAGTGATTATTGAAGCAGGTGGTGTGTATAGTTACCATTGGTTTTTAAAAGGTTAAACATGACTGTTCGATTAATCCAAGAAAATAATATCGACATCAATTTAACTACGTACACAGACAAATCAAATGGGTTACCTTCATTTCAACAAATTTTAATTTATAAATAAATGTTTTGACAAGATTTTAGTGTATACCGGCGATTGGTAAACCGTGTAGAATTCTCTGTGGTGTACCACAGCGACCAGGTCTGTAGCAGGGACCTTTCTGCAGGTTCAACAGCCCTACTGAACGTAACAATTTCCAACACGACACGACGTTACACGTAAGTCTGGGTTGAAGTGTGACTCTCGCTAGAATTTTGCTGGTTATGCTCGCGTTTAATGTTCACTTGTTCATTTAACGACGCTGTCAGTAACTCAGATTGCATTACGTAGAATGAAAGAAAATTTGTTGAACAAGTAATTGAGAAGTATATTGAAGAAATCCGTCGTGGCCGAATTTAAGGCGGTGCCCGGGATTTTCTTGGAAGGACTGAGGACAATTAAGAAATTTAACATTTATAATAGTTAATTTTCGAACCAAGATTTGAACACGGGATCTTCTGGAATTTTAATACCTAACCTGTTTTCTGTATCACTTCGGTGATCTACTGATCTGCGAGATTAGGATAATGTTCAGAGGGGGTTGAATTTGATCTCTGCTGCGTAGTATTTAAATAAAAACAAAATATTCCGTCAAGCTTTATCAAGTCCTACTACAAATTCTAGAATACAGCCTTAATAAGACTCTTATTAAACCTTTTCTACGTGATTTTAATGTTACAGGAATAATCATTGTTCTCGTGCAGCTATAAATAACTGCTGTAGTTGATAAGGTATCTTTAAATAACAACGGGACCGACTAACCAAAAGTTTTGAGTAGAATTTTATCAATATTTATTGTGATGGACTGGCAGAATCCTGAGTGATCACGTGGGTTTATCGTCAGAAAAAAGTGAATTCATTATACGTGAGCTAAGGCGATAGACTTTCACGTCACAGAGCGAGAGATTACATAAATCCACCATTTTATCTTCTGCTCTCCGTTCCCTCTTCTCTACTCTTTCCCCTCTTTACAGCGCATGAATAATTGATTGGCTGATGCTTCTGTCGGAGTAACAATGGCGACAGTGTCTCGTGCAGTCAACAATCAAACGGGCCCAGAGATTGGCTTGCGGTCCAGCGCATGCGTCATAACGATCCTGACGCAAAGCGCACAGAGATTGGAGCAAACCGACAATAGTCATTTGAAATTTTAAGGCCATGTTTTGTCCAGTAGTTTGCATGTTATATTTTTAATTTGTCTCCGTTTCTTTTATAGTCCATCTAATTTTCTTCTTAATCCTTTAAGACTCAGTGGAACGTACCCCTCCCACCTTCTTGGTAATCTTTAAGTCTACACTTGTGTTTGGTATAATTCTAAGGGAAAACTGCAATTATTTCCATAAACAGATTTAACAATCCGATCATCGTAATAGAGAAGTGTTGATTTATCTTTGCGTTATTAGCCACGGTGGTCTAGCGGTTAGAACGCTGGCCATGTAATCCTGGGGTCTCGGGTTCGAATTTATAACTTGTGTTGGGCAAGGCCGTGGTCTAGGCAACACGGAGTTTACCTCCGGGGGCTTCCCCGGTTTCTCCGTGGCATCCCATTCACACACAGAAGAAGGCAATGGCAAACCACTTCTGGATCATCTGCCAAGAACGTATATGAACAGGTCCCAGTCCGAGAAAAGGATGGAAGGATCCTGTTCATATGGACCTGTCGTCAGACAGAACACTAAATAATAATAAGATGAGGTGGTCTAGCGGTTAGAACGCTGGCCTTGTAATCCTGGGGGGTCTCGGGTTCGATTCCCGGCGGTGCCCGAATTTATAACTTGTGTTGGGCAAGGCCGTCGTCTAGGCAACACGGAGTTTTCCTCCGTGGCATCCCAACAATTACTCCATTCACACACAGAAGAAGGCAATGGCAAACCACTTCTGGATCATCTGCCAAGAACGTATATGAACAGGTCCCAGTCCGAGAAAAGGATGGAAGGATCCTGTTCATATGGACCTGTCGTCAGACACAACACTAAATAATAAAAAATAATATCTTTGCGTTAAGGACTGAGTCGTGACGTTCAACAATAGTTTGTAATAATCTTTTATTTCGTTACGAAACGTCCAATATCTTGGCTTAAAATTAGTAACCGGCTTTGAGGCGTTAGTTAGACTGTTGGGTGGTTGCGAGAAGATTATCAGATTTGTTCTTGAGGCAAGAAGTTTTACGAAAAAATATTTTTTTTTATTATTATGAATACGTTTTGCAGAAAATTATTTCATTTACGATAAGTTTCGTTTACATTAACGTTACTACCGCATAGGACCGGTAACCGATGCTTAGATGTTTTTGATACAGCTAGTAAGACACAGTATAACATTAGTAGCGAGCAGTCTTCCTACAATTTTATTTCATTATATCTTGTCCCTTCTTTTAAGCTCTGGAACTCTCCCACCGAGTTTTACTTAACGGTATGACGAAGGGAGAGGAAAGTCAGTGTTATATCTTCTTCTTTTGAGTCTCAATTTAAAGGAACTCTAGACCATTAACTTTCACAAAGTATAAAAATGGCTTTCAACTCTCGACTGTACTTGAATTTTACTCATTCTTTTGCACTCTGATTTCAGTTGCGCATTGTTTTTGAAATTTTCAATTTCTCATTAACAAATTTCTTTTATTACAGATTTTAATTTGTTATTGACAGGCATAATTCGCGTTATACTACGTAGATTCATAGATACTTATGTCTCTATAAAATATTGACTGTATGGAAAATTGTATCGGATGAAGACAGATGTTTACTTCGATGTTACAACGTGTAATCTGATACGTGTTAGCAGCCGACGTTTCAGAGACAGCGATTTATTTGTAGTACAGTATATACCAGATTTCGCGGTTCTACGTGTTTATACTAGTCGCTGTAAGAATCTTAATTGCGTGTAATGAAATAGTAGACTTTAGTGATACAAAGTTTATTTCGTGTCATGGAATGATATTTATAAAGTGTGCTTCTTATCAGAAAATTTACAAAATTCAAGCCGAGACACATTTGAATCTGTAGTAACAGTGAAACCGTAATGAAATCCAAGGACCAGGCCCTTGAGAAGATAATTTCTCATCTATCAATCGTAAATTTCTAGCCGTTTATTAAAACAGAAGGTACACTGTTTATTCACAAGAGCCCGCCACCAGTCCCTATTCTAAGTCGTAAGAAACCATCCTCTTTATTTAAGGCACATTTTAATATTATCCTCCCATCTACTTTCAGGACTTCGATGTGATATTTTACTTTAAAATTCATGTACTGAAAATCAGGTATTAATCATCTCTCCCATTTCATAAACCCAGTAACGTCCAACGTCCTAATTAATACCTCCTCGTCGTGTTAATTTTTAACTTTCTTTGAGGAAAAATACCAAAATGGGTGTACTATTGTAGTAAATTTCTGCCACTATATATATATAACTGCCACGGTGGTCTAGCGGTTAGAACGCTGGCCTTGTAATCCTGGGGTCTCGGGTTCGAATCCCGGCGGTGCCCGAATTTATAACTTGTGTTGGGCAAGGCCGTGGTCTAGGCAACACGGAGTTTTCCTCCGTGGCATCCCAACAATTACTCCATTCACACACAGAAGAAGGCAATGGCAAACCACTTCTGGATCATCTGCCAAGAACGTATATGAACAGGTCCCAGTCCTAGAAAAGGATGGAAGGATCCTGTTCATATGGACCTGTCGTCAGACAGAACACTACAAATAAATAATAATATATATATATATATACGCACGCATTCACACACACACAACATTAACGCAGACACTGAGATATTTCTTTGAAGGACTCAGTCCGAAGCCATGTTGATGAGACAAGCTAATTACTTCGTCATGTAATGTCGAATGAGATTGAAATGTCACAGTTATTGCTTCGAAGGACTGAGGAAAAAACCCCAGTCCTAATCTGGGATATGAAATTCGGTGTTCCGACTGAGTTTCGAACAGGAAACTTCCACGAATACCTACCTGGAGCGCTCTACCGCTGTGTCAACTCGCTTGTTAGGTTCTGTGTAGTGCGCGGAATGTAGAATTGTTTGACGTAGGCCTGAACCTGTGTGAACGTTCAAATATTTGATCGCCCGGGAAGACTAAGGCTTTATCACGAGGTACATTTTGCGGGTTTGCAAATTGCAAGGCGTAACCAGCAACATTACTGAGTGAATCTGTACGCTAATCATAATGGGGGTGCAGAAGATGGCCTGTTAAACAGGATCTTGTTCATCTGTATTATAATCTACCTTTCCACCCCTTCCCTTCACCCCCTCCCCTAGGCCTTTTACCCTCCAACAACAACTCTTCATCCCATTCCGGAAACGAGAAGAGGAATGTTAAGTAGAAAGAGAGGATTATGTCTGTACAGTCTGCTCATAATGAAACTGATACTCTGTTCAAAATTGTTTTCTGTACGAAGACATTACCTTAGTAACGTTTGATTTAATATCGGACATTTGTCCGCATGGTAAATGTCAGTAAACTGAGTCACTCGAAAGATTTTGTTGACGACGTAAGGCGAAATATGCAATAATTCTTAAAGTATGAACCTCTCTTGAAAAGCTGACAGTTCGTTCAGCTACTGAAAAAGTTCCTCGACATTCATGGAACACGAAGGTTCATTACCGTATTTACAAAAGCCCATTTTGGGGTCTATCCTGAGCGGTATGAATCCAATCTACACACTCTGATCCCTTTTATCACAGATCAATTTAATATTATCTTTCCATCTACACTCAGGTCTTCCGAATTGTCTCTTCCCCACAGGCCCTAGGGGAGGAGAAGGTACAGAGTCGTGGAGAAACTTGTGTTTCAGGAGGTTAATTAAACATTATTGGGCTGATAATATTAAAAATGTTGAGATGGGCGCACGCATCGAATCACCTCTAAAATCATACAGTACTTTTTTTTTTTGGAAAACCTTGGAGGCCTATATGTTGATAGAAGGATAATATTAAAATGAATCCTGAGGCAGTAGTGTGAGGGTTCGCGGGGAGAGTCATGAACTGTCAGGTTTTCTAAGATGTCACTGAGAGTTTTGTTTAACTGAGCAGTTATTAGCTTCTGAAGAACGGCTTTTCGGCGTGGAATCATTTGGTTGAAATAACACGGTTTCGCACACACGTGCTTGGAGCAGGATTTGAACTCCCGATGTTGAGGCAGCAGCTAGGCCTTGCTACGTTCAATCCTCGCCGCCCGATTATAGCGATGATGTACACTGCAAGTTATAAAGGCGAGTGTTAAATAAGGGCATTAATGTAGCGTGGGATGTGGGTAGCATCTGCTACGCTATCTTGCGCCAGCCGCAGTAACTACAGGCGTTCGTTGCATTTGGTCAATTACCCCTAAACCTCCGGCACCCGCATAATTACTAGCTTATTAGTACCAGGGACTTTGCGGTTTGGAAGGGAGGCAAGGGGAGGTACTCTGTACAGTCTCAAAAACTGTATCAACTACTAAGGATGAATATCAAACGTGTTTGGAGTTTGTGACTTCGGTGTTCGGGTCTCGTCCGTGAGCGACCGTAAGCTTCTTATGAATTCTTCTCGGGTTACTTTAAGGTGGCTTAAAGGCGAAAACACCGACGTTTTCGATAAGAAACCTGAGGACGAGGACGAAGATGGTTCTCGAAACGTCGGTGTTTTAGCTTTTCCCATAATGAATTAATTTAAAGTAATTTTTTAAAACGTGACATGTTTTAAAAAGTGTTAATTGCCTCAAAGTAATTTAATATTTGAATGTAGGACTTAACTTCATAAACACGTAGGTTATGATGAAATATTCTCGGGTTACAAGCCTCGTCAGGTGGCTAAACGGTGAATAAACCATATCTTCTACTAACGTTTCGAGAACAATCTCTGCTTTCATCCTCAGGGCTGCTGGGTAACGAATCTGTTCTTTTGTTGAGCGCTCGTTGATTGCGAGAATATTCCATCAACGTCTGTCGCCGCGAAAGTTTCGCTTTATACGCGTAGGTTTTGTTACAACGCGGATCGGCTGTTAACGTACGTAATTCCAGCATAGAACTTTCGAAACACCGTGTAATACGTGTTTATACTTTTATATTGTATTGTGTTTTGCCTTTGAAGGTGTACGAAGTAATTTCATTCCTTTTATCTGGGCGGATCAAACTAAGCCTCTACAAAAATGTATTCTGGTTAGCCGAATTATTTATTCATCTCAACATCGTCATTGACACTATCACGATATCAACGCGTTTGTATTGTTTCGCTGTCGAAATGTGTATTTCGGGAACACGAAGAGACAATGGCGCTCGGATCAATGGTCCTTATTGATGTTTGACAGCATACGAGGATGTTTTAAAATTAATTTGCATATTGCGTACATGACCTCCACGGTGGTCTAGCGGTTAGAACGCTGTCCTTGTAATCCTGAGGTCTCGGGTTCGATTCCCGGTGGTGCCCGAATTTATAACTTGTGTTGGGCAAGGCCGTGGTCTAGGCAACACGGAGTTTTCCTCCGTGGCATCCCAACAATTACTCCATTTACACACAGAAGAAGGCAATGGCAAACCACTTCTGGATCATCTGCCAAGAACGTATATGAACAGGTCCCAGTCCGAGAAAAGGATGGAAGGATCCTGTTCATATGGACCTGTCGTCAGACAGAACACTAAGTAAGTATTGCGTACATAGAGCAAACGCTCAACCTGTAGAAACGTGCGTGGGTTCTGAGTATTTTATTAACATCTTTCTTACGTCGTTTGCACTACATGAACGTTGTTTCTGCCCACAGGTTAATATTTAATAATATATTGTTTTTATTAAGATTTTCATGTAAGGTAGCTGGACCAATGGGCATCTCAAGTTTGTAATTATGAATTAGGAATATGTGTTCTTGATCGGATTTGGATTAAAAGGGAAATAAATAGGAAATTTGGGAGAAATATATTGTCAAGTATAAAAAAATGTCCCTATTTGGAACCCTATGATCCATTTATGGACATATCTCACAATTTCAAAGAATTAGCTGTTTTTAGAGGACAGTCTAATTAAATTTTATTTTTAATATCCTAGAAACTCTTAATGTATACAAATAAAAATTCGTTAAAATAAATGCTATATATTCAAATTAATGAGCGGGATTTTAATTGACATCTTTCTTAAACTGCAGTTACAGTTTCTCGAAGATTGTTCTCTTACCAGTGTCCACTCTACACTAGTTACATTTTCTGAAACAATTCATCTTCACTAGTTATAAAGTTTCACGCCGTAAAAATATATACTTGTTCAATTTTTATCAGTCTAATCACAATAAAATATTATTATTATTAAATATTAAAATATTATTACAATTAACATTTAAATTACTTAAAATATATTAAAATGATGTTCTCTATCGAAATGTTCGATTTACATTAGAGCATCATCTTTTACACTGCATGTTTCGGTTCTAAATGAACCATCTTCAGGTGTATAATCCATATAAACTCAAATGTAATATCCTAAGTGCAATCCTTCGTCAGATGTCTATCAAATATCAGAAAGTTCATTTAGAACTGAAACATGTAGTGTAAAAGATGATGCTCTAATGTAAAATCGAACATTTCGATAGAGAGCATCATTTTAATATATTTTAAATAATTAAATGTTAATTGTAATAATATTTTAATATTTAATAATAATATTTTATTGTGATTAGACTGATAAAAATTGAACAAGTATATATTCAACACAATATGACGCAACATTATCATCTCGTAAAAATATATTTGACTATAGTATCAAGTTTAGGTACACTTCTGTATCCGTATTTCGTACTGTGTATATATTTAAATGTTTGTTAAAATAAATCTTTCAGATAATAACACGTGACATAATAGTCATGCGTCTCCAAGAAGAACTCAGTTGCCACTGATATTACGCGTAGTAAATCACATTTAATTTACGTTTTATAGACAAAAAACAAAACAAAATTAATTTACAGTAATATTAGAAACACTTTCGTACTTACTGATTCTGTTTATGATCAAGTCTCGACAAGCACCGTTAGTGATCACAGACGCTGATTCGCTCTCCGTCCGTTTGCATTTCTGAACAGATGGACACGTGATAAGTTCTGTGGGCAGAAAAGAATATTTCGATGATTTTCTCAGGGCGCACTTCTTAAGGGCAGTGTCGTTGTTCCACCCACTTACTTTTTATTATATATTTATTATTGACTGCAAATGGGTTTATACCCGGTGGCAGTGACCTACAATAAGATACAAAACAATGAGACACAACAGAACAATGAGATACATCAACACAATGAGACAGAACAAAACAATAAACAAAAGGACACAACAAAAACAATAAGACACAACCAACAATGAGATACATCAACACAGAGACAGAACAAAACAACAACAAAAAATGACACAACAAAAACAATAAGACACAACCAACAATGAGATACATCAACACAGAGACAGAACAAAACAACAAAAAAATGACACAACAAAAACAATAAGACACAACAAACAATGAGATACATCAACACAGAGTCAGAACAAAACAATAAAAAACACAACAAAAACAATAAGACACAACAACAAAAACATCCCACTCAAAATCAACCAATTCATAAATTACAAAACCATCCAACCTAAAGTACTTAACTTAACTTAACTTAAAAAAATTAATAATAATAATAATACCACCTAGACATAAGACAATAACTGTAATGTATTACAAACGTCATGAACTGATGCACTCACACAACAATACAATGAGACACAACAATACAACATACCACACTCAAAATAAAACATCTGACACACCATACAAAACACACATCCACTAATTAATCACAATACTTAGAGTCTTTCCACTCTCATGTCTGCAGCCAAAGATCACATTCCTGTCACATGACTTGTCCAGGTAGTCAGAATGCGAACCATGGAATTCCTGGGCAAAATCAAAAACAAACGTGAGTATTATTATTTTAAGCATTCCCCGGCATTAAAAGAGGAAATGCAAAGTTAAATAGACCAGTCTTTCCAAGTATCAAGGCACAATTAGAGTAACACAAAACTCGCTCATCCAATGTGTAGTACAACCAAAGGAAATATAATTTATTAAAATACGTGTATACTAACAAATTAATTTTCTTGGTGCTTTATTCATTCTGAACACGGTCTGCACTTTCACGGTAATTAATAGCAGAAGGGGAGAAAAACTAATCAATACTGACCTCCAACACACACCTCACTTGAAACTTGTCACTGCTTGGTGGATTATTATTTATACCCGCTGTATCAACTGACCAGGTTTAACTCAATTCAAAGCGCTCGAGTTTTATGTTTCCTGTTCAAAGCCTGGGACACGGTTTTATTCAGTCCCTTCAACTGATATCCGGGCTAGTGCCCTTAAGACTCACGACAGATTCTTCCTCAGTCACACCCATATTATCATCCTTCGTTGATTGATCTGTTTTAAAATATTTAAATGTCACTGTTTCAAATAACGTTTTTGGCGATTGGTTAGCATTCCTGATTCATGTTTGTGATAAACTCAGTCCGGAGGCAGATTGTACAGACTGATATATTAAATGGTTTTCTTCAGTACCTGAAAGAAAATTTCTGGATAGTACGCCATGACTTTTTCCTTCAACACCCTTTTCAATTCACCATTCATTGATTATCTGAGTTACTAATGAGTCTTAAACAAATCACAATTTAAATAAGTAACATACCTGTTTCAGCTGTTGAAGTTAAAGTGTCCAGTGATATTGAGACCCGATTATGAATATTGAATAGGTAATTGTTTAGAAGAGGCGATCGTGGCCTGTATCAAGATACTATGCAACTGTATAGGCTTTGAGGTTTCCACGGCGGTGAGTCTGAAGATGGCTGCCTTCTGGAGCCTGGTAGAAGTCTACCGATGTTTCAGAGGTGGTTACTGCTTCCATCATCGGGACAAAGACCCAGAAGACAGCCATCTTTTTCGTGAGACGTGTTCTTTGTGTCCTGAACAAATGTCAAACGCCAGTGTGACCCTTTGAAGTCGAAGCTCGTCTAAGTAACATTTAATATAATTCAGTCCGTACCGCGAAGAAAACACTGCACTTCACCATTACAAAGATCAACCGAGTAGGATCTGAGGTTTTCAAGGCGGTGAGTACGAAGATGGCTGACTTCTGGGTTGTAGCGCCGCGTAGTCTGGTAGGAGTTTACCGACGTTTCAGAGGTCCTTGCTGCCGGTCAACCGGTGAAAAATATTTTTATTTTATGTAATTTGAATGCTTGTAGCTGCGTTTACAACAGCCACGTTACTGGTCAAATTTTGGGCTACCGAATTTATGCATTTACAGGTTTTATGTCTTTAAATTATATTTTGATATTATCTTCCCTTCTAATTTTACGTTTCCTCAAGTTCTCTCTTCCCTTGAGGTTAACAGACTAAAAATAGTCATGTAGGTTTCCTCATTACGATGCATTTTCGTGGAGGGTGGAGTACACATACCGGTACTTAGTTGTTCCTCAGAACTGCACGCCTTTGGAAAAAGCTGATCACTGGTCTTTATCTCGCTGGAAAATTTCTTTCATTTTGCCAGACAGTTTAACTTGCATTTCTCTTCTCATCCACCTGTCTCTACTTTCATCTTTGTTTTTGGATCTCATGTTTAGCCTGCAAGATAGGCTGCTCCCTCATTCATGTTGCATAAGATACTCTGTATAATTCATCGGCCAGACCTCCGTCCCCTTCCCGAGCTAGCTCCCGTCACCAGGATTGACTGACACAAATCTAGACTTAACTAAACCTGGCAGGAGGAAACTTACACGATGGCTGGAGGGAGAGTGAGAATTGTTTAAAATTGTCGCGCAAAACTGCGAATATATAACCGAAACTGGTACAGTCTGTGCAAGATTTTATTCTGCAGCATTCTTATATTTTTGCGATAATGAAACTCTCTGTTTTGAGACTTAATTGTAACTTTTAAGTTTTTTTTCAAATCAAAGTTATGTGTAACATAGAAATTTAAATGCTTTCAAAATAATGTAGAAATTTAAATAAATTTAATTAACGTTTTTTGATTAATTCAAGTCTTAAGTAATTTAAATTATTTATAATATATAAATAGGCAGTACCTTAAATAAAACATCAACAGATGATGAAAACAGAGCCTTCTAAGCGAAACTTCTGTTGTGGGACTGCATGAAAGGGGCAATGTCTGAATTAAAATTTCTGTGAAGGAAAAATAGGAAATTTAAGGAAGGTATATTTCAAATCAAAATCGTATTTATTCGGTTGTACAGGACTTGACGATATTAAGTAGGAGTAAGCACGATAATAATTAAGTTAGTTCAGTCTAGCCTTCATAGGTAATAGACCTACAGACACTGGATTTTTTTTTTGAATTAATATTCTATGGGACCGATGGGGATCGAACTACAGACCCGCCTGCTTTCACGCGTCATAATTGTGTCTGACTTCCAAAGCGTGGCCGTACTCAGTAAAACAATAGTTTTACTTTCAGGATTCAATTCGGACCAGTTTCTTTAAAATCAAAATTCTGTGTAATGCACAGAAGTGAATATACATAAAATCACAGTAAGAGCTCGTAGGTTGACTCTGTTTTGAGCGAATTTAATTCAGTTCACATCAATTACTTAAGATTCCATTTTAATATTATCATTCCATATATGTCATGTGCCTCGTAGGTTTTCTGATTGAAATGTATGGTCTTCTCATCTCCAAATGCGCCCTGCGTTTCCCCCAATCTTATCGTTAACCTCGTCTTATGTATCGTCTGTATTCAATCGTTAGGTTAGGTTGGGTTAGGTTAGGTTAGGTTAGGTTAGGTTGTGTTAGGTTAGGTTAGGTTAGGTTGTGTTAGGTTAGGTTGTGTTAGGTTAGGTTAGGTTAGGTTAGGTTAGGTGACGTGACAATAAATTTTGCTAAACTGAATGCTAACATTGCCCCAAAATAATCCGGTTTTAAATTCCGTTGTGGTGAATGTAATTTTGATTCTCCGCTATCATTTTTATGTTTGAATTGTGTTTGTATCTTTCAATTTATTGATAAAAACATTAACATATTGAAATTTGATTATTTCACAGCCACTAAAGACTACTTTATACGACGCCAAAACCCACAAAAACATTATCTTGAAACATCGGTTTACGTAATGTTCTCTCTCTGTGTTTGCAGACAATCTTCCTTACCCTCGTCTTACAAACCTTCTGTATTTCTGCGTCACATTCTTCCTATCCCCTTCTATTTTCTATGAAATTCCTAATGACATTCTGATCCAAATACGAGAAGCTGTAACTCTAAAGCGTCTAATTGTCCGATGTCATTCCAAAGAAACTTCATGGACAAATTGTTACTCATCGCCCTGATAATTGAGGCAGCAGGGATCACCGAAAAGTCAGTGATATTCTACCACACTACACCGCGCTACAACCCAGAAGACTGCCATCTTCATAATAAATATTAATAATTACGTAGAAAAACTGTTCTACCGGATGGTAAACATCGCAAACAATCTGTGGACAAAGTGCTTCAGACAATGCGATGCTTATCATGGAGTACCTCTCTTCTGACTATTGTCCGATCACTTTATACCTCTCAACTGTCTCTTGTGTTGTGACAGGAGATGTATCCCCGAAGGAAAGAGAAGGGGGATAATTTTAAAACATAAAGCCTCCGATATTCACGGTAACTACACGGGCGTGTACATGCGACAATGAGATCTTTGCTCCATTGTATCTCCCTCTAAAATGATTCAGTGCTGAGGGGGTGATATGTGTGAGGGTAAGTCATACGGTTCACGAGAGGGGGGGGGGGTGACCACAGGAAATTGGGAGGGTGTTATTAGATGAAGGGATTCCATCTGTCGTCAATTCCTTCCCCACATTGATGCTACGAGGCGTGGCGGCAGGTTCAGTGCGGATAACACACACAAATCACTATACACCAGTAGTTGGGAGTCTCGCGGAAGAAACTGCCTGGTTCAAAACCCAGCCAGCAAAAGTGTCATAACTAATTCGTTACAAAGTAATTGATTCTTCTTCTCCATTTTGGGGGGTTGGACAGGGGGGGGGCTAATAACTCCTCGCCGTTGAAACCAGCGTGTAAAAGATATTTTATAAGAATTCAGTAAGTATAAAAGATGTTTTTGGTTAATTGGGCTGTAATCGAATCTCCTGAGATAACTACCTATAGTTTGTAGTCTCACATGTTTTGTGATTGCTGTACTTGTGAAATGAGAATTAAAATTTACATATAATTGAATTGCTGGTAAAAGTTCTGAAACTTATATTTATAAGTCCCAGTGTTTAATATGTCATTCACGTGTCAAGATTATATTTCTTTCCATAAAAATTAACTGTTATTATTTTTTTTTCCTGTGAGATTTGACGTTTTCACAGCGGTGATGATTTTGGTGGTGATAATCTGGGTTTTAACGCCGTGTAGAGTCGTCAGTAGTTGCCAACGTTCCAGAAAAATAACATCATTTTAACTCTTGTTGTTTTTGTTTCATTTTCGTCGACAGATTGGCTTATAATTATAAACTACTAATTAATTAAACTAACTGCACCGAGCGTTATAGTCCACTGATTAGAAGTTTTGTTTCACAGTTGAGAGTTCCAGAGTTAAGAAACTCGTACCGAGGACCCGTTATCCTGAGTAAGATATTTGTTTTCCTTATATTATTATTATTCAGTGTTCTGTCTTACGACAGGTCCATTGCTCTGCCCCAAAAAGACCTCTCCAGTTTTCCCTATTCTCAGCTTCTCGTTTTAATTCCTGGAACGTCATCTTCTTTCCTTGTTTAAGATCGTCGGTTAGCTGTATCAATCTTCTTCCTAGTCCTCTCTATCACCAGGAAATGATGGGTTGATATCGTAAAATAGGACACGACCACTTCCCCCTGCAGTTTTCTTTTCAACCCGTCGTTTCACCCAGTCGCCGACAATGCATAACTAACAGAGATGATAACGCGTTACTAAATAAAATATTAATCAATCTTTGTTTACGACAGGTAAATTTTTAGACAAAATCCATCATTGTGATTACCTTTCTGGATATCTTGCAGATTAAACTATTGCTCCAATTCGAATTTTGTTTCTCGCGAAACTGTTTCTTGCGAGTCCCTTTCTGTTCCGTCATTTTCTCACCCCCACCTCCCCACCCCCCTTTGTGTTGAAATTGCAGCCTTCCCCCTTCACGAGTTGTCCTCCTTTCAACTGGAGCCTGATGCTTCAACTACTTTAAAGTAATTAGAGCTTTGATTGCCGGGCGATGTTTTTCGGGCGGGCAGGTCCCAGGGGAGGAGGGGGAGGGGCAAGTGCTGTCTGTCACTCAACTCGTGCCCTTTGCTCCCCCCCTCCCCCTACCCTACCTCAAGCCGTCTTTCGCTGCCGTGGCCTGTCTCTCTCGACGACACTTCAACAGAACAGAATCGTAGCAGGTGAATTCCCGATTCTGCACGATCCGCTCTATGAAGTCTCGTCTCCTGGATTACGGGCATAGGAATATCTGGGGGATGCATTTTTACCCCATTGAACAATGGTTGCTCGTCTTGTAACGCACGGGATAAAAATTAGAAATATACAAAAGGTTTTGGTCCAAAAGTACGTATAAAGAAATAAATCACCAAGGAGAAATGTATGGACTGGAGGTTAGACTTTCATATACACTAGGGCAACATAAGAGTAAAGTTAAACCTACCAAAAATGATAGCCGCCAACCTTTAGGTTAAGCCAGTTAGATTAGGTTAGTTTAGTTTAGTTTAGTTTAGGTTAGGTTAGGTTAAGTTATGTTACGTTTGGTTAGGTTAGGTTAGTTTAGTTTAGGTTATGTTATGTTACGTTACGTTTGGTTAGGTTAGGTTAGGTTAGGTTAGGTTAGGTTAGTTTAGTTTAGTTTAGTTTAGGCTGGGTTAGGTTATGTTATGTTTGGTTAGGTTAGGTTAGGTTAGGTTAGGTTAGTTTAGGTTAGGTTATGTTACTTTTGGTTAGGTTAGTTTAGTTTAGGTTAGGTTATGTTACGTTTGGTTAGGTTAGTTTAGTTTAGGTTAGGTTATGTTAGGTTATATTACGTTTGGTTATGTTAGGTTATGTTACGTATGGTTAGGTTAGATTAGTTTGAAGTAATTTACTTTAGCTCAGTTCGAGTGGCGGCCTCCGGCGTGTTTTCGGTGTTGCCAACATCGCTGTCTACTGTGCCTTTGGACTCTTAGAGTTTTGCCATATTGGATTTAGCTGCCTCTGGAAATGGTCGAAAAGGGGATGTTGTGAACACGGTAATATGAATGAAATGTCAGGTTCTCATGGTGGCGAGTACAAAGATGGCTGTCTTCAGCCTATAAACTTCCACCAGACTACGCAGCTCAAAAACCCAGAAGACACTCATTTTCACTGTAATATAACTTTGGTTTTCATGAAGGCGAGAATTTTTTTGTCTGAGCAACTGTAATCTTCCTACAAAGATCCTTAACTACAGCGTTAATTGATATTCCACAAAGGTGGTATCAGTTCCTTTTAATCGTGCCAAAGATGATGATATACTTGAAGTGCTAAGCTAAACGCACGCTTTTGCAAACCTCTCTACTCTAATACCAACCTTATTTTCAAGTTTTACACAATTTCGTTACAAGCGAGACTGTGACGACCAAGCCATGGCAGTTTAAGGATTACGTCAGAGATGGAAAAAATCAAATTCAATATGATTAACATGCTTGTTTAACACTGCTGTTTCAATTGAATATCTTATTAAGATAGTCTAAGATATGCGAACATAATAATGACTGTAAATAACTATTTTAGAAGTATTCAACAGTTGCCTCTTTCAGAACATTCTCGTTGCATTGCCCTGAGGAGGCTGAGGAAAAGCTAGAGGAAGACTCGGTAAAGATAGTGTGTAACATGAATGAGATTCGAACTTGGTACTTCCGGTATGCAAGTGTACTGCATTGCCAAACGTCACAATTTAATTTTTCGTAATAATCAAGGGTTATTCGTCCTGGACTGGACGCTCGGTATTATTTTAAAGAATATCCACTGATGGTGATACAAATATCGCGTCCGGCATGGGGCAAATGCGATCTCCCAATCCTTGAAGATCGTGCAGGGGCGATGTAATCACCAGTCTAAATGTCAGTACTTAATTTCAGAAGACGAGATCGTGGATGTACTACATAGGAGGAGTTATTTTACAATTCGGAATTTTGCAGACCAATTCAGAACACCGGAAACCAATGTCAAAAATCTATTTCGTGTGTGATTATAAATGTTATAACAAAAATTTGTGTTAAAATTAGGAATATATTTTTTTTTATAGATATTTTGCATGTGACTTTTATAATAAACCCATTAACGAGCCATATATTAAATGTCCATTGTCAAATTACATTACAAAAAGTAAGTAATGGACTCTTGTGATATTCCATGCGGATTGTGCGGTGTACCTGAGCACATTGTTTCTCGTGTCTCTTTGATGCACTCTGCCCGTACTCACCCACAGATTTGCTGGGACTCAGTACCGATCAGTCTGCGTCCATTTGGAACTCGGCTAATCGGATTGTTAGCTCTGGTCGTTTCATCTTGCCGCTAAACGTACAGGAGATGCTTCTCTAAGCCTAGACAGACAGACAGACAGACGGACAGACGGACATCATGTTGCATACGTAAGGAGAAAGTAGGGGATTAGCTTCGTTCAGTGTTGGTTAATGTGGAACTCGGAGACAGGAAAAGTGGACTTACGTGTGGCAAGTCACGTTGTGTGTTATTATAAATGTACCTGGGTTTCAAAAATACCATATATCATCTCTCCCTCCCTGTTTTCTATATAAAAACTAAAAAAAAATTTAATAATTTATGAACTGTTGAGTAATATTCAGACAAACTGATTTAAGTTTCAGATTATATAATATGTTTATTTGATGTTAATATACTTTTTTGCCCTCTGTGTCTATAAAAACTTTATTTCTTCCCAAAGTCTAAGACGCGAAGATTAAAACCGTAATTTTTCTTGTTATTTGAGGGCGTGAAACTTTGTCTCGTACCTTGAGGGAATAACGTAGAATCAGGATGTTAGTACCGCGGTGCTGAGGAGACTAATTGGAAACTGCAGAATGACGTACTCCATACCCTGTACTTCCCACCAGATGTTATCAGGGCATGCAGAGGAAATATGATAAATGCACAGAGGGCCTTCAGTTTGGAAATCGAAAGGAAAAATTGAGACTTTCTTTGTTTTGTACTTTATATATATATATATTTATTATTGACTGCAAATGGGTTTATACCCGGTGGCAGTGACCTACAATAAGATACAAAACAATGAGACACAACAGAACAATGAGATACATCAACACAATGAGACAGAACAAAACAATAAACAAAAGGACACAACAAAAACAATAAGACACAACCAACAATGAGATACATCAACACAGAGACAGAACAAAACAACAAAAAATGACACAACAAAAACAATAAGACACAACAAACAATGAGATACATCAATACAGAGACAGAACAAAACAACAAAAAATGACACAACAAAAACAATAAGACACAACCAACAATGAGATACATCAACACAGAGACAGAACAAAACAACAAAAAATGACACAACAAAAACAATAAGACACAACAAACAATGAAATACATCAATACAGAGACAGTATTAAAAATCTTAAATTATTGAAAAATGTCTACGTTTCGAAGGCTGGATCGATCTGGTGACAGATCTGGAATAGTTGTCTACCGGATCCACGAGAATAAGTGTCTCTCCCTTTTAAGCAAAGACTAAGACGCAGTGATATTTTGAAGGTTTTAAGATTTTGAAGACTGAGATAAAGACGATGGATGAGTCCGAAAGCAAGATAGTGGTGATACGTGATCATCGCCAAAGACATTCGGCGAAGAACTGAAGGAAAGATAACGCTTTGGAGACCTTTGCGTAAAAGAGAGCATAATAAAGATGCAGGCTTAAGAAATTGAATTTGTTTTTCTCAAGATGGGAGCCAGGGGCAGGCGTTTATAAAAATTGGAAAACATTTTCGAGTTTCTTAGCAGAGGGGAACTTGTACATCAGCTAAGCATGTATCAAGACTATCGCCCTGTTAATGGAGAAAGCAATCACCTCCGAAACGTCGATGAACTTCCACACGGCACAACAGCCCAGAGGACAAGTCATCTTCTTAACTCACCGCCTTGATAACATCAGATCTCAAATCTGACTTATATTTCCTATGTTTTACAGATATGGTAATAGGCGTATATTTTGTTCCGGAGACGTCCATCGACTCTCTTGTCGTCCGGAAGCTTCCGGCCCGGAAATTCTTCCCCTTAGTGTGTACTTGACTACAAGCACAGGATGGCAAGAACGCTCCCTATGGGGGGGGGGGGGGGGAGATCCATTATTAACACGGCGTTTTTTTGTGTGAACATTCTAGTAAGTGAAAAGAGGGGACAGACAATTCAGTACGCTCCAGGTGGAGGTACGCTAATAGCAGTTCTGCACGTAACATCTTTCCAAGGAAGACGGCCCCGAGTATTTAACGAGAGTGGCAGGATGTATTCCATTGGAGTGAGCTTATTTTTCGAATATTTCCTCATTTACGTGTCTCACTCATCTTCGTGCTAATTTATCGACGATATAAACGTGTTATCATCAACATTAAATGTAGACTACCAACACCAAATTTAATCGAAATTATTTCAGTTTTTTTGGAGATGAATCTTGCAGACAGACAGGCGGACACGACCTCGCGTATATGCAAAGGCTTAAAAATGAAAGTCTGCAGGCGTCTTTAAAATTGAGTTAAAAATAATACATTTTTATTGACATCAGTCACCGGTTGTTATACAGAATTTTCCTAAAGCCACATTTATAAAAGTTAATCTTGTGATAATTCGATGATTCAAAAATATATGGACAGCTACACTTACAAAACACTCGTTTGCTGACCTTGGTTAGTTAATGGGCCTACAAGAAGGAAAACACTTTCCAATTTTTGAATGAAATATAATAAGGCCTTAATTAGGGGTCACTTACGAAATTTCAGAAAAGCCATGAAATTTGTTGAAAGTCTCCCTCGAGAGCCACTGTTTTAGTCTTCATGAAAGTTAGCACTTTGAAGATGTATATTGCACGTAATGATCCCGATTTAGCCTATCGGCTTTTATGTTGCCCAAAAAGTCAAATGTCAAATTCCACTTTGTTATTCATCCCAAACCGAAAGTAAGCTTTCTAATTAAGAAAACAACTTAACAATTTTTTTTTTGAAATTTCTCAATAATATATATAAAAGATCATGGAGAAATGTACGTTTATAAATAACGTATTTTGAAAAAAATATTGTTAGAACTCGAATTTTTTTTTATGGTTTAAAATTTCCCTTTTGAAAAAAATTTCCCTACCTCAGGTTTAAACTAAACAAATGACACGTAATGTCCTTAAGGAATCATAAATCAATGGGGCGTGAATGTACGAACTGGGATTTAATGACTCTTGTGTAGTGACGGGATTTTGTTAACTCGATAATGAACCTAAGAGTTTTCACCGAGTATAAATTCTTGGTTATGTCAGCATCAATCAATTTTCAATAAAGGTCCTATACTGTGTAGTTAGAATTAATCAAATACGGAATTGTTTTCTGATAAGAAAGGTATAGTCGCACTGAAATAGAAGAAAGTCTTTCGGGAACAGAAAAAGTGTGGCAGGATAAGACCGAAAGAGGAGAGGCCTGAGGCGAAGGGAGGCACAGGCCGACCGACAGCTAAATAATGCACCAGATAACAGATTCGTCTGGTTTTGGTCTGACGGCACGGAATCCTCCTCGAAAAAAAAAAAATCTCTGAGTCATAAAAATTTCAAGAAAAAAGACCAGTAATGAGGATATCTGATAAAACTTTCAGATACCAGAAGCAGAGAAGAGAAAAGAAAGAAAGATCCTCCCCCCCAATTTTAACTTCTGGTTTTCTAGAACCGCAGGTGAGTGGCGCAAGACACCGGAAACAGATAAACTAACAAGTGTCCCTCTGACGACAGCTTTTGGAGCAGACCGGGTCGTAGCAAGTTTTGATGATAATTTATTGCCCGTAAAATCTTTTTCTGACAAGATCAGTCAACGCTTCAAGTATTGAATAATTAAATGATTACGGAGAGCTCGTATCAAATTTATTGATGCAAATATTGTGTTCCATTATTTTCTGTCAAGATTTTTCTTAATGCCTAGGAAATATTACTGATAATCATCAGTGTTAAATTCGAAGTAATATTTCAACTTTATATCGGATGTTCTGATTTCGTCAAATATCGGAAAAGAAATAGAATTGTTCTATTTCTGTGATTTAATGTTATCGGAAGTCAACCATCAGGCCATATTGTGAGATATAATAATCCAGATTAAATATTCTTAACCCGTTTTTGAGACCGATCCTACCTAGAATATTTTTGATCCAAAATTTATGTTTTATCTCGAATGTAAACACTCCTGATCTATTCGCTAACAAAATTGAAGTCAGCGTTATAATTGACTACCCTCTTCATTATGTAACTATTCCTTTATCTCGCTTGATTTTCTTCGTTGAACTTCTAGCCAATTTCTATCCTTTAGCCCTAAACTTGATTGTCAAACCCTTAAGCTAGTATATTTGCGTCATATTGTGAATTAGGTTAATATTTAATATTTTCCGTCAAATCACAATTTTAATATTATTTCCCTAAAGTTTAGAAATCCACTTACAAATCGATCATTCGATGTGGAACGTGAAATGATTTTAAATATTTTATATTTTATTATCTTATTAAAAATTGTGATTTGACGGAAAATATTAAATATTAATGTCAAACCCTTGTCAACACAGCAAACTATAAGAAATCTCTTCCTGAACGCTGTGGGTACGCCTTAGAACGCATATTTCTTAGACACAAGAATTCTGTTGTCACACGCCACCGGTCTGTCAATTCTTAGCAGTGAAATAATTCCATGGCTTCCGTACAACGCGGCTGGTTAAATTGCAGTTTTATGTATTTTAATCTTTTTTTTTTTTAAGTCATCTGGTGTAGAGTTTAATCAGGGCTTGGGAACGCGATAAGCACGTAGTAAGATATCGTTTGGAACATATTCAACCCCCAGTACGTTTCCCTTAATTAACCCTTATAAAAAAGTCTGAGTTGTATTGTGACTCATCGCTAATTTAATCCTTAAGACAAAAATTTCCAATTACTTCTTTGTACAGTGCCTGGTCGCTTTCCATTACGATCGTATAAACTTTTCTTCTGTTTAAGGAGTTGCTAACCCCTGCTCTGCCATTTTCAGTCATATTAAGAACTAATTTAAGTTTCATGAGTCTAAGACGGTAAGTGACGTATTTTAATTGGAACACGCGTATAATACTCTGATGAAACACGAGCTTATGTGTGTTTATTACGCTATGGAATCAGTATTACGAAGTTTTAAATGTGAAATGTGACAACTTATGTATTTACTTCTAACTTAATTAAATTTCCCTAAAGTTTAGAAATCCACTTCTGATGGGTTTTTTTTGCATAAAATAGACCTACGTAGATTTTATTGGTAACTATTGTCATGTGAAATTAAATATACTATACAAAATTAGCGTCTTATTATATAAATAGATGATTGTACGTTCAACTGCTTATACACTTACGAAAGAAATTCATAAAATTATTTCACATAATTGATATTGAAACATATAGGAAGGATTAACAGAAGAAAAATATATATAACTTTAATTGTTAGAAAAAATTAAATAAATTGCATGGCAAATAATCTTCATCTGAAAATTTTGTGGTTAACAGAGGTGGTCAGAAAGATAATTTTTTTTATTGAGCCCAAAATCGCAGAAGTTTTGTTACATCTGAGAAATTCAACATAGTCTAAATCTGAAAGCTTTCTGGTTAGAATTATGCGGAGAAGTGGATCGTCAAATTTTGTGATTATTAATTTGTATTTATCATAGGAAACAAAGTTTTTTGAAGGAAGTTGACGTCATGGGATCTCATAAATTCCTGATTTTAGGAATTACTGTGTTATGCACGTTAGGGCGTCGGTATAATTGCAGAAGCCCTTAAAATATATTCTACAAAAATTTAAAGAAAAATGAGTGTTGTTGGAGAAGGTTCAAAGAGAGGCGAAGAGGAGGTGAGCGATGCGTAAGGGGGCAGAAATCTCCTTACGAAAGAGGTTAAGTAACTTGGTCCGGGTAAAGCAGCTGTGTAAAGCAAAGGATTAGAGATTCTTCTCGCCCACCATCGCTTAAAAATGTATGTGTATTTAATAATTCTGTCAGTGCAGGGCTTTCAATGCAATGGCCTTTCTAGTAAATCCAGCTCTCGCCACAGGGTGGCAGTGGTGTGCACAAGGCACCCCGTACAACGTGTTAAATGTGTGTCCCGTCACGACAGACTCTAAATAACAATAAAAACATTTAGAATCGATCTGATTTTGGTGTCCTTTATTTTCTGTTTGAAGCAAAGGACAATGAAACTTCTTTAAACCAACAGGAAAGGAAATACTACATTTCTGCATATTTTATGGGACTAATATTCCACACATGAATACAAAAATGTTCAAGGTACTTTCAGGCATTATTAGAGATGTAGAGTATTTTATATAAAATCACGTTAACAACATCTGAATCAGAAGAAAATGTTTTATAAAACTGCACAAGTTTTACCAGATGCTTAGTGTAAGAAGTGAACGTGGCGCTGTCTTCTGTGTTGTGACCACTTGTAGAAGGTTACCGACGTTTCAGTGTGCTTGCTGCCTTCATCATTATTGCGCCCTGATGATGGCTCTCTGACCCTCTGAAGCGGGTATCTTGTGATTACTTTTCATAAAAATATATAATCGTCTACTTGTTCAGTGTACTAACGCTAATTCTGGATTGTACATTGCGAATTCTCTTACCAATGACTTCAGTAAACGTAACCTACAAAGCCTATCGACGTTTTAGACTTCATATTTCATGTCCGTCTTCCATTGATTTATGTTGCAAGAAGGAATTCTCCTTTCCATCAGCTGTCCACAAAACAGAGATTGCTCTAAGGCAAATGTTATTTTATTCATAGATAATATTTTTGTTAGATCTAAACCCCAATAAAGGCATCGATCATTTTACCTACTTATATGAACTACGAAATTATTGGTATCATCATGACGTATTTCAGAAACCGGACAGCACTTTAAAGAGCTTTTAGTTGTTGTCAGATATGCAAACAGAAAGAAAGAGAGAGTGAGAAAAAAGTGGTGAATTGGTTTAATTTATTATCACAGTTAAATGGCTGCCGGGTGTTTTATTCGATCGAGCAGCGGAAGAATGGCCGGGGAATTAGCACCCCACCACGACCGCCCGTCGCGGAAGTTAGAGCCGTCGAGACCCATAATAGCCCCGCGAAACGATTAGTACGTTTAAGCTACTGCATTTCCTCGTAAATAATTGATTCATGAATCAATCTGTAGTCATTTCAACTGAACAGCAATTGCTTTGTTGAAGACTGTCAAAACTATCTGTATTCTACACGTTTCATCCATATAACCAGTGCATATTTCAATAGCAATAGCTTAAAAGAACTGTCAGAACTTAACATAGCATTTCCGAATATAAATACAAAACAACCAATAGATTTCTAAATAGCAATCATTTCAGTCAAAATAACTGTCAAAAGTACATCACAGATTTCTGAACACACATACGTACCAAAGCAATAACGTCTGTCCAACAGTCTCTTAAAAACACAAAACCTGTTAGAATTCCAGTAACTTTTAGCATGCAGACAGCCATTCTGTAAGCATAGAAAAGCAATCACTTCAACAGAAATTTATAAAAGATTATCATAACCATTAGTATATAGACATATAACCGGCCAATAAACATGTAAATAAGACACTTTAAAAAAACTTAAATTCTATCACAGCCTTCTGGATACAGCCACACAGCCAGCCAACAAGCATCTCAATATCAGTCAGTTCTCCAAGGGACTGGTAATAGTCTTACAGTCCAACGCTTTCTGTGCTACGTCTCTGCTAATATTCCATATGCCCTGTTACATAAATTTAGGTTGAATTCCAGTATCGTTTCAAATTTAATGGAGATGAGAAATTTTCCCAAATTTAATACCGGAATCTGACCCAGGTCGCCTAGGTAGAAAAATTTACTGAGCTGTTCTGGTTGTTGTGTGCAACTGGTAACATATTTCGTCAAGCAAACCGTATTTACGAACAGGGCTAACAATTTTAGACTTGTGAAAGAAAATTTATAGACCTGAAGATGGCAGTTTCTGGGTTGTTGCGCCATGTAGAAGTTTACCGACTTCCCAGAGCTCCTTGCATCCTCCATCATCAAGAGTTCCCTGATGATGGAGGCAGCAAGGATCTCTGAAACATTGGTAAAAGTGTACTAGACTGCACGGAGCTACAACCCAGAAACTGCCATCTTCAGACTCACTGCAGTGAAAACCTCAGATCCTACAATTAAAATTAAAATTAAAAACTGTTATTCTCCCGAAAATGTTTCTAGTTTTCACACACCCTGACTACAGAATTGAGATCAAATGTTTTTTGTTCATGTTTGGTGCGTTCTATTTAAATATGTCAGCCATGTTCCAGGCCTGGCCTTATTTTGTTCACTATTGAAAAGACAGTGTAGCGAAATGTCCAGTAACGAGCTAAATTATTTTTATAATACTTAGCTTTTCATCATTGTCAACATAACTTTTGAGATAAACTGAAATTTTTGTTAATTTTTCGCGTTTCCTCCAACGTGTCTTCTGGAAAACGTGTTCCTTAATGCAGTGGTATTCAACCTTTTTTGTTCGCGTACCCCCAGATACAATTTCTCTTCCAAATTTGTACCCCCAAAGTTGTTGGTGTATAATTCAAGTTATACGTAGTATATAATCTACATCTAAAATAAATTAAATAAATTACATTACTGATTTTTCAGTGTTTATCATAAAATAATATTTTTTTTAAAATTTCACGTACCCCCAAAGATGTCTTCGCGTACCCCCAGATATAATTTCTCTTTAACTTTGTACCCCGAAAGTTGTTGGTGTATAATTCAAGTTATACATAGTATATAATCTACATCTAAAATCAATTAAATAAATTACATTACTGATTATTCAGTGTTTATCATAAAATAATATATATTTTTTTTAAATTTCACGTACCCTCTAAGATGTCTTCGCGTACCCCCAGATATAATTTCTCTTCAACTTTGTACCCCCAAAAGTTGTTGGTGTATAATTCAAGTTATACATAGTATATAATCTACATCTAAAATCAATTAAATAAATTACATTACTGATTATTCAGTGTTTATCATAAAATAATATATATATTTTAAATTTCACGTACCCCCTAAGATGTCTTCGCGTACCCCAGGTTTTAATACCACTGTCTTAACGTCTGTATATCGCATCCTCTTAATTTCGGATGCTACTTTTGACATATTTTTAGTTACTTTGAGACAAGACCTCACGTAACCTTGAAATAAACAACGGATATCCAAAAAAATTAATTTGAAAATGAATTCTGACATCATCGTTTTGCGTACATCCTGTGTTTGGCAGGAACAATTAATTCACCCGATCGGATCCTGCTTCTCACCTGTTTCATCGGGGACTTGTGGTGAATAATCTGTTCTCGTTCGTGAGTCCCAGTGGAGATTCAGGTTTTCCGTTTTTCATTTCACGTTTTTTTTTTCTCTCCGACGGTCATCAGCATTCACTTCGTAGGCGCTTTATGATTCACGGAAGAACGCCAACCCTCAACAGTACGACCGAATAACATCGGAAAATCAGTGCGCGTATTTTGATGATAAATATGGCTATAAAATTATGACAATAATATTGCTAATAATAGACAATTGTTTGTTATGTTACTTAACAATGCTGTCTACGCTTTATACATTTTAAAACATGTAATGTTTAAGAGTTAGAACGCTGGCCTTGTAATCCTGGGGTCTCGGGTTCGATTCCCGGCGGTGCCCGAATTTATAACTTGTGTTGGGCAAGGCCGTTGTCTAAGCAACACGGAGTTTTCCTCCGGGGGCTTCCCCGGTTTCTCCGTGGCATCCCAACAATTACTCCATTCACACACAGAAGAAGGCAATGGCAAACCACTTCTGGATCATCTGCCAAGAACGTATATGAACAGGTCCCAGTCCGAGAAAAGGATGGAAGGATCCTGTTCATATGGACCTGTCGTCAGACAGAACAATAAATAATAATAAGATGAGGTGGTCTAGCGGTTAGAACGCTGGCCTTGTAATCCTGGGGTTCGATTCCCGGTGGTGCCCGAATTTATAACTTGTGTTGGGCAAGGCCGTGGTCTAGGCAACACGGAGTTTTCCTCCGTGGCATCCCAACAATTACTCCATTCACACACAGAAGAAGGCAATGGCAAACCACTTCTGGATCATCTGCCAAGAACGTATATGAACAGGTCCCAGTCCGAGAAAAGGATGAAAGGATCCTGTTCATATGGACCTGTCGTCAGACAGAACAATAAATAAACAAATAAATAATGTTTAAGGAACATGATTATGATCGTGTGTGTGGTAAACTGATGACAATTAAATCCTGACAGTCGTGGTCTATTTTAATATATACCGACTTTAGCGTGAGAGACGGAGAAAATACGACACGTCTTAATCAGAATAAGTTATAACTCTGTGATATTAAAACCGAGTAAATTATAAATACAATTTTAAAGTTCTACTCGTTTACATACGTGATAAGTTTTGTAACTGGGATTCCCAAGTTGTCTGTACCAAAAATGATGTAATACTTTCTAATATATCCATTCGCGCTACATGGCTCACCAATAATATTCTTTCCCACCCATTCACAGAGGTCAAAGATGGAATAATACAATAATTTCTGATGGATATTTCAAATTGTGAAACTCATCGCGTAACATTATGAAGAATGTAAGAACTTTATGAGGGCTTGGAATATAAAACGCCTTCTTGCCAGTGTTTAATATAAGCTCTCGTGGAAGATAGACACTTAACATCGGTATAATGCACTGCATTGTCAGTCAGTGAGCTGGATAGACAAGCAAGCACGTTGGGTGATCCATCAGGCTGTGAAGAGACCTCTTTCATTATTCAAAGCCGCCTGTCGGAAATCACGCGTACTAGTCAATCACCGGGGACGAGAGAAAACAAAAAAAAAAAACAAGAAAAAATCGTCCGCTTGAAACCGCGTTAAAAATAAATATATAACAATACCGATGCACAGTTAGAAATGTACAGATAAGTTGCAATAATCACAACACTGTCTATCCGTGTGTCGACATGGCGTGCTACGAAGCATATGCTAATTGGACGATTGATGTAAATCCGAAGTTGAAATTTGTGTTCGCTGGACACAGTCAGGAAACCTGATCATTATCAGGTGTACCAACACCAAAATAACTTTATATCCATTAGGGGAAACTTTTCAATGCTGTGGTAGCGCCGTGGACGTTCATGCTGATAAGCTAAACAAACTAACGTTTTCAGTCCAAAGTATAATCAGCCATTAATCCACAGGATTTAAGGTCATGGATTTATTCTTTCGAGTCTGTTGATACCATGCTGTTTTAGAGTGATGAATTGATAGCTTCATTTTGTCTTAACTGCGGCAGTTTTAAGAAGCTTACAACAAATTTAACAAATCACGTTTAAATTAGGGGATGAAATTAGACATTAATTAGTAGAATTATTTCGATAGAATAGTCGTAAAAAACCCACTCAGTCTTCAAATATAAAGTAGTGGTACCTTGGTCCACATCTCATCTAATGGTTTTACTATCAAGGCTGGGTTTTCTGATAATATTTTATGATATTATCTGAAAAACGCACAAAACAAGAAAAATTTGAAAATTTTACTTTCAAAATTTTTTCAAAATTTGAAAATTTTACTTTCAAAATTTTTTCAAAATTTGAAAATTTTACTTTCAAAATTTTTTCAAAATTTTTTACTTTCAAAATTTTTTCAAAATTTTTAATTTTTTTTGGCTTTGTGCGCTTTTCAGACAAATGTAATGGTTATATAACAATGACGTCTTTTACATAAATAAATATTGCAATTTCTCCCACACCAAATGTATTGTTTATATAACGACTCCGTCTTTTAGACTTGGGTGCGTTTCCTAAACAGCTGATGTAATATTTATAAAAATGAATACATATTTCAGTTCCGTAGTAGAATTCCCTCCAAAATGGATGTAATATTTGTATAAGTACTAGATATTTTCGAATTGAAATGGTTATACCTCGACGACGTGTGGTAGCCAGAGGCTTGCTTATATAAACGGAATGGACAAAGTGAGTTTGTGGTTGGAGTTCCGGAAGACGAGGCTTAATTTTGTGTGTTAGCCTGAATTGGTGCATGAGGAATTCAAGCGGTCTGAATTTTAGGGCCCACTTCTTATAGCTTCATTGAAGAAGCTTAATTTTTCACACAATAACTAAAAGTACGGTGATTGTAAAATACTTCGATAGCGTGAAATTGTCGTCTTCAAATGTTTTACCAGTAATTCAATTATAGTAAATATTATCAGCATTTTACGAAACATCGCCGTTGGCTGCTTCGTTTAAGGAAATACCAGGTTCGAGTCTCGATGACAATGACGAAAACCTTGGAGAAAGTTATTCGTGGTTTTCCTCAGCCTCTTCAGACATCCTGAAATGTCTCCGGTTAGTTTTTCGTGTCGTTTCTGATCCATATTTAAGCCTACCACTTGATGGTGCATAATGTATGTAGTTGAAAATCGTCGTTAAAACAGACCAGGAATCGAAGAGTCAATTTATACTTGAGGACGTCATGTCCGTTGGCTGTGCTATCAGGCGGTGGACAACGTACCCGAACCCTGGACTTCCGATAGATAAGTCATTCTCCGCGTAGAGTCTGCACCTATTGAAAGCGGTGAATGCTGGCGTGTGGACAGTGTCGACGGGCGGGCGGCGAGGCTCGGGTTATGAGATCCTATAAACCGGAGTATAAAGAGTACGCTTAGAGAGTAGAAGGGGGATGAGCGGCTGTCAATTTTCTAGTCAATTTTCAGTGAATGGATGGCTAATCCTTGTACAAACCCCTTGTGAAAGGAAGCTGTATGCAAAAGGACCATTACCGCCACCCCTATTTCAAAGTACCAGGGTAGGAACAGCTTCCAGCAAGACAGTAACAAGACAACAGGAAACGTGATGTGTTCAGACATGAATTTAAGAAGAAATTTAACTCTGAATATTTTTATGTTTCCATCTAAGGCAGAGGTGCGTCACCATGAGAAAACACATGACCTTGTGTGCAGAAACTGAAGGTCATTGTAATTTACCTGCAGAAGGTCGTGGTCTAGGCAACACGGAGTTTTCCTCCGTGGCATCCCAACAATTACTCCATTCACACACAGAAGAAGGCAATGGCAAACCACTTCTGGATCATCTGCCAAGAACGTATATGAACAGGTCCCAGTCCGAGAAAAGGATGGAAGGATCCTGTTCATATGGACCTGTCGTCAGACAGAACACTAAATAAAAAATAAATAAAATAACATCACAAATCACCATGCCACGTAGACATATAACTTCGACACTCGAAGGAGGCTACTGGCTATGTGGTAAATAATCATTTGTAGCTTTAGGCGATACGCCGCGTAGAATTTTGAACAATATCCAACGTTTCGGCATACGTTGCAGATGCTATCTTTATTAAAATGTTTTTTTATCAAACGTATAATTTTCGACATTCGTCGTAGCTCATCGCCGAAACCCGACATTGCGCAATGAACGTTAACCTAAAAAAACCTAAGGACACGTATTAAATAATTTATTCCAGTTTTACTGTTTCATATTCTGATTTCTCATGACTCGTTGCTACTTGTTTCCTTCAGAGGATGTTAACGCGCTATCCTACAACCTACACTTTCGCCGACAAACGTCACCTCCTTTTTCAGGACGTGTCTTGAGAAATCGTATAAGCCTTCGGTTAGGACACACGTCACATTCTTGAATGTAACATTTCTGTTTTGCCTCGATATCGTCTATATTGACTTAGCTATCCTTTAAGAATATAATGTAATATATTATCTAAAAATTGGCCACGGTCGCTTTCTTCAGTCCTGTTCCATAGTCTATAACTGTGCCATTTGACACAAAATCATATCTGCAGCTGATACATCCTGGTAAAATATATAAAAAAAAACAGAAGTTCGTTTTCCATCTGAGCTACATCTATACTACAGCGTATTTTACATTTTAGTCTTCATGTTTCATCTCTGTGTTTCACGGCCAAGTTTTCTACTCTGAAGTCCTAACCGTGTAGAATTATTTAGCCAGTTAATAATATTTATATCAGCCCATCAGTAGAATTACATCAAATTTTAGCGCGCGCCCCCCCCCCCCCCAACGGTTTACACAAAGAGATCTTTATTCCGTTTTCGCACGAAGATCTCAACACGTATTCACTTTTGGTGTGCATGTTTTAACCCCGAGATTTTGAGCCCATAGAGAACCAAGCCCTAGAGAGATACAAGAGTGGGGGTGTGTATTGTAGCAGTAATTTGATGAAGCCCCCATGTCCCAGCTGGCCCACGGGATCTCTGTTTGGATATACGAATAGGATAAGGGATGATCGTGTTCCGTAATGTAAGGGGAGAAGAATTGTGGGGGTGGTAATCGTCTGATAATACTTGTGAGTATAACAATAAAAATGTTTCTTTAATGTAGCAATAACAAAAACCACAATCTTATTGTCCTGTAGCTCAGCTCATAATTATCTTAAGACGCTGAGGAATTCAGTTTATTGACAGCTAAAAAAATTGGTCCATAATTCTCTTCTCTTTTGTTCCAGATATTTTATTCAGCAATTTCTCATCACACACTGTATTATTCCTCAAAAGCGAGATGTAAGTATTTATTCATATAAATTAAATTATATAAATTAAGCTTAATATCACTTTGTGTAAGCTTGTATATTATTTATTAATTTACTAGTAGACTGCCCGTCAGTAATTACGGGAAATCTAAAATAGTGCTTAAAATATTTTTTATTGAAAAGTGTAACAAAGCAACATGTAAAATTGTAATAATTATTGATATTTACTTAATTACGAAATCTGCAAAGCGTTAACGCTTAAACATTTATTTTGATGCATTGTATAAAAGTACATGTACGTAGCTGAATATAAAATGGAAATTAAGTAATGTCTGAAACAAGAATTAATATCACTAACATTTCGTGTACCACAGTTTGAAATATATGATCTCATATCGACGTTATAATAACTTTGCTGCGTTATAATAAGCCTCTCTTAACAGCATTACCATGGCAACGATTATAATATTGTACCATAAAGCTCAAAATTCCTTATCAACAAATGGTCACCGTGCCGTGGCCACTGTTAACAACACACACATTATAAATATTATCATATAAGGCCACGGTGGTCTAGCGGTTAGAACGCTGGCCTTGTAATCCTGGGGGTCTCGGGTTCGATTCCCGGCGGTGCCCGAATTTATAACTTGTGTTGGGCAAGGCCGTGGTCTAGGCAACACGGAGTTTTTCTCCGTGGCATCCCAACAATTACTCCATTCACACACAGAAGAAGGCAATGGCAAACCACTTCTGGATCATCTGCCAAGAACGTATATGAACAGGTCCCAGTCCGAGAAAAGGATGGAAGGATCCTGTTCATATGGACCTGTCGTCAGACAGAACACTAATAATAATAATAAGCCTGAAAACAATAAAGAACAATAACAAATAATCAGCAATCAGCCAACAAATCAACATTGTTTAAGTGTGATGATTTCACGATGACCAATTCCTTTTTACACGATGATATTATGCTAACACAACGCGTACTGGCAGTGGGTTTGGACATCCTTGTTATATAATTTATTATATTCTCCGTTTCCTTAAGATATTTTAGATTTCATGTATTCTTTAACCACGTTTCTTACCAAACTCCTTCGAGTCTTGGAAAAAATGTTAGTCGTTTTGTGTTGTTGTAGTTGGACGCGATTTAAAATCTGTTAATTGGTTGGTAAGTTTAAAAAGCGCCGATATTTTATTCTACAAAAATAAATGCGGATCCGAGTTAGTCCATTCAGGTTTACGGGAATAAATACATGGCGTGGTTTATTTACTGATTCATTTATTTATAACTGAGCCTTTTATTTATTTATTTATTTTTTAATGGTCTGTTTACGTGTTCATTTATTCACTGGCTGATTAATTAAATGATCTGTTGGTTGATTTATTGTTTCAGAGTGACTTGTATGTTGGTTGATTCATTTATTCGTTCATTAGGTGGTTTGTTAATTTATTTTCGTTGATTGATGAAGACTTAAATTGGCTTAAGTACAGTGGTCGTTTGACGAATATATTTTTGAGAAAAACTTAAAATCAATAACCAATAAATTTAATCTATATTTTGAGAGTAGCGTATCCGCACATCATATGTATTTATAACGCCATAACTTTGTTAATATGGAATTTGATATTTGTATTTCCAGAAACTGGCACACAGGTATTGTCGTTAAATATACATAAGTCTCCAAGGTCTTCTTTGTGACAACAGGCTGCGATAAAAGTTGGATTCTTATCGAGTAGAAGGCCCCTTGTGCTGTTTATCATGCAGATAATTCAGTAATAAACTTACTCAAAACGTGAGTGGAAGTTTCGGAAAGAATGATTAATTGAAGAATTTTTAAAAATTGGCAAAATTCAAGTGCCAGGAGAACTCGCTGTCTATGTGGTTAATTTTAGGGTTACGTTGGATTATCTCACACACACACATTATAATTACGAGTAAAGAAATGTATGATTTTCTGTAATTTCCTTATCTTAACAAATCATTCAGAATTATCTCAGTCTAAACGTTCTCTGATAAATGTCCAAAACCATCCATTGTACGCTAACAGAGAATCTCAGATTCGTTCTATCATCAGAAATCCAATGTTTGAATTTTAAATAGGGGACGGACGTTCATGTGCAGATAGATTGTTGGGTTTAGGAAAAAGTATAAACACTGTACAAGGATGAATGCAGAATTCAGATGTACGAATTTAGTGGGAAATGTGTGCCAGAGGAAAAGTAATATTAATATAAATATTATATTTTATCATCCTTTTATGGTAGGCCTGTGCTATATTCCTTGATGATGGCAGAAAATTTCGTCGAAAGCATAACTCGGCGGTCTTATTGACAATAATCATTGACCACGTTCAGGTTTCAGCTTAAATACGTTTATTGTTTTGTCTGACTAAACAGTTTATCATAATTAGCGATTTAAATTTTAGAAAATATTTATTTATAACCTTGTTTTCGATGTCATTTGCATATTTGGATGTTAGTAGGCGCTCCTTAGGGTTCCGAACCCTCTGGAACATTTTATGGCCGGTGGAGGTTTATCGTCGTAAGAGAAAACATGAATTTGCGTGCGCCGAAGATGAGTTCGTTCTGAGACGGACGCCTTGGCTGTTTACGCTGTGCTGAAGACCGTGTGTAGGAGATTTGATGTTTTCAAGGCGGGGATGATGATGTATCTTGGTATTGGCGCCGTCCTTCTATGTTTCGTCGCCAGAATGCAGTACAGAGTAATAACGTACGGACAGAATATAAATCATTGAATATTCTGAACTCGCTAACGTAACAGGTCGAATGTAGAAGACATTAATTACAAATTGTCCTGTACATCCTTTAAGCATTTACCTGCACATACGATGGAGAACTTACTCGAATTACGAGGCTCGTCCACAAAGTAAGTTTCCCTGGGGCCGTTTACAGAAACAAAACACAATTTCATGGAAATATTTATTGCAACAGATACAGCAAGTGTCCAGCTATTTTTCAACATATTCGCCACCGGAATTGAGACATTTGTCATTCCGTGGGACCAACTTTTGAATACCTGTGTCGTAAAAGTCTGCCGCCTGGGATTGGAACCACTGTGTGACAACCAGCTCCGCCTCTCTGTCATTCTCAAAACGCTGACGCTGACCGGACAGGAATTTCTTGAGGTGTAGGAAAAGATGGAAATCACTGGGAGCGAGGTCCGGGCTGTAGGGTGGATGATTAAACACCTCCCAGCTGAACTCCTGCAGGAGACTTGCTGTCCGTCGAGCCGTGTGCGGCCTAGCGTTATCACTGACCGCTCTTCACAGTCGGCGGGAGCTGGAATAAGAACCTCCATCTTCAACAGCTGCAACGATACTACTGTTAGAACGCGGGAAGTACCGTTAGTGCATGCGCCATGCTACGTCATTGCTCTATCACGTACGCACAGTCGCTTCGCGGAATATAAGGTTTGCTAGCTGTGGGACGAGTGGGAAACTTCCTTTGTGGACGCGCCTCGTATCACATACTGAGTTTACATTCATTACATTCACCTTGTAAACTTAACCTCCGATGTCAAATTCCAATTATTATCGTTTTATCCAATAAAGACATGAAATATTCGATGGCTTCAAACAATTTTCGCTCAGACATTCGTGTTCCGATTCGATTTAAACCCTTCCTGATTCCACGCGTCAGAGAATGTTGTCAGTATCGAAATAAGGGCTCCGTGTCTGCACTGCAGCGAGGTCCCTGAGGAAACTTGTTTTATAATATGAAACACGCTACCTATATGGCTTGGCTTGTGAGCTCCTGGCTTTACCTCTTTCTATATACCCACCCCCGAGAGCATCCCACCCCTCTTACCCCTTGCCTCCACGGATTTAATCTCCGCGGGGATTAGTTCGCTCTTCATATTTTACAGCTAATTTAACTCATGTTATTATTTGCTGGCAGTTGTGTTTAGAGGGGAATGGGATTAGGAAGAGATTAAATGGAATATTTCCACCCGCATTAAAGTTTAAGAAAGCTTCCACCAAGCCTACACTCCCCGCCCGCCGGATTATGGATTAGTTTTGCCAGTCTTCTCTTGCCAAAGTAATATTCCGCACGCGAAATCCTCCCCCCCCCCCTTCCACTCGGCCCGTTTAACAAATTCAGAACAAAAACGCTGGTTCATTAAAACTCTTATAATATTTCTCATACGTTTTATTCTCTTTGCGTCTTGTATTATTTATTTTTTGATCGGTAGAAGAAAGTGGAAGTTCAGGTATAACGAGGTTCGATAGAGTGCGCCAACCGACTCTCCTCGCACAAGACGTCCGAAATTTGATCTCAGAAAGCAGGAGACTTTGACTCTTGTAATAGTTTCTTTCGAATACGTCATGTCCATTTAATTCTTTCATTGTCCTTAGTATTGCAGATCTGTTTTTGATGGATTTAAAGAAAAGAAAAGGTGCGATCGGAAAGTTTCAAGACTGCGCCTATAAAAACCCGTACACTTATCTCAGGTATTAAATTCGTACTAGGTCATATTTTAACTCAGCTGTTTTTAACTTCAGGGGTTATGCAATTTCGGATGAGATTTAGCAGGCGTATGTGTGGGTGGGAAGATATTATTAAAATGACAGGTCATTAAATATGAACCAAGAAACACATTAAATGAACCGGACTGATAAGGTGTGATTGTAAGCATTGTGTTGTGATTACCGTGATAGACGTGGTGATTCAGGACCTAGTAGGGTAACGAGCGGGGTTAGTTCAGTCAGTTGAGTTAGTTATAAACGTAGTTTGCAGACCTAGAAGTTAGTGACTTATTTAGTTAGTTAGTTAGTTAGTTAGAGGTTCTAAATATGTGATCTGTATTGAAGTAGCACGGGACAAGGTTCAGTGACGGATTTTTTTATGGCAGAGATGAACACTGGGGGGTTGCATTAGAACGTGGAGTTTGTTGACGAACTGAATGTTATGTGAAAACGTCGAGCCACGAGGTTAGTTTTGAGAAGAACGGGTTTAACGTTGTCCCGGAGCTAGGGACGCTGTCATTGTAAGTAGCTCGGTGTTTGCCTGCAGATCGGAACCTCGCGATACCCACACAGTGTATGCTCACACCATGTTTAATTCATCCTGCGAACACACACTGCCACGGAATGGAGAACCATTGATTGTGCTCCTGTAATATGGAACATGTTAGCCAGCCATTCGGGTGGATGGGTCTGTTCTGTAATTGCTAAACACTGATTTGTTGACTCATACGCGTGCACTGCCTCTAGGTTTACAACATGTAATTTTTACCGTGTTCCGGATCATATGTGCCTTTTTATCGTAAGAATTGTGTGTGTGAACCGAGAAAACAAACACTGACTGACTGACTGGCTTGCTGAATGAATAACTAACTAACTTAGCCGTTCTAACAGACAGACTAACAACTGTAAATAACTAATAATCTGTTAATATTGGCCTTCTGGGTTTCAACGTCGAAGATCTGAAAATGGAGACAGTGTGTTCTTCTGAAACGGTGTTACAATGCAGAATACTAACACGGATATCTTCAGTGTATTGTTAAACTCAAAAATCGTGTAATGAAATAAGTAAAGTAAAGTTTGTCCCACTATACGCCATGTAGGCGTTTGGGGGGAGTGGAGGTATAGCTCCTCTCTTCCTTGACCTCGGCACTAGATGGGGGTGAGTGGTCAGCATCACGCAACGGCCGGCTTTACCCCGGGAAAGGACCCCGGTACCCATCGTAGAGGAGGCTGGGTGGGCCCCAGAGCCAGTCTGGATGCAGAGGCTAGAGGAAAAATCCTCTGCCCCCGTCGGGGATCGAACCCCGGTCGTCCAGCCCGTAGCTAGTCACTATACTGACTGAGCTATCCCGGCTGATATTCAACCTGAGCAGATACGTCACTGCCTGACTCTTGAACAAATCCTTTCTTAGTCACTCAGCTGTTTGGTTAGTTTCAAACCGTTGAGAGATTTCGTATTTTCACAGCGGCAAATGTGAGTTCACTGAGAATAGTAGTCTGTGAGTAACTCATTGACCTTGATGATGGAGGCAATGAAAACCTCTGAAACGTCGGTAAAGTTCGAGACTACAAGGTGGAAAACCCCAGAAGACAGTCCATTATCGTGTCTATCATTGCCCGCTATTAGGTCCCGTACTGAGACAAAGTGTTATCTACCTTTCGGACTTCGAAGCAAATTCTCATTTCCCCCCCCCTTCGCGCGTCGAATTCCCCGCCCAGAACATCGCATTTTATTTGATAATTCTAATATTTGGTGAAAAGTGCAAAGTATTGAAATCCAGATTATGCATTCGTTTCCATTCTCGTGACACAGCTGTCTTACGTAGCCATCTGACCAATCAATTAACTAACAAAGTAGGTTAGCCAATTACCCATATTCCTAGGAAACTTACTTTCTCAGTAGAATACTTATCACCCTGATGACGGCGGCAACAAGGACCTCTGAAACGTTTGTTAACTTCTACCAGACTTCACGGCGTAAATCAGAAGGAAGACATCTTATTACCCTCCAGCGCGAGGACCTCAAATCATTCTCGAAATGTGTAGTCAGTTTATGGACGATGACTTGCAAAGGATGTGGAAACGAGCTGTGGCGGTTTTTCCTAAGGCGTCGATTATCTAAAATCTCTTAAGATAGTATTATAATTGTTTTAGAATCGTTCCTGCGTTCTTGAGGTGGGGTAGAAATTGTAGGCGTCGCGACGCTCAGCGTCGGTATTCTGGTATGACTCCAGTTCAATCAGGAGACTTTTCCGCAGTAAATTTGGCGTCTCTTGAGGGCATCATAACGTTCGGCGTTGCGACAATTTGCCTAGGGAAGACAGCAGAGAAGAGAGAAGAAAGTGAAAGAGGGACTTTGCTGATGTAGGTTAGGTTAGGTTGGATTAGGTTGGGTTAAGTTAGGTTAGGTTAGGTTAGGTTAGGTTAGGTTAGGTTGGATTAGGTTGGTTTAAGTTGGGTTAAGTTAGGTTAGGTTTGTGCGCCGTCTTTGGTAAAATATTGTTCATCGGAAGCGTTGCTACATTTGGCGTCGTTTCTCTAGTATTATTTCGAATGTCATATTATAGTTATATGCCACATTCGGCGTCTTTTAATGGCGTCAGTAGGCGTCGCGACGCTCGGCGTCGATTATGTAATTGAGGATTCAATATCATCTGGGAACTCTATGCTTTCAATTTTAAGTTATTTGCAGGCGTCGTAAGTTTAAGCGTCGCGACGCCGGGCGTCGATTTTCTAAAATCGGTATAGATAGTATTTTAAGAGACTTAGAATCGTTCCTGCGTTCTTGAGGTGGGGTCGAAGTGGATGGCGTCGCGACGCTCGGCGTCGTTATTCTGGTATGACTCCAGTTAAATCAGGAGGCTTTTCCGCAGTAAATTTGGCGTCTCTTTAGGGCATCATAATGTTCGGCGTCGCGACAATTTGCCTAGGGAAGACAGCAGAGGAGAGCGAAGAAAGTGAAAGAGGGACTTTCCTGATGTAGATTAGGTTAGGTTAGGTTAGGTTAGGTTAGGTTAGTTTGGGTTAGGTTAGGTTGAATTAGGTTGGGTTGGGTTAGGTTAGGTTAGGTTGGAATAGGTTGGGTTAATTTGGGTTAAGTTAGGTTAGGTTAGGTTAGGTTTGTGCGCCGTCTTTGGTAAAATATTGTTCATCGGAAGCGTTGCTACATTTGGCGTCGTTTCTCTAGTATTATTTCGAATGTCATATTATAGTTATATGCCACATTCGGCGTCTTTTAATGGCGTCAGTAGGCGTCGCGACGCTCGGCGTCGATTATGTAATTGAGGGTTCAATATCATCTCGGACCTCTATCCTTTCAATTTTAATTTATTTGCAGGCGTCGTTAGTTTAAGCGTCGCGACGCTGGGCGTCGATTTTCTAAAATCGGTATAGATAGTATTTTAATAGTCTTAGAATCGTTCCTGCGTTCTTGAGGTGGGGTCGAAGTGGAAGGCGTCGCGACGCTCGGCGTCGTTATTCTGGTATGACTCCAGTTCAATCAGGAGGCTTTTCCGCAGTAAATTTGGCGTGTCTTTAGGACATCATAATGTTCGGCGTCGCGACAATTTGCCTAGGGAAGACAGCAGAGGAGAGAGAAGAAAGTGAAAGAGGGACTTTCCTGATGTAGGTTAGGTTAGGATAGGTTAGGTTAGGTTGGGTTAGGTTAGGTTAGGTTAGGTTGGATTAGGTTGGATTAAGTTCGGTTAAGTTAGGTTAGGTTAGGTTAGGTTTGTGCGCCGTCTTTGGTAAAATATTGTTCATCGGAAGCGTTGCTACCTTTGGCGTCGTTTCTCTAGTATTATTTCGAATGTCATATTATAGTTATATGCCACATTCGGCGACTTTTAATGGCGTTAGTAGGCGTCGCGACGCTCGGCGTCGATTATGTAATTGAGGATTTAATATCATCTGGGACCTCTATGCTTTCAATTTTAAGTTGTTTGCAGGTGTCGTTAGTTTATGCGTCGCGACGCCGGGCATCGATTTTCTAAAATCGGTATAGATAGTATTTTAATAGTCTTAGAATCGTTCCTGCGTTCTTGAGGTGGGGTCGAAGTGGAAGGTGTCGCGACGCTCGGCGTCGTTATTCTGGTATGACTCCAATTCAATCAGGAGGCTCTGCCGCAGTAAATTTGGCGTCTCTTGATGGCATCATAATGTTCGGCGTCGCGACAATTTGCCTAGGGAAGACAGCAGAGAAGAGAGAAGAAAGTGAAAGAGGGACTTTGCTGATGTAGGTTAGGTTAGGTTAGGTTAGGTTAGGTTAGGTTAGGTTAGGTTAGGTTAGGTTAGGTTAGGTTAGGTTAGGTTAGGTTGGATTAAGTTGGGTTATGTTAGGTTAGGTTAGGTTAGGTTGAATTAGGTTGGGTTAAGATGGGTTAAGTTAGGTTAAGTTAGGTTAGTTTTGTGCGCCGTTTTTGGTAAAATATTGTTCATCGGAAGCGTTGCTACCTTTGGCGTCGTTTCTCTAGTATTATTTCGAATGTCATATTATAGTTATATGCCACATTCGGCGTCTTTTAATGGCGACAGTAGGCGTCGCGACGCTCGGCGTCGATTATGTAATTGAGGATTCAATATCATCTGGGAACTCTATGCTTTCAATTTTAAGTTGTTTGCAGGCGTCGTTAGTTTAAGCGTCGCGACGCCGGGCGTCGATTTTCTAAAATCGGTATAGATAGTATTTTAATAGTCTTAGAATCGTTCCTGCGTTCTTCTGGTGGGGTCGAAGTGGATGGCGTCGCGACGCTCGGCGTCGTTATTCTGGTATGACTCCAGTTCAATCAGGAGGCTTTTCCGCAGTAAATTTGGCGTCTCTTTAGGGCATCATCATGTTCGGCGTCGCGACAATTTGCCTAGGGAAGACAGCAGAGGAGAGCGAAGAAAGTGAAAGAGGGACTTTCCTGATGTAGGTTAGGTTAGGTTAGGTTAGGTTAGGTTAGGTTAGTTTGGGTTAGGTTAGGTTAGGTTGAATTAGGTTGGGTTAAGTTGGGTTAAGTTAGGTTAGGATAGGTTAGGTTTGTGCGCCGTCTTTGGTAAAATATTGTTCATCGGAAGCGTTGCTACCTTTGGCGTCGTTTCTCTAGTATTATTTCGAATTTCATATTATAGTTATATGCCACATTCGGCGTCTTTTAATGGCGTCAGTAGGCGTCGCGACGCTCGGCGTCGATTATGTAATTGAGGATTCAATATCATCTGGGACCTCTATGCTTTCAATTTTAAGTTGCTTGCAGGTGTCGTTAGTTTAAGCGTCGCGACGCCGGGCGTCGATTTTCTAAAATCGGTATAGATAGTATTTTAATAGTCTTAGAATCGTTCCTGCGTTCTTGAGGTGGGGTCGAAGTGAAAGGCGTCGGGACGCTCGGCGTCCGTATTCTGGTATGACACCAGTTCAATCAGGAGGCTTTTCCGCAGTAAATTTGGCGTCTCTTGAGGATATCATAATGTTCGGCGTCGCGACAATTTGCCTAGGGAAGACAGCAGAGAAGAGAGAAGAAAGTGAAAGAGGGACTTTCCTGATTTAGGTTAGGTTAGGTTAGGTTAGGTTAGGTTAGGTTAGGTTAGGTTAGGTTGGAATAGGTTGGGTTAATTTGGGTTAAGTTAGGTTAGGTTAGGTTAGGTTTGTGCGCCGTCTTTGGTAAAATATTGTTCATCGGAAGAGTTGCTACCTTTGGCGTCGTTTCTCTAGTATTATTTCGAGTGTCATATTATAGTTATATGCCACAGTCGGCGTCTTTTAATGGCGTTAGTAGGCGTCGCGACGCTCGGCGTCGATTATGTAATTGAGGATTCAATATCATCTGGGACCTCTATGCTTTCAATTTTAAGTTGTTTGCAGGTGTCGTTAGTTTAAGCGTCGCGACGCCGGGCGTCGATTCTCTAAAATCGGTATAGATAGTATTTTAATAGTCTTAGAATCTTTCCTGCGTTCTTGAGGTGGGGTCGAAGTGGAAGGCGTCGCGACGCTCGGCGTCGTTATTCTGGTATGACTCCAGTTCTATCAGGAGGCTCTTCCGCAGTAAATTTGGCGTCTCTTGAGGGCATCATAATGTTCGGCGTCGCGACAATTTGCCTAGGGAAGACAGCAGAGAACAGAGAAGAAAGTGAAAGAGGGACTTTGGTGATGTAGGTTAGGTTAGGTTAGGTTAGGTTAGGTTAGGTTGGGTTAGGTTAGGTTAGGTTAGGTTAGGTTAGGTTGGATTAGGTTGGGTTAAGTTAGGTTAGGTTTGTGCGCCGTCTTTGGTAAAATATTGTTCATCGGAAGCGTTGCTACCTTTGGCGTCGTTTCTCTAGTATTATTTCGAATGTCTTATTATAGTTATATGAAACATTCGGCGTCTTTTAATGGCGTTAGTAGGCGTCGCGACGCTCGGCGTCGATTATGTAATTGAGGATTCAATATCATCTCGGACCTCTATCCTTTCAATTTTAATTTATTTGCAGGCGTCGCTAGTTTAAGCGTCGCGACGCTGGGCGTCGATTTTCTAAAATCGGTATAGATAGTATTTTAATAGTCTTAGAATCGTTCCTGCGTTCTTGAGGTGGGGTCGAAGTGGAAGGCGTCGCGACGCTCGGCGTCGTTATTCTGGTATGACTCCAGTTCAATCAGGAGGCTTTTCCGCAGTAAATTTGGCGTGTCTTTAGGACATCATAATGTTCGGCGTCGCGACAATTTGCCTAGGGAAGACAGCAGAGAAGAGAGAAGAAAGTGAAAGAGGGACTTTCCTGATGTAGGTTAGGTTAGGTTAGGTTGGGTTAGGTTAGGTTAGGTTAGGTTGGATTAGGTTGGGTTAAGTTCGGTTAAGTTAGGTTAGGTTAGGTTAGGTTAGGTTTGTGCGCCGTCTTTGGTAAAATATTGTTCATCGGAAGCGTTGCTACCTTTGGCGTCGTTTCTCTAGTATTATTTCGAATGTCATATTATAGTTATATGCCACATTCGGCGTCTTTTAATGGCGTCAGTAGGCGTCGCGACGCTCGGCGTCGATTATGTAATTGAGGATTCAATATCATCTGGGACCTCTATGCTTTCAATTTTAAGTTGCTTGCAGGTGTCGTTAGTTTAAGCGTCGCGACGCCGGGCGTCGATTTTCTAAAATCGGTATAGATAGTATTTTAATAGTCTTAGAATCGTTCCTGCGTTCTTGAGGTGGGGTCGATGTGAAAGGCGTCGCGACGCTCGGCGTCCGTATTCTGGTATGACTCCAGTTCAATCAGGAGGCTTTTCCGCAGTAAATTTGGCGTCTCTTGAGGATATCATAATGTTCGGCGTCGCGACAATTTGCCTAGGGAAGACAGCAGAGAAGAGAGAAGAAAGTGAAAGAGGGACTTTCCTGATTTAGGTTAGGTTAGGTTAGGTTAGGTTAGGTTAGGTTAGGTTAGGTTAGGTTGGGTTAGGTTAGGTTAGGTTAGGTTGGAATAGGTTGGGTTAATTTGGGTTAAGTTAGGTTAGGTTAGGTTAGGTTTGTGCGCCGTCTTTGGTAAAATATTGTTCATCGGAAGAGTTGCTACCTTTGGCGTCGTTTCTCTAGTATTATTTCGAGTGTCATATTATAGTTATATGCCACATTCGGCGTCTTTTAATGGCGTTAGTAGGCGTCGCGACGCTCGGCGTCGATTATGTAATTGAGGATTCAATATCATCTGGGACCTCTATGCTTTCAATTTTAAGTTGTTTGCAGGTGTCGTTAGTTTAAGCGTCGCGACGCCGGGCGTCGATTTTCTAAAATCGGTATAGATAGTATTTTAATAGTCTTAGAATCTTTCCTGCGTTCTTGAGGTGGGGTCGAAGTGGAAGGCGTCGCGACGCTCGGCGTCGTTATTCTGGTATGACTCCAGTTCTATCAGGAGGCTCTTCCGCAGTAAATTTGGCGTCTCTTGACGGCATCATAATGTTCGGCGTCGCGACAATTTGCCTAGGGAAGACAGCAGAGAACAGAGAAGAAAGTGAAAGAGGGACTTTGGTGATGTAGGTTAGGTTAGGTTAGGTTAGGTTAGGTTAGGTTAGGTTGGGTTAGGTTAGGTTAGGTTAGGTTAGGTTAGGTTGGATTAGGTTGGGTTAAGTTAGGTTAGGTTAGGTTATGTTTGTGCGCCGTCTTTGGTAAAATATTGTTCATCGGAAGCGTTGCTACCTTTGGCGTCGTTTCTCTAGTATTATTTCTAATGTCTTATTATAGTTATATGAAACATTCGGCGTCTTTTAATGGCGTTAGTAGGCGTCGCGACGCTCGGCGTCGATTATGTAATTGAGGATTCAATATCATCTCGGACCTCTATCCTTTCAATTTTAATTTATTTGCAGGCGTCGCTAGTTTAAGCGTCGCGACGCTGGGCGTCGATTTTCTAAAATCGGTATAGATAGTATTTTAATAGTCTTAGAATCGTTCCTGCGTTCTTGAGGTGGGGTCGAAGTGGAAGGCGTCGCGACGCTCGGCGTCGTTATTCTGGTATGACTCCAGTTCAATCAGGAGGCTTTTCCGCAGTAAATTTGGCGTGTCTTTAGGACATCATAATTTTCGGCGTCGCGACAATTTGCCTAGGGAAGACAGCAGAGGAGAGAGAAGAAAGTGAAAGAGGGACTTTCCTGATGTAGGTTAGGTTAGGTTGGGTTAGGTTAGGTTAGGTTAGGTTGGATTAGGTTGGGTTAAGTTCGGTTAAGTTAGGTTAGGTTAGGTTAGGTTTGTGCGCCGTCTTTGGTAAAATATTGTTCATCGGAAGCGTTGCTACCTTTGGCGTCGTTTCTCTAGTATTATTTCGAATGTCATATTATAGTTATATGCCACATTCGGCGACTTTTAATGGCGTTAGTAGGCGTCGCGACGCTCGGCGTCGATTATGTAATTGAGGATTTAATATCATCTGGGACCTCTATGCTTTCAATTTTAAGTTGTTTGCAGGTGTCGTTAGTTTATGCGTCGCGACGCCGGGCGTCGATTTTCTAAAATCGGTATAGATAGTATTTTAATAGTCTTAGAATCGTTCCTGCGTTCTTGAGGTGGGGTCGAAGTGGAAGACGTCGCGACGCTCGGCGTCGTTATTCTGGTATGACTCCAATTCAATCAGGAGGCTCTGCCGCAGTAAATTTGGCGTCTCTTGATGGCATCATAATGTTCGGCGTCGCGACAATTTGCCTAGGGAAGACAGCAGAGAAGAGAGAAGAAAGTGAAAGAGGGACTTTGCTGATGTAGGTTAGGTTAGGTTAGGTTAGGTTAGGTTAGGTTAGGTTAGGTTAGGTTGGGTTAGGTTAGGTTAGGTTGGATTAAGTTGGGTTATGTTAGGTTAGGTTAGGTTGAATTAGGTTGGGTTAAGATGGGTTAAGTTAGGTTAGGTTAGGTTAGTTTTGTGCGCCGTTTTTGGTAAAATATTGTTCATCGGAAGCGTTGCTACCTTTGGCGTCGTTTCTCTAGTATTATTTCGAATGTCATATTATAGTTATATGCCACATTCGGCGTCTTTTAATGGCGACAGTAGGCGTCGCGACGCTCGGCGTCGATTATGTAATTGAGGATTCAATATCATCTGGGAACTCTATGCTTTCAATTTTAAGTTGTTTGCAGGCGTCGTTAGTTTAAGCGTCGCGACGCCGGGCGTCGATTTTCTAAAATCGGTATAGATAGTATTTTAATAGTCTTAGAATCGTTCCTGCGTTCTTGAGGTGGGGTCGAAGTGGAAGACGTCGCGACGCTCGGCGTCGTTATTCTGGTATGACTCCAATTCAATCAGGAGGCTCTGCCGCAGTAAATTTGGCGTCTCTTGATGGCATCATAATGTTCGGCGTCGCGACAATTTGCCTAGGGAAGACAGCAGAGAAGAGAGAAGAAAGTGAAAGAGGGACTTTGCTGATGTAGGTTAGGTTAGGTTAGGTTAGGTTAGGTTAGGTTAGGTTAGGTTAGGTTGGGTTAGGTTAGGTTAGGTTGGATTAAGTTGGGTTATGTTAGGTTAGGTTAGGTTAGGTTGAATTAGGTTGGGTTAAGATGGGTTAAGTTAGGTTAGGTTAGGTTAGTTTTGTGCGCCGTTTTTGGTAAAATATTGTTCATCGGAAGCGTTGCTACCTTTGGCGTCGTTTCTCTAGTATTATTTCGAATGTCATATTATAGTTATATGCCACATTCGGCGTCTTTTAATGGCGACAGTAGGCGTCGCGACGCTCGGCGTCGATTATGTAATTGAGGATTCAATATCATCTGGGAACTCTATGCTTTCAATTTTAAGTTGTTTGCAGGCGTCGTTAGTTTAAGCGTCGCGACGCCGGGCGTCGATTTTCTAAAATCGGTATAGATAGTATTTTAGTAGTCTTAGAATCGTTCCTGCGTTCTTGTGGTGGGGTCGAAGTGGATGGCGTCGCGACGCTCGGCGTCGTTATTCTGGTATGACTCAAGTTCAATCAGGAGGCTTTTCCGCAGTAAATTTGGCGTCTCTTTAGGGCATCATAATGTTCGGCGTCGCGACAATTTGCCTAGGGAAGACAGCAGAGGAGAGAGAAGAAAGTGAAAGAGGGACTTTCCTGATGTAGGTTAGGTTAGGTTAGGTTGGGTTAGGTTAGGTTAGGTTAGGTTGGATTAGGTTGGGTTAAGTTCGGTTAAGTTAGGTTAGGTTAGGTTAGGTTTGTGCGCCGTCTTTGGTAAAATATTGTTCATCGGAAGCGTTGCTACCTTTGGCGTCGTTTCTCTAGTATTATTTCGAATGTCATATTATAGTTATATGCCACATTCGGCGTCTTTTAATGGCGACAGTAGGCGTCGCGACGCTCGGCGTCGATTATGTAATTGAGGATTCAATATCATCTCGGACCTCTATCCTTTCAATTTTAATTTATTTGCAGGCGTCGCTAGTTTAAGCGTCGCGACGCTGGGCGTCGATTTTCTAAAATCGGTATAGATAGTATTTTAATAGTCTTAGAATCGTTCCTGCGTTCTTGAGGTGGGGTCGAAGTGGAAGGCGTCGCGACGCTCGGCGTCGTTATTCTGGTATGACTCCAGTTCAATCAGGAGGCTTTTCCGCAGTAAATTTGGCGTGTCTTTAGGACATCATAATGTTCGGCGTCGCGACAATTTGCCTAGGGAAGACAGCAGAGGAGAGCGAAGAAAGTGAAAGAGGGACTTTCCTGATGTAGGTTAGGTTAGGTTAGGTTAGGTTAGGTTAGGTTAGTTTGGGTTAGGTTAGGTTAGGTTGAATTAGGTTGGGTTAAGTTGGGTTAAGTTAGGTTAGGATAGGTTAGGTTTGTGCGCCGTCTTTGGTAAAATATTGTTCATCGGAAGCGTTGCTACCTTTGGCGTCGTTTCTCTAGTATTATTTCGAATGTCATATTATAGTTATATGCCACATTCGGCGTCTTTTAATGGCGTCAGTAGGCGTCGCGACGCTCGGCGTCGATTATGTAATTGAGGATTCAATATCATCTTTGACCTCTATGCTTTCAATTTTAAGTTGCTTGCAGGTGTCGTTAGTTTAAGCGTCGCGACGCCGGGCGTCGATTTTCTAAAATCGGTATAGATAGTATTTTAATAGTCTTAGAATCGTTCCTGCGTTCTTGAGGTGGGGTCGAAGTGAAAGGCGTCGGGACGCTCGGCGTCCGTATTCTGGTATGACACCAGTTCAATCAGGAGGCTTTTCCGCAGTAAATTTGGCGTCTCTTGAGGATATCATAATGTTCGGCGTCGCGACAATTTGCCTAGGGAAGACAGCAGAGAAGAGAGAAGAAAGTGAAAGAGGGACTTTCCTGATTTAGGTTAGGTTAGGTTAGGTTAGGTTAGGTTAGGTTAGGTTAGGTTAGGTTAGGTTGGAATAGGTTGGGTTAATTTGGGTTAAGTTAGGTTAGGTTAGGTTAGGTTTGTGCGCCGTCTTTGGTAAAATATTGTTCATCGGAAGAGTTGCTACCTTTGGCGTCGTTTCTCTAGTATTATTTCGAGTGTCATATTATAGTTATATGCCACATTCGGCGTCTTTTAATGGCGTTAGTAGGCGTCGCGACGCTCGGCGTCGATTATGTAATTGAGGATTCAATATCATCTGGGACCTCTATGCTTTCAATTTTAAGTTGTTTGCAGGTGTCGTTAGTTTAAGCGTCGCGACGCCGGGCGTCGATTTTCTAAAATCGGTATAGATAGTATTTTAATAGTCTTAGAATCTTTCCTGCGTTCTTGAGGTGGGGTCGAAGTGGAAGGCGTCGCGACGCTCGGCGTCGTTATTCTGGTATGACTCCAGTTCTATGAGGAGGCTCTTCCGCAGTAAATTTGGCGTCTCTTGAGGGCATCATAATGTTCGGCGTCGCGACAATTTGCCTAGGGAAGACAGCAGAGAACAGAGAAGAAAGTGAAAGAGGGACTTTGGTGATGTAGGTTAGGTTAGGTTAGGTTAGGTTAGGTTAGGTTGGGTTAGGTTAGGTTAGGTTAGGTTAGGTTAGGTTGGATTAGGTTGGGTTAAGTTAGGTTAGGTTTGTGCGCCGTCTTTGGTAAAATATTGTTCATCGGAAGCGTTGCTAACTTTGGCGTCGTTTCTCTAGTATTATTTCGAATGTCTTATTATAGTTATATGAAACATTCGGCGTCTTTTAATGGCGTTAGTAGGCGTCGCGACGCTCGGCGTCGATTATGTAATTGAGGATTCAATATCATCTCGGACCTCTATCCTTTCAATTTTAATTTATTTGCAGGCGTCGCTAGTTTAAGCGTCGCGACGCTGGGCGTCGATTTTCTAAAATCGGTATAGATAGTATTTTAATAGTCTTAGAATCGTTCCTGCGTTCTTGAGGTGGGGTCGAAGTGGAAGGCGTCGCGACGCTCGGCGTCGTTATTCTGGTATGACTCCAGTTCAATCAGGAGGCTTTTCCGCAGTAAATTTGGCGTGTCTTTAGGACATCATAATGTTCGGCGTCGCGACAATTTGCCTAGGGAAGACAGCAGAGAAGAGAGAAGAAAGTGAAAGAGGGACTTTCCTGATGTAGGTTAGGTTAGGTTAGGTTGGGTTAGGTTAGGTTAGGTTGGATTAGGTTGGGTTAAGTTCGGTTAAGTTAGGTTAGGTTAGGTTAGGTTAGGTTTGTGCGCCGTCTTTGGTAAAATATTGTTCATCGGAAGCGTTGCTACCTTTGGCGTCGTTTCTCTAGTATTATTTCGAATGTCATATTATAGTTATATGCCACATTCGGCGTCTTTTAATGGCGTCAGTAGGCGTCGCGACGCTCGGCGTCGATTATGTAATTGAGGATTCAATATCATCTGGGACCTCTATGCTTTCAATTTTAAGTTGCTTGCAGGTGTCGTTAGTTTAAGCGTCGCGACGCCGGGCGTCGATTTTCTAAAATCGGTATAGATAGTATTTTAATAGTCTTAGAATCGTTCCTGCGTTCTTGAGGTGGGGTCGATGTGAAAGGCGTCGCGACGCTCGGCGTCCGTATTCTGGTATGACTCCAGTTCAATCAGGAGGCTTTTCCGCAGTAAATTTGGCGTCTCTTGAGGATATAATGTTCGGCGTCGCGACAATTTGCCTAGGGAAGACAGCAGAGAAGAGAGAAGAAAGTGAAAGAGGGACTTTCCTGATTTAGGTTAGGTTAGGTTAGGTTAGGTTAGGTTAGGTTAGGTTAGGTTAGGTTAGGTTGGGTTAGGTTAGGTTAGGTTAGGTTGGAATAGGTTGGGTTAATTTGGGTTAAGTTAGGTTAGGTTAGGTTAGGTTTGTGCGCCGTCTTTGGTAAAATATTGTTCATCGGAAGAGTTGCTACCTTTGGCGTCGTTTCTCTAGTATTATTTCGAGTGTCATATTATAGTTATATGCCACATTCGGCGTCTTTTAATGGCGTTAGTAGGCGTCGCGACGCTCGGCGTCGATTATGTAATTGAGGATTCAATATCATCTGGGACCTCTATGCTTTCAATTTTAAGTTGTTTGCAGGTGTCGTTAGTTTAAGCGTCGCGACGCCGGGCGTCGATTTTCTAAAATCGGTATAGATAGTATTTTAATAGTCTTAGAATCTTTCCTGCGTTCTTGAGGTGGGGTCGAAGTGGAAGGCGTCGCGACGCTCGGCGTCGTTATTCTGGTATGACTCCAGTTCTATCAGGAGGCTCTTCCGCAGTAAATTTGGCGTCTCTTGACGGCATCATAATGTTCGGCGTCGCGACAATTTGCCTAGGGAAGACAGCAGAGAACAGAGAAGAAAGTGAAAGAGGGACTTTGGTGATGTAGGTTAGGTTAGGTTAGGTTAGGTTAGGTTAGGTTAGGTTAGGTTGGGTTAGGTTAGGTTAGGTTAGGTTAGGTTAGGTTGGATTAGGTTGGGTTAAGTTAGGTTAGGTTAGGTTATGTTTGTGCGCCGTCTTTGGTAAAATATTGTTCATCGGAAGCGTTGCTACCTTTGGCGTCGTTTCTCTAGTATTATTTCTAATGTCTTATTATAGTTATATGAAACATTCGGCGTCTTTTAATGGCGTTAGTAGGCGTCGCGACGCTCGGCGTCGATTATGTAATTGAGGATTCAATATCATCTCGGACCTCTATCCTTTCAATTTTAATTTATTTGCAGGCGTCGCTAGTTTAAGCGTCGCGACGCTGGGCGTCGATTTTCTAAAATCGGTATAGATAGTATTTTAATAGTCTTAGAATCGTTCCTGCGTTCTTGAGGTGGGGTCGAAGTGGAAGGCGTCGCGACGCTCGGCGTCGTTATTCTGGTATGACTCCAGTTCAATCAGGAGGCTTTTCCGCAGTAAATTTGGCGTGTCTTTAGGACATCATAATTTTCGGCGTCGCGACAATTTGCCTAGGGAAGACAGCAGAGGAGAGAGAAGAAAGTGAAAGAGGGACTTTCCTGATGTAGGTTAGGTTAGGTTGGGTTAGGTTAGGTTAGGTTAGGTTGGATTAGGTTGGGTTAAGTTCGGTTAAGTTAGGTTAGGTTAGGTTAGGTTTGTGCGCCGTCTTTGGTAAAATATTGTTCATCGGAAGCGTTGCTACCTTTGGCGTCGTTTCTCTAGTATTATTTCGAATGTCATATTATAGTTATATGCCACATTCGGCGACTTTTAATGGCGTTAGTAGGCGTCGCGACGCTCGGCGTCGATTATGTAATTGAGGATTTAATATCATCTGGGACCTCTATGCTTTCAATTTTAAGTTGTTTGCAGGTGTCGTTAGTTTATGCGTCGCGACGCCGGGCGTCGATTTTCTAAAATCGGTATAGATAGTATTTTAATAGTCTTAGAATCGTTCCTGCGTTCTTGAGGTGGGGTCGAAGTGGAAGACGTCGCGACGCTCGGCGTCGTTATTCTGGTATGACTCCAATTCAATCAGTAGGCTCTGCCGCAGTAAATTTGGCGTCTCTTGATGGCATCATAATGTTCGGCGTCGCGACAATTTGCCTAGGGAAGACAGCAGAGAAGAGAGAAGAAAGTGAAAGAGGGACTTTGCTGATGTAGGTTAGGTTAGGTTAGGTTAGGTTAGGTTAGGTTAGGTTAGGTTAGGTTAGGTTGGGTTAGGTTAGGTTAGGTTGGATTAAGTTGGGTTATGTTAGGTTAGGTTAGGTTAGGTTGAATTAGGTTGGGTTAAGATGGGTTAAGTTAGGTTAGGTTAGGTTAGTTTTGTGCGCCGTTTTTGGTAAAATATTGTTCATCGGAAGCGTTGCTACCTTTGGCGTCGTTTCTCTAGTATTATTTCGAATGTCATATTATAGTTATATGCCACATTCGGCGTCTTTTAATGGCGACAGTAGGCGTCGCGACGCTCGGCGTCGATTATGTAATTGAGGATTCAATATCATCTGGGAACTCTATGCTTTCAATTTTAAGTTGTTTGCAGGCGTCGTTAGTTTAAGCGTCGCGACGCCGGGCGTCGATTTTCTAAAATCGGTATAGATAGTATTTTAATAGTCTTAGAATCGTTCCTGCGTTCTTGTGGTGGGGTCGAAGTGGATGGCGTCGCGACGCTCGGCGTCGTTATTCTGGTATGACTCAAGTTCAATCAGGAGGCTTTTCCGCAGTAAATTTGGCGTCTCTTTAGGGCATCATAATGTTCGGCGTCGCGACAATTTGCCTAGGGAAGACAGCAGAGGAGAGAGAAGAAAGTGAAAGAGGGACTTTCCTGATGTAGGTTAGGTTAGGTTAGGTTGGGTTAGGTTAGGTTAGGTTAGGTTGGATTAGGTTGGGTTAAGTTCGGTTAAGTTAGGTTAGGTTAGGTTAGGTTTGTGCGCCGTCTTTGGTAAAATATTGTTCATCGGAAGCGTTGCTACCTTTGGCGTCGTTTCTCTAGTATTATTTCGAATGTCATATTATAGTTATATGCCACATTCGGCGACTTTTAATGGCGTTAGTAGGCGTCGCGACGCTCGGCGTCGATTATGTAATTGAGGATTTAATATCATCTGGGACCTCTATGCTTTCAATTTTAAGTTGTTTGCAGGTGTCGTTAGTTTATGCGTCGCGACGCCGGGCGTCGATTTTCTAAAATCGGTATAGATAGTATTTTAATAGTCTTAGAATCGTTCCTGCGTTCTTGTGGTGGGGTCGAAGTGGATGGCGTCGCGACGCTCGGCGTCGTTATTCTGGTATGACTCAAGTTCAATCAGGAGGCTTTTCCGCAGTAAATTTGGCGTCTCTTTAGGGCATCATAATGTTCGGCGTCGCGACAATTTGCCTAGGGAAGACAGCAGAGGAGAGCGAAGAAAGTGAAAGAGGGACTTTCCTGATGTAGGTTAGGTTAGGTTAGGTTAGGTTAGGTTAGGTTAGTTTGGGTTAGGTTAGGTTAGGTTGAATTAGGTTGGGTTAAGTTGGGTTAAGTTAGGTTAGGTTAGGTTAGGTTTGTGCGCCGTCTTTGGTAAAATATTGTTCATCGGAAGCGTTGCTACCTTTGGCGTCGTTTCTCTAGTATTATTTCGAATGTCATATTATAGTTATATGCCACATTCGGCGTCTTTTAATGGCGTCAGTAGGCGTCGCGACGCTCGGCGTCGATTATGTAATTGAGGATTCAATATCATCTGGGACCTCTATGCTTTCAATTTTAAGTTGCTTGCAGGTGTCGTTAGTTTAAGCGTCGCGACGCCGGGCGTCGATTTTCTAAAATCGGTATAGATAGTATTTTAATAGTCTTAGAATCTTTCCTGCGTTCTTGAGGTGGGGTCGAAGTGGAAGGCGTCGCGACGCTCGGCGTCGTTATTCTGGTATGACTCCAGTTCAATCAGGAGGCTTTTCCGCAGTAAATTTGGCGTGTCTTTAGGACATCATAATGTTCGGCGTCGCGACAATTTGCCTAGGGAAGACAGCAGAGGAGAGAGAAGAAAGTGAAAGAGGGACTTTCCTGATGTAGGTTAGGTTAGGATAGGTTAGGTTAGGTTGGGTTAGGTTAGGTTAGGTTAGGTTGGATTAGGTTGGGTTAAGTTCGGTTAAGTTAGGTTAGGTTAGGTTAGGTTTGTGCGCCGTCTTTGGTAAAATATTGTTCATCGGAAGCGTTGCTACCTTTGGCGTCGTTTCTCTAGTATTATTTCGAATGTCTTATTATAGTTATATGAAACATTCGGCGTCTTTTAATGGCGTTAGTAGGCGTCGCGACGCTCGGCGTCGATTATGTAATTGAGGATTCAATATCATCTCGGACCTCTATCCTTTCAATTTTAATTTATTTGCAGGCGTCGCTAGTTTAAGCGTCGCGACGCTGGGCGTCGATTTTCTAAAATCGGTATAGATAGTATTTTAATAGTCTTGGAATCGTTCCTGCGTTCTTGAGGTGGGGTCGAAGTGGAAGGCGTCGCGACGCTCGGCGTCGTTATTCTGGTATGACTCCAGTTCAATCAGGAGGCTTTTCCGCAGTAAATTTGGCGTTTCTTTAGGACATCATAATGTTCGGCGTCGCGACAATTTGCCTAGGGAAGACAGCAGAGGAGAGAGAAGAAAGTGAAAGAGGGACTTTCCTGATGTAGGTTAGGTTAGGTTAGGTTGGGTTAGGTTAGGTTAGGTTGGATTAGGTTGGGTTAAGTTCGGTTAAGTTAGGTTAGGTTAGGTTAGGTTTGTGCGCCGTCTTTGGTAAAATATTGTTCATCGGAAGCGTTGCTACCTTTGGCGTCGTTTCTCTAGTATTATTTCGAATGTCATATTATAGTTATATGCCACATTCGGCGACTTTTAATGGCGTTAGTAGGCGTCGCGACGCTCGGCGTCGATTATGTAATTGAGGATTTAATATCATCTGGGACCTCTATGCTTTCAATTTTAAGTTGTTTGCAGGTGTCGTTAGTTTATGCGTCGCGACGCCGGGCGTCGATTTTCTAAAATCGGTATAGATAGTATTTTAATAGTCTTAGAATCGTTCCTGCGTTCTTGAGGTGGGGTCGAAGTGGAAGGCGTCGCGACGCTCGGCGTCGTTATTCTTGGTATGACTCCAATTCAATCAGGAGGCTCTGCCGCAGTAAATTTGGCGTCTCTTGATGGCATCATAATGTTCGGCGTCGCGACAATTTGCCTAGGGAAGACAGCAGAGAAGAGAGAAGAAAGTGAAAGAGGGACTTTGCTGATGTAGGTTAGGTTAGGTTAGGTTAGGTTAGGTTAGGTTAGGTTAGGTTAGGTTGGGTTAGGTTAGGTTAGGTTGGATTAAGTTGGGTTATGTTAGGTTAGGTTAGGTTAGGTTGAATTAGGTTGGGTTAAGATGGGTTAAGTTAGGTTAGGTTAGGTTAGTTTTGTGCGCCGTTTTTGGTAAAATATTGTTCATCGGAAGCGTTGCTACCTTTGGCGTCGTTTCTCTAGTATTATTTCGAATGTCATATTATAGTTATATGCCACATTCGGCGTCTTTTAATGGCGACAGTAGGCGTCGCGACGCTCGGCGTCGATTATGTAATTGAGGATTCAATATCATCTGGGAACTCTATGCTTTCAATTTTAAGTTGTTTGCAGGCGTCGTTAGTTTAAGCGTCGCGACGCCGGGCGTCGATTTTCTAAAATCGGTATAGATAGTATTTTAATAGTCTTAGAATCGTTCCTGCGTTCTTGTGGTGGGGTCGAAGTGGATGGCGTCGCGACGCTCGGCGTCGTTATTCTGGTATGACTCAAGTTCAATCAGGAGGCTTTTCCGCAGTAAATTTGGCGTCTCTTTAGGGCATCATAATGTTCGGCGTCGCGACAATTTGCCTAGGGAAGACAGCAGAGGAGAGAGAAGAAAGTGAAAGAGGGACTTTCCTGATGTAGGTTAGGTTAGGTTAGGTTGGGTTAGGTTAGGTTAGGTTAGGTTGGATTAGGTTGGGTTAAGTTCGGTTAAGTTAGGTTAGGTTAGGTTAGGTTTGTGCGCCGTCTTTGGTAAAATATTGTTCATCGGAAGCGTTGCTACCTTTGGCGTCGTTTCTCTAGTATTATTTCGAATGTCATATTATAGTTATATGCCACATTCGGCGACTTTTAATGGCGTTAGTAGGCGTCGCGACGCTCGGCGTCGATTATGTAATTGAGGATTTAATATCATCTGGGACCTCTATGCTTTCAATTTTAAGTTGTTTGCAGGTGTCGTTAGTTTATGCGTCGCGACGCCGGGCGTCGATTTTCTAAAATCGGTATAGATAGTATTTTAATAGTCTTAGAATCGTTCCTGCGTTCTTGTGGTGGGGTCGAAGTGGATGGCGTCGCGACGCTCGGCGTCGTTATTCTGGTATGACTCAAGTTCAATCAGGAGGCTTTTCCGCAGTAAATTTGGCGTCTCTTTAGGGCATCATAATGTTCGGCGTCGCGACAATTTGCCTAGGGAAGACAGCAGAGGAGAGCGAAGAAAGTGAAAGAGGGACTTTCCTGATGTAGGTTAGGTTAGGTTAGGTTAGGTTAGGTTAGGTTAGTTTGGGTTAGGTTAGGTTAGGTTGAATTAGGTTGGGTTAAGTTGGGTTAAGTTAGGTTAGGTTAGGTTAGGTTTGTGCGCCGTCTTTGGTAAAATATTGTTCATCGGAAGCGTTGCTACCTTTGGCGTCGTTTCTCTAGTATTATTTCGAATGTCATATTATAGTTATATGCCACATTCGGCGTCTTTCAATGGCGTCAGTAGGCGTCGCGACGCTCGGCGTCGATTATGTAATTGAGGATTCAATATCATCTGGGACCTCTATGCTTTCAATTTTAAGTTGCTTGCAGGTGTCGTTAGTTTAAGCGTCGCGACGCCGGGCGTCGATTTTCTAAAATCGGTATAGATAGTATTTTAATAGTCTTAGAATCGTTCCTGCGTTCTTGAGGTGGGGTCGAAGTGAAAGGCGTCGGGACGCTCGGCGTCCGTATTCTGGTATGACTCCAGTTCAATCAGGAGGCTTTTCCGCAGTAAATTTGGCGTCTCTTGAGGATATCATAATGTTCGGCGTCGCGACAATTTGCCTAGGGAAGACAGCAGAGAAGAGAGAAGAAAGTGAAAGAGGGACTTTCCTGATTTAGGTTAGGTTAGGTTAGGTTAGGTTAGGTTGGAATAGGTTGGGTTAATTTGGGTTAAGTTAGGTTAGGTTAGGTTAGGTTTGTGCGCCGTCTTTGGTAAAATATTGTTCATCGGAAGAGTTGCTACCTTTGGCGTCGTTTCTCTAGTATTATTTCGAGTGTCATATTATAGTTATATGCCACATTCGGCGTCTTTTAATGGCGTTAGTAGGCGTCGCGACGCTCGGCGTCGATTATGTAATTGAGGATTCAATATCATCTGGGACCTCTATGCTTTCAATTTTAAGTTGTTTGCAGGTGTCGTTAGTTTAAGCGTCGCGACGCCGGGCGTCGATTTTCTAAAATCGGTATAGATAGTATTTTAATAGTCTTAGAATCTTTCCTGCGTTCTTGAGGTGGGGTCGAAGTGGAAGGCGTCGCGACGCTCGGCGTCGTTATTCTGGTATGACTCCAGTTCAATCAGGAGGCTTTTCCGCAGTAAATTTGGCGTGTCTTTAGGACATCATAATGTTCGGCGTCGCGACAATTTGCCTAGGGAAGACAGCAGAGGAGAGAGAAGAAAGTGAAAGAGGGACTTTCCTGATGTAGGTTAGGTTAGGATAGGTTAGGTTAGGTTGGGTTAGGTTAGGTTAGGTTAGGTTGGATTAGGTTGGGTTAAGTTCGGTTAAGTTAGGTTAGGTTAGGTTAGGTTTGTGCGCCGTCTTTGGTAAAATATTGTTCATCGGAAGCGTTGCTACCTTTGGCGTCGTTTCTCTAGTATTATTTCGAATGTCTTATTATAGTTATATGAAACATTCGGCGTCTTTTAATGGCGTTAGTAGGCGTCGCGACGCTCGGCGTCGATTATGTAATTGAGGATTCAATATCATCTCGGACCTCTATCCTTTCAATTTTAATTTATTTGCAGGCGTCGCTAGTTTAAGCGTCGCGACGCTGGGCGTCGATTTTCTAAAATCGGTATAGATAGTATTTTAATAGTCTTGGAATCGTTCCTGCGTTCTTGAGGTGGGGTCGAAGTGGAAGGCGTCGCGACGCTCGGCGTCGTTATTCTGGTATGACTCCAGTTCAATCAGGAGGCTTTTCCGCAGTAAATTTGGCGTGTCTTTAGGACATCATAATGTTCGGCGTCGCGACAATTTGCCTAGGGAAGACAGCAGAGGAGAGAGAAGAAAGTGAAAGAGGGACTTTCCTGATGTATAACCTACATGTTAGGTTAGGTTGGGTTAGGTTAGGTTAGGTTGGATTAGGTTGGGTTAAGTTCGGTTAAGTTAGGTTAGGTTAGGTTAGGTTTGTGCGCCGTCTTTGGTAAAATATTGTTCATCGGAAGCGTTGCTACCTTTGGCGTCGTTTCTCTAGTATTATTTCGAATGTCATATTATAGTTATATGCCACATTCGGCGACTTTTAATGGCGTTAGTAGGCGTCGCGACGCTCGGCGTCGATTATGTAATTGAGGATTTAATATCATCTGGGACCTCTATGCTTTCAATTTTAAGTTGTTTGCAGGTGTCGTTAGTTTATGCGTCGCGACGCCGGGCGTCGATTGTCTAAAATCGGTATAGATAGTATTTTAATAGTCTTAGAATCGTTCCTGCGTTCTTGAGGTGGGGTCGAAGTGGAAGGCGTCGCGACGCTCGGCGTCGTTATTCTTGGTATGACTCCAATTCAATCAGGAGGCTCTGCCGCAGTAAATTTGGCGTCTCTTGATGGCATCATAATGTTCGGCGTCGCGACAATTTGCCTAGGGAAGACAGCAGAGAACAGAGAAGAAAGTAAAAGAGGGACTTTGGTGATGTAGGTTAGGTTAGGTTAGGTTAGGTTAGGTTAGGTTAGGTTGGGTTAGGTTAGGTTAGGTTAGGTTAGGTTAGGTTGGATTAGGTTGGGTTAAGTTAGGTTAGGTTAGGTTATGTTTGTGCGCCGTCTTTGGTAAAATATTGTTCATCGGAAGCGTTGCTACCTTTGGCGTCGTTTCTCTAGTATTATTTCTAATGTCTTATTATAGTTATATGAAACATTCGGCGTCTTTTAATGGCGTTAGTAGGCGTCGCGACGCTCGGCGTCGATTATGTAATTGAGGATTCAATATCATCTCGGACCTCTATCCTTTCAATTTTAATTTATTTGCAGGCGTCGCTAGTTTAAGCGTCGCGACGCTGGGCGTCGATTTTCTAAAATCGGTATAGATAGTATTTTAATAGTCTTAGAATCGTTCCTGCGTTCTTGAGGTGGGGTCGAAGTGGAAGGCGTCGCGACGCTCGGCGTCGTTATTCTGGTATGACTCCAGTTCAATCAGGAGGCTTTTCCGCAGTAAATTTGGCGTGTCTTTAGGACATCATAATTTTCGGCGTCGCGACAATTTGCCTAGGGAAGACAGCAGAGGAGAGAGAAGAAAGTGAAAGAGGGACTTTCCTGATGTAGGTTAGGTTAGGTTGGGTTAGGTTAGGTTAGGTTAGGTTGGATTAGGTTGGGTTAAGTTCGGTTAAGTTAGGTTAGGTTAGGTTAGGTTTGTGCGCCGTCTTTGGTAAAATATTGTTCATCGGAAGCGTTGCTACCTTTGGCGTCGTTTCTCTAGTATTATTTCGAATGTCATATTATAGTTATATGCCACATTCGGCGACTTTTAATGGCGTTAGTAGGCGTCGCGACGCTCGGCGTCGATTATGTAATTGAGGATTTAATATCATCTGGGACCTCTATGCTTTCAATTTTAAGTTGTTTGCAGGTGTCGTTAGTTTATGCGTCGCGACGCCGGGCGTCGATTTTCTAAAATCGGTATAGATAGTATTTTAATAGTCTTAGAATCGTTCCTGCGTTCTTGAGGTGGGGTCGAAGTGGAAGACGTCGCGACGCTCGGCGTCGTTATTCTGGTATGACTCCAATTCAATCAGGAGGCTCCGCCGCAGTAAATTTGGCGTCTCTTGATGGCATCATAATGTTCGGCGTCGCGACAATTTGCCTAGGGAAGACAGCAGAGAAGAGAGAAGAAAGTGAAAGAGGGACTTTGCTGATGTAGGTTAGGTTAGGTTAGGTTAGGTTAGGTTAGGTTAGGTTAGGTTGGGTTAGGTTAGGTTAGGTTGGATTAAGTTGGGTTATGTTAGGTTAGGTTAGGTTAGGTTGAATTAGGTTGGGTTAAGATGGGTTAAGTTAGGTTAGGTTAGGTTAGTTTTGTGCGCCGTTTTTGGTAAAATATTGTTCATCGGAAGCGTTGCTACCTTTGGCGTCGTTTCTCTAGTATTATTTCGAATGTCATATTATAGTTATATGCCACATTCGGCGTCTTTTAATGGCGACAGTAGGCGTCGCGACGCTCGGCGTCGATTATGTAATTGAGGATTCAATATCATCTGGGAACTCTATGCTTTCAATTTTAAGTTGTTTGCAGGCGTCGTTAGTTTAAGCGTCGCGACGCCGGGCGTCGATTTTCTAAAATCGGTATAGATAGTATTTTAATAGTCTTAGAATCGTTCCTGCGTTCTTGTGGTGGGGTCGAAGTGGATGGCGTCGCGACGCTCGGCGTCGTTATTCTGGTATGACTCAAGTTCAATCAGGAGGCTTTTCCGCAGTAAATTTGGCGTCTCTTTAGGGCATCATAATGTTCGGCGTCGCGACAATTTGCCTAGGGAAGACAGCAGAGGAGAGAGAAGAAAGTGAAAGAGGGACTTTCCTGATGTAGGTTAGGTTAGGTTAGGTTGGGTTAGGTTAGGTTAGGTTAGGTTGGATTAGGTTGGGTTAAGTTCGGTTAAGTTAGGTTAGGTTAGGTTAGGTTTGTGCGCCGTCTTTGGTAAAATATTGTTCATCGGAAGCGTTGCTACCTTTGGCGTCGTTTCTCTAGTATTATTTCGAATGTCATATTATAGTTATATGCCACATTCGGCGTCTTTTAATGGCGACAGTAGGCGTCGCGACGCTCGGCGTCGATTATGTAATTGAGGATTCAATATCATCTCGGACCTCTATCCTTTCAATTTTAATTTATTTGCAGGCGTCGCTAGTTTAAGCGTCGCGACGCTGGGCGTCGATTTTCTAAAATCGGTATAGATAGTATTTTAATAGTCTTAGAATCGTTCCTGCGTTCTTGAGGTGGGGTCGAAGTGGAAGGCGTCGCGACGCTCGGCGTCGTTATTCTGGTATGACTCCAGTTCAATCAGGAGGCTTTTCCGCAGTAAATTTGGCGTGTCTTTAGGACATCATAATGTTCGGCGTCGCGACAATTTGCCTAGGGAAGACAGCAGAGGAGAGCGAAGAAAGTGAAAGAGGGACTTTCCTGATGTAGGTTAGGTTAGGTTAGGTTAGGTTAGGTTAGGTTAGTTTGGGTTAGGTTAGGTTAGGTTGAATTAGGTTGGGTTAAGTTGGGTTAAGTTAGGTTAGGATAGGTTAGGTTTGTGCGCCGTCTTTGGTAAAATATTGTTCATCGGAAGCGTTGCTACCTTTGGCGTCGTTTCTCTAGTATTATTTCGAATGTCATATTATAGTTATATGCCACATTCGGCGTCTTTTAATGGCGTCAGTAGGCGTCGCGACGCTCGGCGTCGATTATGTAATTGAGGATTCAATATCATCTTTGACCTCTATGCTTTCAATTTTAAGTTGCTTGCAGGTGTCGTTAGTTTAAGCGTCGCGACGCCGGGCGTCGATTTTCTAAAATCGGTATAGATAGTATTTTAATAGTCTTAGAATCGTTCCTGCGTTCTTGAGGTGGGGTCGAAGTGAAAGGCGTCGGGACGCTCGGCGTCCGTATTCTGGTATGACACCAGTTCAATCAGGAGGCTTTTCCGCAGTAAATTTGGCGTCTCTTGAGGATATCATAATGTTCGGCGTCGCGACAATTTGCCTAGGGAAGACAGCAGAGAAGAGAGAAGAAAGTGAAAGAGGGACTTTCCTGATTTAGGTTAGGTTAGGTTAGGTTAGGTTAGGTTAGGTTAGGTTAGGTTAGGTTGGAATAGGTTGGGTTAATTTGGGTTAAGTTAGGTTAGGTTAGGTTAGGTTTGTGCGCCGTCTTTGGTAAAATATTGTTCATCGGAAGAGTTGCTACCTTTGGCGTCGTTTCTCTAGTATTATTTCGAGTGTCATATTATAGTTATATGCCACATTCGGCGTCTTTTAATGGCGTTAGTAGGCGTCGCGACGCTCGGCGTCGATTATGTAATTGAGGATTCAATATCATCTGGGACCTCTATGCTTTCAATTTTAAGTTGTTTGCAGGTGTCGTTAGTTTAAGCGTCGCGACGCCGGGCGTCGATTCTCTAAAATCGGTATAGATAGTATTTTAATAGTCTTAGAATCTTTCCTGCGTTCTTGAGGTGGGGTCGAAGTGGAAGGCGTCGCGACGCTCGGCGTCGTTATTCTGGTATGACTCCAGTTCTATGAGGAGGCTCTTCCGCAGTAAATTTGGCGTCTCTTGAGGGCATCATAATGTTCGGCGTCGCGACAATTTGCCTAGGGAAGACAGCAGAGAACAGAGAAGAAAGTGAAAGAGGGACTTTGGTGATGTAGGTTAGGTTAGGTTAGGTTAGGTTAGGTTAGGTTGGGTTAGGTTAGGTTAGGTTAGGTTAGGTTAGGTTGGATTAGGTTGGGTTAAGTTAGGTTAGGTTTGTGCGCCGTCTTTGGTAAAATATTGTTCATCGGAAGCGTTGCTAACTTTGGCGTCGTTTCTCTAGTATTATTTCGAATGTCTTATTATAGTTATATGAAACATTCGGCGTCTTTTAATGGCGTTAGTAGGCGTCGCGACGCTCGGCGTCGATTATGTAATTGAGGATTCAATATCATCTCGGACCTCTATCCTTTCAATTTTAATTTATTTGCAGGCGTCGCTAGTTTAAGCGTCGCGACGCTGGGCGTCGATTTTCTAAAATCGGTATAGATAGTATTTTAATAGTCTTAGAATCGTTCCTGCGTTCTTGAGGTGGGGTCGAAGTGGAAGGCGTCGCGACGCTCGGCGTCGTTATTCTGGTATGACTCCAGTTCAATCAGGAGGCTTTTCCGCAGTAAATTTGGCGTGTCTTTAGGACATCATAATGTTCGGCGTCGCGACAATTTGCCTAGGGAAGACAGCAGAGAAGAGAGAAGAAAGTGAAAGAGGGACTTTCCTGATGTAGGTTAGGTTAGGTTAGGTTGGGTTAGGTTAGGTTAGGTTGGATTAGGTTGGGTTAAGTTCGGTTAAGTTAGGTTAGGTTAGGTTAGGTTAGGTTTGTGCGCCGTCTTTGGTAAAATATTGTTCATCGGAAGCGTTGCTACCTTTGGCGTCGTTTCTCTAGTATTATTTCGAATGTCATATTATAGTTATATGCCACATTCGGCGTCTTTTAATGGCGTCAGTAGGCGTCGCGACGCTCGGCGTCGATTATGTAATTGAGGATTCAATATCATCTGGGACCTCTATGCTTTCAATTTTAAGTTGCTTGCAGGTGTCGTTAGTTTAAGCGTCGCGACGCCGGGCGTCGATTTTCTAAAATCGGTATAGATAGTATTTTAATAGTCTTAGAATCGTTCCTGCGTTCTTGAGGTGGGGTCGATGTGAAAGGCGTCGCGACGCTCGGCGTCCGTATTCTGGTATGACTCCAGTTCAATCAGGAGGCTTTTCCGCAGTAAATTTGGCGTCTCTTGAGGATATAATGTTCGGCGTCGCGACAATTTGCCTAGGGAAGACAGCAGAGAAGAGAGAAGAAAGTGAAAGAGGGACTTTCCTGATTTAGGTTAGGTTAGGTTAGGTTAGGTTAGGTTAGGTTAGGTTAGGTTAGGTTAGGTTGGGTTAGGTTAGGTTAGGTTAGGTTGGAATAGGTTGGGTTAATTTGGGTTAAGTTAGGTTAGGTTAGGTTAGGTTTGTGCGCCGTCTTTGGTAAAATATTGTTCATCGGAAGAGTTGCTACCTTTGGCGTCGTTTCTCTAGTATTATTTCGAGTATCATATTATAGTTATATGCCACATTCGGCGTCTTTTAATGGCGTTAGTAGGCGTCGCGACGCTCGGCGTCGATTATGTAATTGAGGATTCAATATCATCTGGGACCTCTATGCTTTCAATTTTAAGTTGTTTGCAGGTGTCGTTAGTTTAAGCGTCGCGACGCCGGGCGTCGATTTTCTAAAATCGGTATAGATAGTATTTTAATAGTCTTAGAATCGTTCCTGCGTTCTTGTGGTGGGGTCGAAGTGGATGGCGTCGCGACGCTCGGCGTCGTTATTCTGGTATGACTCAAGTTCAATCAGGAGGCTTTTCCGCAGTAAATTTGGCGTCTCTTTAGGGCATCATAATGTTCGGCGTCGCGACAATTTGCCTAGGGAAGACAGCAGAGGAGAGAGAAGAAAGTGAAAGAGGGACTTTCCTGATGTAGGTTAGGTTAGGTTAGGTTGGGTTAGGTTAGGTTAGGTTAGGTTGGATTAGGTTGGGTTAAGTTCGGTTAAGTTAGGTTAGGTTAGGTTAGGTTTGTGCGCCGTCTTTGGTAAAATATTGTTCATCGGAAGCGTTGCTACCTTTGGCGTCGTTTCTCTAGTATTATTTCGAATGTCATATTATAGTTATATGCCACATTCGGCGTCTTTTAATGGCGACAGTAGGCGTCGCGACGCTCGGCGTCGATTATGTAATTGAGGATTCAATATCATCTCGGACCTCTATCCTTTCAATTTTAATTTATTTGCAGGCGTCGCTAGTTTAAGCGTCGCGACGCTGGGCGTCGATTTTCTAAAATCGGTATAGATAGTATTTTAATAGTCTTAGAATCGTTCCTGCGTTCTTGAGGTGGGGTCGAAGTGGAAGGCGTCGCGACGCTCGGCGTCGTTATTCTGGTATGACTCCAGTTCAATCAGGAGGCTTTTCCGCAGTAAATTTGGCGTGTCTTTAGGACATCATAATGTTCGGCGTCGCGACAATTTGCCTAGGGAAGACAGCAGAGGAGAGCGAAGAAAGTGAAAGAGGGACTTTCCTGATGTAGGTTAGGTTAGGTTAGGTTAGGTTAGGTTAGTTTGGGTTAGGTTAGGTTAGGTTGAATTAGGTTGGGTTAAGTTGGGTTAAGTTAGGTTAGGATAGGTTAGGTTTGTGCGCCGTCTTTGGTAAAATATTGTTCATCGGAAGCGTTGCTACCTTTGGCGTCGTTTCTCTAGTATTATTTCGAATGTCATATTATAGTTATATGCCACATTCGGCGTCTTTTAATGGCGTCAGTAGGCGTCGCGACGCTCGGCGTCGATTATGTAATTGAGGATTCAATATCATCTTTGACCTCTATGCTTTCAATTTTAAGTTGCTTGCAGGTGTCGTTAGTTTAAGCGTCGCGACGCCGGGCGTCGATTTTCTAAAATCGGTATAGATAGTATTTTAATAGTCTTAGAATCGTTCCTGCGTTCTTGAGGTGGGGTCGAAGTGAAAGGCGTCGGGACGCTCGGCGTCCGTATTCTGGTATGACACCAGTTCAATCAGGAGGCTTTTCCGCAGTAAATTTGGCGTCTCTTGAGGATATCATAATGTTCGGCGTCGCGACAATTTGCCTAGGGAAGACAGCAGAGAAGAGAGAAGAAAGTGAAAGAGGGACTTTCCTGATTTAGGTTAGGTTAGGTTAGGTTAGGTTAGGTTAGGTTAGGTTAGGTTAGGTTGGAATAGGTTGGGTTAATTTGGGTTAAGTTAGGTTAGGTTAGGTTAGGTTTGTGCGCCGTCTTTGGTAAAATATTGTTCATCGGAAGAGTTGCTACCTTTGGCGTCGTTTCTCTAGTATTATTTCGAGTGTCATATTATAGTTATATGCCACAGTCGGCGTCTTTTAATGGCGTTAGTAGGCGTCGCGACGCTCGGCGTCGATTATGTAATTGAGGATTCAATATCATCTGGGACCTCTATGCTTTCAATTTTAAGTTGTTTGCAGGTGTCGTTAGTTTAAGCGTCGCGACGCCGGGCGTCGATTCTCTAAAATCGGTATAGATAGTATTTTAATAGTCTTAGAATCTTTCCTGCGTTCTTGAGGTGGGGTCGAAGTGGAAGGCGTCGCGACGCTCGGCGTCGTTATTCTGGTATGACTCCAGTTCTATGAGGAGGCTCTTCCGCAGTAAATTTGGCGTCTCTTGAGGGCATCATAATGTTCGGCGTCGCGACAATTTGCCTAGGGAAGACAGCAGAGAACAGAGAAGAAAGTGAAAGAGGGACTTTGGTGATGTAGGTTAGGTTAGGTTAGGTTAGGTTAGGTTAGGTTGGGTTAGGTTAGGTTAGGTTAGGTTAGGTTAGGTTGGATTAGGTTGGGTTAAGTTAGGTTAGGTTTGTGCGCCGTCTTTGGTAAAATATTGTTCATCGGAAGCGTTGCTAACTTTGGCGTCGTTTCTCTAGTATTATTTCGAATGTCTTATTATAGTTATATGAAACATTCGGCGTCTTTTAATGGCGTTAGTAGGCGTCGCGACGCTCGGCGTCGATTATGTAATTGAGGATTCAATATCATCTCGGACCTCTATCCTTTCAATTTTAATTTATTTGCAGGCGTCGCTAGTTTAAGCGTCGCGACGCTGGGCGTCGATTTTCTAAAATCGGTATAGATAGTATTTTAATAGTCTTAGAATCGTTCCTGCGTTCTTGAGGTGGGGTCGAAGTGGAAGGCGTCGCGACGCTCGGCGTCGTTATTCTGGTATGACTCCAGTTCAATCAGGAGGCTTTTCCGCAGTAAATTTGGCGTGTCTTTAGGACATCATAATGTTCGGCGTCGCGACAATTTGCCTAGGGAAGACAGCAGAGAAGAGAGAAGAAAGTGAAAGAGGGACTTTCCTGATGTAGGTTAGGTTAGGTTAGGTTGGGTTAGGTTAGGTTAGGTTGGATTAGGTTGGGTTAAGTTCGGTTAAGTTAGGTTAGGTTAGGTTAGGTTAGGTTTGTGCGCCGTCTTTGGTAAAATATTGTTCATCGGAAGCGTTGCTACCTTTGGCGTCGTTTCTCTAGTATTATTTCGAATGTCATATTATAGTTATATGCCACATTCGGCGTCTTTTAATGGCGTCAGTAGGCGTCGCGACGCTCGGCGTCGATTATGTAATTGAGGATTCAATATCATCTGGGACCTCTATGCTTTCAATTTTAAGTTGCTTGCAGGTGTCGTTAGTTTAAGCGTCGCGACGCCGGGCGTCGATTTTCTAAAATCGGTATAGATAGTATTTTAATAGTCTTAGAATCGTTCCTGCGTTCTTGAGGTGGGGTCGATGTGAAAGGCGTCGCGACGCTCGGCGTCCGTATTCTGGTATGACTCCAGTTCAATCAGGAGGCTTTTCCGCAGTAAATTTGGCGTCTCTTGAGGATATAATGTTCGGCGTCGCGACAATTTGCCTAGGGAAGACAGCAGAGAAGAGAGAAGAAAGTGAAAGAGGGACTTTCCTGATTTAGGTTAGGTTAGGTTAGGTTAGGTTAGGTTAGGTTAGGTTAGGTTAGGTTAGGTTGGGTTAGGTTAGGTTAGGTTAGGTTGGAATAGGTTGGGTTAATTTGGGTTAAGTTAGGTTAGGTTAGGTTAGGTTTGTGCGCCGTCTTTGGTAAAATATTGTTCATCGGAAGAGTTGCTACCTTTGGCGTCGTTTCTCTAGTATTATTTCGAGTGTCATATTATAGTTATATGCCACATTCGGCGTCTTTTAATGGCGTTAGTAGGCGTCGCGACGCTCGGCGTCGATTATGTAATTGAGGATTCAATATCATCTGGGACCTCTATGCTTTCAATTTTAAGTTGTTTGCAGGTGTCGTTAGTTTAAGCGTCGCGACGCCGGGCGTCGATTTTCTAAAATCGGTATAGATAGTATTTTAATAGTCTTAGAATCTTTCCTGCGTTCTTGAGGTGGGGTCGAAGTGGAAGGCGTCGCGACGCTCGGCGTCGTTATTCTGGTATGACTCCAGTTCTATCAGGAGGCTCTTCCGCAGTAAATTTGGCGTCTCTTGACGGCATCATAATGTTCGGCGTCGCGACAATTTGCCTAGGGAAGACAGCAGAGAACAGAGAAGAAAGTGAAAGAGGGACTTTGGTGATGTAGGTTAGGTTAGGTTAGGTTAGGTTAGGTTAGGTTAGGTTAGGTTAGGTTGGGTTAGGTTAGGTTAGGTTAGGTTAGGTTAGGTTGGATTAGGTTGGGTTAAGTTAGGTTAGGTTAGGTTATGTTTGTGCGCCGTCTTTGGTAAAATATTGTTCATCGGAAGCGTTGCTACCTTTGGCGTCGTTTCTCTAGTATTATTTCTAATGTCTTATTATAGTTATATGAAACATTCGGCGTCTTTTAATGGCGTTAGTAGGCGTCGCGACGCTCGGCGTCGATTATGTAATTGAGGATTCAATATCATCTCGGACCTCTATCCTTTCAATTTTAATTTATTTGCAGGCGTCGCTAGTTTAAGCGTCGCGACGCTGGGCGTCGATTTTCTAAAATCGGTATAGATAGTATTTTAATAGTCTTAGAATCGTTCCTGCGTTCTTGAGGTGGGGTCGAAGTGGAAGGCGTCGCGACGCTCGGCGTCGTTATTCTGGTATGACTCCAGTTCAATCAGGAGGCTTTTCCGCAGTAAATTTGGCGTGTCTTTAGGACATCATAATTTTCGGCGTCGCGACAATTTGCCTAGGGAAGACAGCAGAGGAGAGAGAAGAAAGTGAAAGAGGGACTTTCCTGATGTAGGTTAGGTTAGGTTGGGTTAGGTTAGGTTAGGTTAGGTTGGATTAGGTTGGGTTAAGTTCGGTTAAGTTAGGTTAGGTTAGGTTAGGTTTGTGCGCCGTCTTTGGTAAAATATTGTTCATCGGAAGCGTTGCTACCTTTGGCGTCGTTTCTCTAGTATTATTTCGAATGTCATATTATAGTTATATGCCACATTCGGCGACTTTTAATGGCGTTAGTAGGCGTCGCGACGCTCGGCGTCGATTATGTAATTGAGGATTTAATATCATCTGGGACCTCTATGCTTTCAATTTTAAGTTGTTTGCAGGTGTCGTTAGTTTATGCGTCGCGACGCCGGGCGTCGATTTTCTAAAATCGGTATAGATAGTATTTTAATAGTCTTAGAATCGTTCCTGCGTTCTTGAGGTGGGGTCGAAGTGGAAGACGTCGCGACGCTCGGCGTCGTTATTCTGGTATGACTCCAATTCAATCAGGAGGCTCTGCCGCAGTAAATTTGGCGTCTCTTGATGGCATCATAATGTTCGGCGTCGCGACAATTTGCCTAGGGAAGACAGCAGAGAAGAGAGAAGAAAGTGAAAGAGGGACTTTGCTGATGTAGGTTAGGTTAGGTTAGGTTAGGTTAGGTTAGGTTAGGTTAGGATAGGTTGGGTTAGGTTAGGTTAGGTTGGATTAAGTTGGGTTATGTTAGGTTAGGTTAGGTTAGGTTGAATTAGGTTGGGTTAAGATGGGTTAAGTTAGGTTAGGTTAGGTTAGTTTTGTGCGCCGTTTTTGGTAAAATATTGTTCATCGGAAGCGTTGCTACCTTTGGCGTCGTTTCTCTAGTATTATTTCGAATGTCATATTATAGTTATATGCCACATTCGGCGTCTTTTAATGGCGACAGTAGGCGTCGCGACGCTCGGCGTCGATTATGTAATTGAGGATTCAATATCATCTGGGAACTCTATGCTTTCAATTTTAAGTTGTTTGCAGGCGTCGTTAGTTTAAGCGTCGCGACGCCGGGCGTCGATTTTCTAAAATCGGTATAGATAGTATTTTAATAGTCTTAGAATCGTTCCTGCGTTCTTGTGGTGGGGTCGAAGTGGATGGCGTCGCGACGCTCGGCGTCGTTATTCTGGTATGACTCAAGTTCAATCAGGAGGCTTTTCCGCAGTAAATTTGGCGTCTCTTTAGGGCATCATAATGTTCGGCGTCGCGACAATTTGCCTAGGGAAGACAGCAGAGGAGAGAGAAGAAAGTGAAAGAGGGACTTTCCTGATGTAGGTTAGGTTAGGTTAGGTTGGGTTAGGTTAGGTTAGGTTAGGTTGGATTAGGTTGGGTTAAGTTCGGTTAAGTTAGGTTAGGTTAGGTTAGGTTTGTGCGCCGTCTTTGGTAAAATATTGTTCATCGGAAGCGTTGCTACCTTTGGCGTCGTTTCTCTAGTATTATTTCGAATGTCATATTATAGTTATATGCCACATTCGGCGACTTTTAATGGCGTTAGTAGGCGTCGCGACGCTCGGCGTCGATTATGTAATTGAGGATTTAATATCATCTGGGACCTCTATGCTTTCAATTTTAAGTTGTTTGCAGGTGTCGTTAGTTTATGCGTCGCGACGCCGGGCGTCGATTTTCTAAAATCGGTATAGATAGTATTTTAATAGTCTTAGAATCGTTCCTGCGTTCTTGTGGTGGGGTCGAAGTGGATGGCGTCGCGACGCTCGGCGTCGTTATTCTGGTATGACTCAAGTTCAATCAGGAGGCTTTTCCGCAGTAAATTTGGCGTCTCTTTAGGGCATCATAATGTTCGGCGTCGCGACAATTTGCCTAGGGAAGACAGCAGAGGAGAGCGAAGAAAGTGAAAGAGGGACTTTCCTGATGTAGGTTAGGTTAGGTTAGGTTAGGTTAGGTTAGTTTGGGTTAGGTTAGGTTAGGTTGAATTAGGTTGGGTTAAGTTGGGTTAAGTTAGGTTAGGTTAGGTTAGGTTTGTGCGCCGTCTTTGGTAAAATATTGTTCATCGGAAGCGTTGCTACCTTTGGCGTCGTTTCTCTAGTATTATTTCGAATGTCATATTATAGTTATATGCCACATTCGGCGTCTTTTAATGGCGTCAGTAGGCGTCGCGACGCTCGGCGTCGATTATGTAATTGAGGATTCAATATCATCTGGGACCTCTATGCTTTCAATTTTAAGTTGCTTGCAGGTGTCGTTAGTTTAAGCGTCGCGACGCCGGGCGTCGATTTTCTAAAATCGGTATAGATAGTATTTTAATAGTCTTAGAATCGTTCCTGCGTTCTTGAGGTGGGGTCGAAGTGAAAGGCGTCGCGACGCTCGGCGTCCGTATTCTGGTATGACTCCAGTTCAATCAGGAGGCTTTTCCGCAGTAAATTTGGCGTCTCTTGAGGATATCATAATGTTCGGCGTCGCGACAATTTGCCTAGGGAAGACAGCAGAGAAGAGAGAAGAAAGTGAAAGAGGGACTTTCCTGATTTAGGTTAGGTTAGGTTAGGTTAGGTTAGGTTAGGTTGGAATAGGTTGGGTTAATTTGGGTTAAGTTAGGTTAGGTTAGGTTAGGTTTGTGCGCCGTCTTTGGTAAAATATTGTTCATCGGAAGAGTTGCTACCTTTGGCGTCGTTTCTCTAGTATTATTTCGAGTGTCATATTATAGTTATATGCCACATTCGGCGTCTTTTAATGGCGTTAGTAGGCGTCGCGACGCTCGGCGTCGATTATGTAATTGAGGATTCAATATCATCTGGGACCTCTATGCTTTCAATTTTAAGTTGTTTGCAGGTGTCGTTATTTTAAGCGTCGCGACGCCGGGCGTCGATTTTCTAAAATCGGTATAGATAGTATTTTAAGAGTCTTAGAATCTTTCCTGCGTTCTTGAGGTGGGGTCGAAGTGGAAGGCGTCGCGACGCTCGGCGTCGTTATTCTGGTATGACTCCAGTTCAATCAGGAGGCTTTTCCGCAGTAAATTTGGCGTGTCTTTAGGACATCATAATGTTCGGCGTCGCGACAATTTGCCTAGGGAAGACAGCAGAGGAGAGAGAAGAAAGTGAAAGAGGGACTTTCCTGATGTAGGTTAGGTTAGGATAGGTTAGGTTAGGTTGGGTTAGGTTAGGTTAGGTTAGGTTGGATTAGGTTGGGTTAAGTTCGGTTAAGTTAGGTTAGGTTAGGTTAGGTTTGTGCGCCGTCTTTGGTAAAATATTGTTCATCGGAAGCGTTGCTACCTTTGGCGTCGTTTCTCTAGTATTATTTCGAATGTCTTATTATAGTTATATGAAACATTCGGCGTCTTTTAATGGCGTTAGTAGGCGTCGCGACGCTCGGCGTCGATTATGTAATTGAGGATTCAATATCATCTCGGACCTCTATCCTTTCAATTTTAATTTATTTGCAGGCGTCGCTAGTTTAAGCGTCGCGACGCTGGGCGTCGATTTTCTAAAATCGGTATAGATAGTATTTTAATAGTCTTGGAATCGTTCCTGCGTTCTTGAGGTGGGGTCGAAGTGGAAGGCGTCGCGACGCTCGGCGTCGTTATTTTTGGTATGACTCCAATTCAATCAGGAGGCTCTGCCGCAGTAAATTTGGCGTCTCTTGATGGCATCATAATGTTCGGCGTCGCGACAATTTGCCTAGGGAAGACAGCAGAGAAGAGAGAAGAAAGTGAAAGAGGGACTTTGCTGATGTAGGTTAGGTTAGGTTAGGTTAGGTTGGTTTAGGTTAGGTTAGGTTGAATTAGGTTGGGTTAAGATGGGTTAAGTTAGGTTAGGTTAGGTTAGTTTTGTGCGCCGTTTTTGGTAAAATATTGTTCATCGGAAGCGTTGCTACCTTTGGCGTCGTTTCTCTAGTATTATTTCGAATGTCATATTATAGTTATATGCCACATTCGGCGTCTTTTAATGGCGACAGTAGGCGTCGCGACGCTCGGCGTCGATTATGTAATTGAGGATTCAATATCATCTGGGACCTCTATGCTTTCAATTTTAAGTTGCTTGCAGGCGTCGTTAGTTTAAGCGTCGCGACGCCGGGCGTCGATTTTCTAAAATCGGTATAGATAGTATTTTAATAGTCTTAGAATCGTTCCTGCGTTCTTGAGGTGGGGTCGAAGTGGAAGGCGTCGCGACGCTCGGCGTCGTTATTGTGGTATGACTCCAGTTCAATCAGGAGTCTTTTCCGCAGTAAAGTTGGCGTCTCTTGAGGGCATCATAATGTTCGGCGTTGCGACAATTTGCCTAGGGAAGACAGCAGAGAAGAGAGAAGAAATTGAAAGAGGGACTTTGCTGATGTAGGTTAGGTTAGGTTAGGTTAGGTTTGGTTAGGTTAGGTTAGGTTAGGTTAGGTTGGATTAGGTTGGGTTAAGTTGGGTTAAGTTAGGTTAGGTTAGGTTAGGTTTGTGCGCCGTCTTTGGTAAAATATTGTTCATCGGAAGCGTTGCTACCTTTGGCGTCGTTTCTGTAGTATTATTTCGAACGTCATATTATAGTTATATGCCACATTCGGCGTCTTTTAATGGCGTCAGTAGGCGTCGCGACGCTCGGCGTCGATTATGTAATTGAGGATTCAATATCATCTGGGACCTCTATGCTTTCAATTTTAAGTTGCTTGCAGGCGTGTTTAGTTTAAGCGTCGCGACGCCGGGCGTCGATTTTCTAAAATCGGTATAGATAATATTTTAATAGTCTTAGAATCGTTCCTGCGTTCTTGAGGTGGGGTCGAAGTGGAAGGCGTCGCGACGCTGGGCGTAGTTATTCTGGTATGACTCCAGCTCAATCAGGAGGCTTTTCCGCAGTAAATTTGGCGTCTCTTGAGGGCATTATAATGTTCGGCGTCGCGACAATTTGCCTAGGGAAGACAGCAGAGAAGAGAAAAGAAAGTGAAAGAGGGACTTTGCTGATGTAGGTTAATTTAGGTTAGGTTAGGTTAGGTTAGGTTAGGTTGGGTTAGGTTGGGTTAGGTTGGGTTAGGTTGGGTTAGGTTATTTTGGGTTAGGTTGGGTTAGGTTAGGTTAGGTTAGGTTGGATTAGGTTGGGTTAAGTTAGGTTAGGTTAGGTTAGGTTAGGTTTGTGCGCCGTCTTTGGTAAAATATTGTTCATCGGAAGCGTTGCTACCTTTGGCGTCGTTTCTCTAGTATTATTTCGAATGTCTTATTATAGTTATATGCCACATTCGGCGTCTTTTAATGGCGTCAGTAGGCGTCACGACGCTCGGCGTCGATTATGTAATTGAGGATTCAATATCATCTGAGACCTCTATGCTTTCAATTTTAAGTTATTTGCAGGCGTCGTAAGTTGAAGCGTCGCGACGCCGGGCGTCTATTTTCTAAAATCGGTATAGATAGTATTTTAATAGTCTTAGAATCGTTCCTGCGTTCTTGAGGTGGGGCCGAAGTGGAAGGCGTCGCGACGCTCGGCGTCGTTATTCTTGTATAACTCCAGTTCATTCAGGAGGCTTTTCCGCAGTAAATTTGGCGTCTCTTGAGGGCATCATATTGTTTGGCGTCGCGACAATTTGCCTAGGGAAGACAGCAGAGAAGAGAGAAGAAAGTGAAAGAGGGACTTTGCTGATGTAGGTTAGGTTGGGTTAGGTTAGGTTAGGTTAGGTTAGGTTAGGTTAGGTTAAGTTTGGTTAGGTTAGGTTGGGTTAGGTTAGGTTAGGTTGAATTAGGTTGGGTTAAGTTGCGTTAAGTGAGGTTAGGTTAGGTTAGGTTTGTGCGCCGTCTTTGCTAAAATATTGTTCATCGGAAGCGTTGCTACCTTTGGCGTCGTTTCTCTAGTATTATTTCGAATGTCATATTATAGTTATATGCCACATTCGGCGTCTTTTAATGGCGTTAGTAGGCGTCGCGACGCTCGGCGTCGATTATGTAATTGAGGATACAATATCATCTGGGACCTCTATGCTTTCAATTTTAAGTTGTTTGCAGGTGTCGTTAGTTTAAGCGTCCCGACGCCGGGCGTCGATTTTCTAAAATCGGTATAGATAGTATTTTAATAGTCTTAGAATCGTTCCTGCGTTCTTGAGGTGGGGTCGAAGTGGAAGGCGTCGCGACGCTCGGCGTCGTTATTCTGGTATGACTCCAGTTCAATCAGGAGGCTCTTCCGCAGTAAATTTGGCGTCTCTTGAGGGCATCATAATGTTCGGCGTCGCGATAATTTGCCTAGGGAAGACAGCAGAGAAGAGAGAAGAAAGGGAAAGAGGGAATTTGCTGATGTAGGTTAGGTTAGGTTAGGTTAGGTTAGGTTAGGTTAGGTTAGGTTAGGTTATGTTTAGGTTAGGTTAGGTTAGGTTAGGTTAGGTTAGTGTTAGGTTAGGTTTTGTTAGGTTAGGTTAGGTTAGGTTAGGTTAGGTTAGGTTAGGTTAGGTTAGGTTGGGTTAGGTTGTGTTAGTTTAGGTTAGGTTGGATTAGGTTGGGTTAAGTTGGGTTAAGTTAGGTTAGGTTAGGTTAGGTTTGTGCGCCGTCTTTGGTAAAATATTGTTCATCGGAAGCGTTGCTACCTTTGGCGTCGTTTATCTAGTATTATTTCGAATGTCATATTATAGTTATATGCCACATTCGGCGTCTTTTAATGGCGTTAGTAGGCGTCGCGACGCTGGGCGTCGATTATGTAATTGAGGATTCAATATCATCTGGGACCTCTATGCGTTCAGTTTTAAGTTGTTTGCAGGTGTCGTTAGTTTAAGCGTCGCGACGCCGGGCGTCGATTTTCTAAAATCGGTATAGATAGTATTTTAATAGTCTTAGAATCGTTCCTGCGTTCTTGAGGTGGGGTCGAAGTGGAAGGCGTCGCGACGCTCGGCGTCGTTATTCTGGTATGACTTCAGTTCAATCAGGAGGCTCTTCCGCAGTAAATTTGGCGTCTCTTGAGGGCATCATAATGTTCGGCGTCGCGACAATTTGCCTAGGGAAGACAGCAGAGAAGAGAGAAGAAAGTGAAAGAGGGACTTTGCTGATGTAGGTTTGGTTAGGTTAGGTTAGGTTAGGTTAGGTTAGGTTGTGTTAGGTTATGTTAGGTTGGATTAGGTTGGGTTAAGTTGGGTTAAGTTAGGTTAAGTTAGGTTAGGTTTGTGCGCCGTCTTTGGTAAAATATTGTTCATCGGAAGCGTTGCTACCTTTGGCGTCGTTTCTCTAGTATTATTTCGAATGTCATATTATAGTTATATGCCACATTCGGCGACTTTTAATGGCGTTAGTAGGCGTCGCGATGCTCGGCGTCGATTATGTAATTGAGGATTCAATATCATCTGGGACATCTATGCTTTCAATTTTAAGTTGCTTGCAGGCGTCGTTAGTTTAAGCGTCGCGACGCCGGGCGTCGATTTTCTAAAATCGGTATAGATAGTATTTTAATAGTCTTAGAATCGTTCCTGCGTTCTTGAGGTGGGGTCGAAGTGAAAGGCGTCGCGACGCTCGGCGTCGGTATACTGGTATGACTCCAGTTCAATCAGGAGTCTATTCCGCAGTAAATTTGGCGTCTCTTGAGGACATCATAATGTTCGGCGTTGCGACAATTTGCCTAGGGAAGACAGCATCGAAGAGAGAAGAAAGTGAAAGAGGGACTTTGCTGATGTAGGTTAGGTTAGGTTATGTTGGGTTAGGTTAGGTTAGGTTAGGTTAGGTTAGGTTAGGTTTGTGCGCCGTCTTTGGTAAAATATTGTTCATCGGAAGCGTTGCTACATTTGGCGTCGTTTCTCTAGTATTATTTCGAACGTCATATTATAGTTATATGCCACATTCGGCGTCTTTTAATGGCGTTAGTAGTCGTCGCGACGCTCGGCGTCGATTATGTAATTGAGGATTCAATATCATCTGGGACCTCTATGCTTTCAATTTTAAGTTATTTGCAGGCGTCGTTAGTTTAAGCGTCGCGACGCTGGGCGTCGATTTTCTAAAATCGGTATAGATAGTATTTTAATAGTCTTAGAATCGTTCCTGCGTTCTTGAGGTGGGGTCGAAGTTGTAGGCGTCGCGACGCTCGGCGTCGGTATTCTGGTATTACTCCAGTTCAATCAGGAGGCTTTTCCGCATTAAATTTGGCGTCTCTTGAGGGCATCATAATGTTTGTCGTCGCGACAATTTGCCTATGGAAGACAGCAGAGAAGAGAGAAGAAATTGAAAGATGGACTTTGGTGATGTAGGTTAATTAAGTTAGGTTAGGTTAGTTTAGGTTAGGTTAGGTTAGGTTAGGTTTGTTTACCTTAGGTTAGGTTAGGTTTGGTTAGGTTATGTTTTTTTGGATTATTTTAGGTTAGGTTAGGTTGGTGCGCCGTCTTTGTAAAATTTCGTCCTTCGAAAGCGTCGCTATCTTTGGCGTCGTTTTTCTAGTATTATTTCGAACGTCGATTTTCACATGGCCTGATGAAAACCACGGAAATTGTCTGTTAGTTTGGCCGTGCCGAAGATTTACCACTTAGTACGAAAGCGAAGGTTATGAAGGTGGAGTCCTAGGGAGGAAACTGCTTGGTTCAATCGAACGCTGGTGAGCATTTTGAACCTATAAATCCTTCTTAGCTGTATGTTTAACCTTCGATTTCTTTGTCCACAAAGTGAATTTATGAGGTCCCTGTGATGTAATAAACAATTGATTTTTGTAACGGACAAATGTTTTCTTCTATGTACATGCTAAAGGCTTTAATGTTAGGCGAGCTTCGTGCTTCGAGGTGTTAGTACAGAATTTAAAACGTGTTTTCCACGCAGACGCTCGTGCTAGCAGTTTTTCGACATGTCGAGTTTAGTATAAATTGGTTTTTCCTTACTGGAGCTATAAGCACATGTATCCACAATTTATACCGATGTTGTGATTCACTTACTGTTTTGGCGACGAGACGACAGCTCTCTCGACTTCCGGTTTGTTATGTTAGGTTAGGTTAGTTTAGGTTAGTTTAAGTTAGATTAGGTTGGGTTGGGTTAATGTAGGTTGGTTTATGTTAGGTTAGGTTGGGTTGTTTTAGATTAAGTTGGGTCAGGTTAGGTTAGGTTAGGTTAAGTTAGATTAAGTTAGGTTAGGTTGGGTTGGGTTAATGTAGGTTAGTTTATGTTAGATTAAGTCAGATTTCGTTACGTTGGCTTCATTTCAACTAGTCGAGTTTGCGAAAGATTAATGTTGACCTTTTACTATTTCGCTATGTCCTCGCGCTTAGTTTCCGGTCTAGAGAAATCACCTTCACCGATGCTAGAACCCGGAATACTTTTTTAAGGTTACTTTCACTGTTTTATGTAACCTTTCCGCGTTGGTCTTTGCCCTACTTTTCTATCGACCTAGTTTCCGGGTCTCTGGGGTCGACCGCTGGACCGCATCTTTCGATGAAAATTCTTCTTGAGAAGCTAATAGTCACACAGCTGTTCAAGGAACATTTTGTATTTTATGGAATCCATAAGTTAATTATCGTGTTCGCAAGTTCCCGCCACTTGTCCGTAACGTGAGTCAGATTAATCCAGTCCACGCATTCATATTATGAGTCGGGATAGCTCAGTCAGTATAGTGACTAGCTACCGGGGTTCGATCCCCGAGGGGGCAGAGGATTTTTCCTCTAGCCTCTGCGTCCAGACCGGCTCTGGGGCCATCCACCCTCCTCTACAATGGGTACCGGGGTCCTTTCCTGTGGATAAAACCGGCCGGGGCGTGATGCTAACCACTCACCCCCATCTAGTGCCGAGATCAGGAAAGGGAGGAGCTATACTCCCTCTCACCCCAAGCGCCTACATGGCGCATAGTGGGACAAACTTTACTTTACTTTTACTCATTCATATTGCATTCCTTTAAGACAAATGACAAACGGAAATACGTACGAAGAATAATATATTAACTTCTCTCAAGTTTCCTTTTATATATATATATATATATTTATAGTTTATAGTTTAAATGCGTCATGTTTGTGTTTTAAAATTCAAATATATAATATAATTCAAGTCTATACACAAACTTTAAATTTAAAGTTTGTGTATAGACTTGAATTATATTATATATTTGAAGATATATATATATTTATTTATTTATTTATTTATATGCATAACCCTGAAAACATGCCGTTTCAGTACGATTTGCTGTAAAGTTAGGTTATTAAATATATCATATTTTAGCATTTCCTCTTGGGGATAGAGATGATTATCACTACTAAGACGGTACCGAACGCATGTCCCCCCACCTGGGTGTGTAAATTGACAAAGAAATTTATGTCGAAACATATAATCTTACGCAACATCGAACAGAGATGCAACAGCTTTTGATTGAGCAGGTCCTGATGACTGGCCATTGCAATAAACAAATTATCCATGTGTATGCATGTATGTGAGTATTGGGCTGGCTCCCACAATTAATTACGCGATTCACTGAACCGTTTCATGTATTTCCACCTCACTGCACAAGTGTGATTGATAACCAACGCGGTTTTCCGCACGAATTATTCACAACATTCTGCTCCTAATTATACCTATAGAATGCAATCAATCAATTGATATAGAAATAAACAATCATGTCTGTGTACACTAAGCCCGTATGATTATTAGCATTGCGTATGTTTCCAATTGTACAATTAAATTTGGTAGAGAGAAAATAAATTACTGTTACGCAGATTAAATTTTGAAATATGTATTATTTTTACAAGTCTGTGTAATCTATTGCTTCGGTGATACTCAGTGCATTTATTCTTATGTAAATTATTATTATTTAGTGTTCTGTCTGACGACAGGTCCATATGAACAGGATCCTTCCATCCTTTTCTCGGACTGGGACCTGTTCATATACGTTCTTGGCAGATGATCCAGAAGTGGTTTGCCATTGCCTTCTTCTGTGTGTGAGTGGAGTAGTTGTTGGGATGCCACGGAGGAAAACTCCGTGTTGCCTAGACCACGGCCTTGCCCAACACAAGTTATAAATTCGGGCACCGCCGGGAATCTAACCCGAGACCCCAGGATTACAAGGCCAGCGTTCTAACCGCTAGACCACTGTGGCGGTCTTATGTAAATACTATGAATAAATTAAAACAAATCTTACTTTCCAAAACACAGGCATAAGCGTGGTCTCCGACTCTGATATTTTTTTTTTCAGAACAAGAAAGTGAAGTCAGTATTTGGAACTGAGGGTAATAGGTACCTAGATAATTATAATTTGTACACGATTAAGGGCATTATTTAAATACAGAAATCAAGGTAAATATCGACTAAGAATTTAGCTCAAGCTGTATGAAATAAGGAACACACGATTACAGAATATTCGAGGTTTTAACGGCGGTGACATGATTTCTTGGTATTGGGGGCCGTGTATACTCGTGAATTCAGCCCTAAACGTGGAGATAGGATGAGTATGTATCTCCGATCCTGTTTTATAAATATAAACTCAAGGTTAGAAAGTGACCTCGGATGAAAGGGTGGACGAGACGATCTTAATATTTTGTAACTGGAAATAAATTAAGATCTTAATCTGTGGTCTGTGTCACGGTTACGAATAATCCAGGGTAAGATTAATGTTATCACGGGGACATTATGTACTTTAATGCAGACTTGATTTGTTTAAGCCAAGGTAAAATCCATTCTCGGGTTCTTGTGTTAAAAGTGTTGAATTTTTTTAAGTTCTGTTTCCGAATAGTTCACTGTTTCAGGCCTATAGTTTATAGGAATATAAGTTGAACAATTACATAATCACTTAGCTGTTAAATACATTGTTTTGTGCCGTGTAACGTTACAATTCATGTAATTTAAATAGTGGGCTTGTGGGTATTGAAAATTCCTATCGTTCATCTTCAAACTAAAGTGATTATTTAGAATAGCGATGACGTTTTGAGATTCCATCCGATGATGGAGACATTATGCTATCGTTTAATAGACTACAGGGTGCAACAGTCCGGAAGAAATCTTGTATTTAAAGTTTTTGTTTGGATGAATTGTTGATGTTAAAGTAAGAAAACAGTTTTACTTATTTAGAGAATAGATGTGAGAAATATTCTGCCAAGGGATTATTCATATTTTACAAATTTTTTTTCAATGCGAATTTACATTCCTGAATTGTTTTGATTTTGATTCAGTGCAGATTATAATCGATGCCGACGTACAGCGTGGTAGAACAGGTCATTTAGGTGCAATACAGACAATGATTTTAGATCGCATTTCAGAAGCGAGCGAGCAAAGTTGAAAAATAATTCCGGTATAAATCGACAACGTAAAGTTGGCAGATTTGCTGACGTGACGGGGAATGTAATTAAGTGACTTACCTGAAGAATTTATTGTGGATATTCTCAGCATTGGGTTAATGCAGCAATATCTCCAGACCCTGCTTGCGATACAAAGCCCGTATTAGATATTCTGTGGCAACAACGTTTTCTGATCACCACGACAACTTCGTGTTCACATATAAGCGAGTCATGTGAACAACAAGACCTTCCATTTGTGTCTTCCCACAGGCGTCGTATCTCAATTTTTTCCATGTTCTCTTTTCCTTCGGAGGGGAATTTTCCTAACATGTTGTACGTATTTTATCTCGGTCTCCCTCTTGTCCTGTCTTCCTTTTACTTTCATGTTCAGAACCCTTTTGGGATTCTCTCCTCTTTCGTGTTAAAACGATTCCATACCGTCTTATTGTATCATTTGTTAATTTGAGCTCAAAAGCGTTTATATTTATGCTAACGCAAGTCCCGACGAATTTTATGAGAATCAATCATTTTTCTTTTGTGCTGAACAGAAATACAGTACAATTTCATGTAGCATTATCTTTGAAAATCGCATTTAATGCTCGCAAAATTTATAAAATATCTTTATCGATTACATTAAATACGAAAACATTTTCACGGCGACTACCAAACTTGTCTTAAAAGTCCCGTTGAAATTGGACGAGGAATTATTTTTGGTGTCTCAATCTCCATCCTCCTTCTTCCTTTCCGTTGTTCCTTTCGCGCCTTTATCTCCTTCACAGGCACTTCTAAAAATTGCCTAACGATAGCAGCATTTGTAAAATGTAACATTCTGCCATATAGTGTTATTATTACTGAGACGTTGGTCGTGTATAGTCGTAGACAGTATTCTAATGTGTGTGAGTGTGTATTCTGACAGGTTCTAACGTGAGACTTAAACATAATTGAAATATAACTCTTGTTTAAAAACTGGTATCTACAGTTCCTTGTAGTAGGAATTTACATTCAACTTCACGGAATTCTGAGATCCATGAAAAGCTAACCAATCAGGTTTCATCTTTTTCTTACAAAATTATGAAACCTTTATTTCGACGTTACCATGGATACTTAAAATTTCCGTTGTTTGGAAAGTCCAGATCTGCGATTTTAAATGTCTTGAGCCGGTAGGAGAGGTTTATGATTTGTTTTTTTAATAATAATGTCACACGCCCAAGTTTGTCTGGACGCTGTAATTGTGTTTCCAGGCTATTTATTTCGTTCCTAACAAGTTTGTACACTTTATTTCAAAAGTTTCAAAGGCGAGTGAGCTTTATCAGTAACATTTTTCTTATTCTTAAAATTTCGAATTAGGCTTCCTTGCCTTGTCCCTACTCGGAATGAATTCTTTAACTATAAATCTTTAGACACATTACGACTCCTTGGGGTGTTTCATTGATAAAACGTTTATAATTTTCACGCACTCTAAACTTACTACATTTTATTTTAATTTTAATTAAAATATCACCATTACAAACTGTACCGTTAAAAGACGTCTACAACAGTTGGTATACAAAAAACTTTACGTGAATCGTACTATGTTATGGTTGCCAATTTTGAAAACGTCGAGAAAGTTATTTCTTAAATTCTCTTCTAGACAGTCCATTTTAAAATACACAGAATTAAAATTTTACTTGTTGTATGGATACGCTAATTCCTTATCGCAAGGAAGTTATGTACGTTGAGGGTTAACTGAGGAAAATTACGATCCATTTCGGTCTCAGTATCCGGTAACAGCAGAGATTCGTATCGGATCTTTCTGCAATAAAATCCTAGAGCCTTCTGTGTTTTAGCATTATAAATAATTATATATTAAATCTTGTCCGTCTAATCACAATAAATTCTTATTAAATATTAAAATATTACAATAATTAACATTTAAAATATTTAAAATATTAAATGAAACATGAATAATGATGGTCTAATGTAAATCGAATATTTCGATAAAGAACATCATTTAATATTTTAAATATTTTAAATGTTAATTATTGTAATATTTTAATATTTAATAAGAATTTATTGTGATTAGACGGACAAGATTTAATATATACTTATTATATCACAATATGACGCAACTTTACCATATTATAAATAATGACTGAAAAATGTAAGCGGAATCATCTAGCAACATCACAACGTAGCAAATCTGTCTCTTTCTAAGCAACTGCACTCATTACGCGTCTTTAGAAAATGAAAAAAAAAGGAGGTTTGTTACGTAGAAAATAAGACTGCATGTTTATTTTAACACCAAGACTTTATTTGGAATGAATGAAGTTTTAGAACAAGACATTGAAACAAAAGGTTTGATGGAAATAGTCGTCTATGTCTAAGTGACTTTGGGACTAAATATAAAAATGAGCTTATCAATAATTTTTCACAAGCCACATAGCAACTGACGTGCTTGACTATACAATTATATAAGAACCATTGTGATTTGTAATATGATATGTTTTATTTTTATTGGTTCACTGCAGTGGCCCTGCGGTTACCTTCTGTCGCATCACATTAGACTTAGTTTTAATTATAAATTATTAATATGTTGGTCTTCGCGGTCTGTGGAATGATATGAATGGAGTACCCTGTAGAAACAGTTCTTAAATTACTATATCTCCCTACCAAAATGCAGAATCAAAACTCGACAGTACTACCAACCTGAAGCAGTATTTACCAAATGTTACAAATTATTTTAAGTTGGTAATGCCGAGTAGTTTTGATTCTTTAACAAGCGACGTCGAAAGATATGGTGGAAGGACGACATCTCACATGAACAAAATAAACCTTACACCTAAAGTTTCAGAGTGAAAAAAAATGACTCCACTTCGGAGTATACAAATTTTCACAAATTGATTCTTTGTGACGAAGTGTTCGTTGTTCTTGAAAACAGCAAAGAGTACATAGAGTATACTCCATAAATTTATAAATATCATTGTTTAAAAACAAACAACTGTACTGTATATAGGCATGAATTATTTTCTTTGATTTTGTTAAATACATACCATGTCGAAAAATGTTTTAAATAAATCTAACAAGTATTAAAAGTACGTAAAATACCATTTTTACAGTTACACCCCTTTACAGTATAATTTCTACCCCCTATCTTGTTGTACCGATGACCCTTTGACCAGAATCAAAATGGCCGTAGCATGAAACTCTTCATTGACCTCTGACCTCCACGGAGCATCGGCGGTTAACCACAGTTTACTCTGACGGCTAAGAAACGTCCGTCCGTTTCAGTGGCGTTAGTAATATTATAGCTGTGTTATGTCACTTGATAGAAGACAGAAATGTTAACTTGGGACAATAATCGTGGTCTCTGAAGGTTAGTGGCTTCTGGAGTGCTGCGCCGTGAAGTCTGGTAGAAGTTGACCGACGTTTCGCAACTCTAAAATGTCAGTATACTTCTACCAGACTACACAGCGCAACACTCCAGAAAATATTTATCTTCATATTAATGGCCTTGAGAACCTCAAATGTCACTTCAAGAATATTCTGTGTGTTTGCAACGTTTAGTGGAACAAAGATTTTAAAGTCCTTGTTCTTTTATGGACCTGTCATTTACAAACTCAGGAAAATTTTATATCCCTAAGTAAAACACAAAACAAAACTCCTTAACAACGAACACTTGTCTACATCTCGTTAACATTTACAGTCTTTGTAGAGCTGTGAACTGACAACTGGTGTCAGAGAAGTGCAGGCAAGATTCGGGGAAAAAAAGTTACCTTACGTGAGGTCTGAGAGTCAAACAAAGGACGAATGTGTTACTAGTAAAGCTAATTTAAAATGTAAGCGTGAATTGCTGTTATTAGGTTAGATTGTACGAGATTGTAACAACATTACAGCACAGTATATAGTGGAAGGAATAGAGAATTTTACTGCGTGAGGGTGGCAACCCTACTTGTAGCATTCCATGACACCACAGTCTATTTTTAATGATCATGGCAGCGGAATCAGTGTTAAGCAACATTATTAAGTGAGTTATATTGTGAGAAATTCTGTCGCTACATTTCCACCATGACTTTCAGTTGTTTTAATCGTTATAGAACATTACCTCATCATCCAACGCAAGTCTGACTTATGATACTTCTACACCAGGCTAATTATTTGTTTTAAAAATTAGTCTTATTATTATTTAAATTTAAATATTGAAATCGGTTATCCAGACAGACAAGATTCTGGAATTATTATATTAGGTATTTGTATAATTATATTTTTGTAAACGTACGGAGTACACACAGGTAAAGGAGTGCTTTATATATTCTAGGTTTGGCGAAACATAGACTTTCGACAAACAACAACGAACTATTTCTAACAATAATCAAAAATAACTATTTTGAAGCATGATATTTATATATTGCCAGCTGTTTAAAGTTTTGTTGTAAAATATGTGTGAACTAAAAGTATTTATGTAATATTGTTATTTAATTTTAATATGTGTTTCCGCGTTTAACTCGGATTCTTACAGAGAAATATATTTCTCGATAATACAGATAGTTCGAGGACAGACACAAATGAGTAATTTTAAAGCCATCACTAATAATAATAATACGTGGTCTATAGTAGTGGTATTCAACCTTTTTTGTTCTCGTACCCCCAGATATAATTTCTCTTCAACTTTGTACCCCCCAAAGTTGTTGGTATATAATTCGTGTTATACATAGTATATAATCTACATCTAAAATAAATTAAATAAATTACATTACTCATTATTCAGTGTTTATCATAAAATAATATTTTTTAAATTTTACGTAGCCCTAAGATGTCTTCGCGTACCCCCGGGGGTACGCATACCCCAGGTTAAATACCACTGGTCTATAGGATAAAATAAGAATAAATCCATTAATTTCGTGACTGAGTTTACTTAAAACTAAGTCTATGTATCACTTTTATTAAGTGCTTGCCAAAATGAAGATTATTCTAAGATGGCTGTCTTCTGGGTTATAGCGCCGTGTAGTGTGATACGAGTTTACCAATTTTTCAGAGATCCTTGCAGAGCGATAAATGCTGATGATGGAGGCAGAAAGTACCTCTGTAACGTTCGTAAAATTATATCAGACTACACGGCGCTACAACCCAGAAGACAGCGATTTCATATTCGTCACCGTTGAAACCCCAAATCATACTTAGAAAGATTTTTTTGTGTGTTCTGGCACATATGTGCTACTTCTCTCGAGTTTGTAGGGAATCTGGGCTCTGGAATTAAATATGCTGTTCCCAATGGGACGTCTCATGTGAAATCAAATTTATGGGGTGGAGAATAAAAGTGGCAATGTCCATGAATCGACAATAAAATTGATGTCTGCTGTGGTACGAAGCTGTGTAAATACTTGGGATTTATCTTAATATTTATACTTGACAATAACACTTATAGGTTAGAATATAAATTACCAGAGTGATTTTTTTAAAAAATGTCAGTAAGAAATTTAGAAAAAATTAAATTAGTTTCATAGATAGCTTAAGGAATAAAACCATTTCAGATTAATACTAACCATAATAACTGAACCAAAATGTGATGGAAGAATGTTGCGGAGAAAATGTTGCAGCTGTGAATTAACGTGTGAGGTACAATTAATCAATAGTTTACTTAAATTTGAGACGTATCGGGTTCACAGATGTTACAAGCAGCTTGAAAAATGTACCACAATTCCCTACGTTATTTTCCGTATAACATTTTTTTTTTAGCGAAAGGCATTTTTATAAGCTGTGAAATTTTTACACCAAACAATGAGGTCCTTTATCTGCGTGTACGTAATCTTCGTCACTTCCTGTAGTGCACTTCCACGTTGATAGACAACGTTAAACTGACTTCAGACTTGTGTGACAATGGATTGCAAAGAAGCAATGTTCTACATTCAGGAAAAGTATTTATAATAAAGATCTTTGCTGCCAAACCTTAAACAAATCAACTTAATCCACTCTGACACAAACTATGGCGTGGTGAACGTGCTCTGTGCATCTGCATTGAAGAATTCGATAATCGCTAAACGGATTTTCACGAGTTTTAGTAAATTTTACTACTGTTCCGAATTTAGTTGAAATCTAACAGCAGTTGCGGGCTTGACAGAACTTTCTGCTAGCAGACATCGGTGGCCGAGGAATTCTCAACGTGCTTGTTTACAGTGGTTACTATTGTTACCATGGGGGATCCCCGAGCAATGAGTCGTCATTCGCGCCCCCTCGTGGGGAATCTTCATCATCCAATCAGACAGCGCGAAAGAACTCCCTGGACAATGACAATTCTTCACACTAATCAGATTTTTACGTTTTGCTTACAATTGTAATTATCATATTCCTTTGCTGTTTCTATCCACGTGTGGCGTAGTTGAAAAACTACGAAAATGTCCTTCGGTCGAAGATTACAACTGGGGACCACCAGAATACAAAGCAGAATTGCTATCCAGTTGACCGTGACCACGCCACGTGAATCAAGATGAACTTCGATCCGGAAGTCCTGAAAACTACAACATCCATGTCCTTCTAGTGATTGTCCCAGCGTTTTCGAGGTCTGATCTCGTACGAACTACAAGACACAGAAACCTTTACTTACAGTGCATGGCTACTAGTCAAGAGCTAACTTTGCCTGGGAATTCTGTAGTCATCGTACAGAAAATTTATGAATTTCGATCGAATATTTGAAACAAATATTTTGAGACGTGTTACCACGTACCTCAAATAGACGTTCCTTGTTAGTCGAGGCTTTTCTATAGAATCACGAGGACTCAAATGAAGAAATATCCACATTTTGAGTTTGGTTTTCACGCGGTATGACTAAATTATGGAGGGAAAAAAAATTGAAATGTGTAGAATGTCTTCTATTTAGCACGGATGAGCGTCAATTGAATAAGGCCTGGCAGGAAAATTATTGGGCAGTTAGCATTGCAAGGCAAACTTCCGATTGAATCCAATCCATGCTTACTGCCCCAAGTGAAATCAAGGAGTTGAGCTATGATTTACAATGTCTGTGTATATTTTATATACACAAATATAAATCATTATCATTATTATTATTATTATTATATATATACATTATTTATTTGAAGTAGGTCTCCTTATAAGCCTAATTTGTATATTGCACTGTTCGCGTCATGGCCCGGAGATGCCACACGCTTGGGTTCGAATGTACAAGGCGGAACGGTCTGTGCGAACAACTAAACTAATTGACTAGAACGGAATGATGCTTATGTACACAAGTCTCATTCGGTGTCGTCGAGTCGAGGAGGATTCCCGATGTGTGCGCATCTAGTGTTATATACAGTGGGCAGAAATCGGGGTGGAGGGAGGGGCTAATGACCCCCCTCCCGACACCTGTCAGTGCTGTGCCGCGAACTTCATCCTCTTCTGTTTCTGTCTCTGGTTACAAAACCACACACGGACCACATTTTTCTTCAAGTCCAACTTCTCGGCGATGGCGGCAATCTTCTCTCCCGATGGCCGAGGCTGGACGGCGAAGTACGCCTCCAATGAGCGCTTCTCGGGCGCCGCGATTGACGTCCGTTTCCGTTTCTTCTCGCCCGCGGGGAGGACGCTGGGAGCGTCGGGGTCTCGTCGCTTGTTCTTAGCTTGAGCCTCGGCCTCCTCCAGCCATGCCTGCAGGATTGGCTTGAGCGCTATCATGTTGTTGTGGGACAGAGTCAGGGATTCGAAGCGGCAGATGGTGGATTGGGATAGAGCGCCCACCCCGGGCAGCTTGAGGTTCGCGAGCGCCTTCCCCACGTCGGCCTGCGTCACTCCCAGTTTAATACGTCTTTGCTTGAACCGCTCGGCGAACGCCTCCAACTCCCGCGGGTCGGTGTCCGAGTCAGGGTGGAGACCGGCTGCGGCAGCCGCGGCCGCCGCGGCTGCCATTGCCGGGTGATGTGCGGCGGGGTGTGCGGGGTGGTGGTGAGGACCGTGGTGCCCCGGGGGTCCGTGCCCTGACAGAGGTCCCCCGTGGTGATGGTGATGGTGGTGGCTGGACATCATGCTGTTCATGGCTGCCTGTCCGTACACTGAGGGCCCGTGGAGCTGGGGGTGATGTCCACCGTGGCCACCTCCTGAACCGTCCGACATAGGAGCCAGGGTGGTCATGGAGGACGTGGATATAGGGTCCAACATGTCCAGACCGTCCATGCCATGATGGGCCATCTGCAACAGTAACTGCACAGTTCACATGTGGAGAGCGTTAAGATTGGAGGCCGGCGCTTTGCGTTAAAAATGGTTTGGACATGTTGTTCGAAAGAAAGAAGAAACAGTTTCTGGAAGGTAGAGTCGAGGGTACCAGAACAAGAGGAAGGCCTAGAAAGAGCTGTTTGGATACTATTAGAGAAATAGGACAGTCAAAGGGGAAAAGTTTAACGTAGATGAAATTCTTAGCGAGGGATAAGAAGGAATGGAGGAGGTGGACCGATCAATCAACCCCGACGCCATAAAGGTAAAAATGGGAGTTGGGAAAGAAGAATAATAAATGTTAAAAATCACGAAAATTTGAATTCCACTGAATTAAATGTGGTTAGTGTTCAGTGCGGAGCTCCTATGACCTGTATGGGATTTCATATTTTAACGGCGGTGATTGTGACGATGACGTCCTTTCGGGTTTCGGCGTCGTGCACATGCCAACGTTTCGGAGGAACATACAGCCACCCTCTTCAGGTCTACCTCGATGGCGCCAAAACCCAGATGAACAGCACCTTATGAGCAAGTTGACGAAGCTTCTGGTTTCGTGAGGAATAAAATATCTGTGCCATCGAAACCATCCAGTTAACTGTTTATCGCACTGTTTATCTTCAAATGGGACGACGTGATGATGCGGTAATTAAAGTCACGGCTTATTTTGAGTGACTCGTAAAACATAGGCCTACGTCACAAGTTTTAAATAGATTTGTTGATTTCTTGTTTTTATTAACAATTCGCGTAAAATTAAGAATTTAGCTTAGATTGCATCTGTAATTTTATTTTATGGGTTGATAATCAGCTTTGATACAGCTAACCGACGACCTTAAACAAGGAAAGAAGATGACGTTCCAGGAATTAAAGCGAGAAGCCGAGAATAGGGACAACTGGAGAGCTCTTTTTGGGCAGAGCAATGGACCTGTCGTAAGACAGAACACTTAATAATAATAATAATAACTCAGCTTTGTAGCAAAAACATACGCGGGTCTTATAAATTACGTATTTGTGTTCCCAGTTGAGAACTCGCGTTGTAGATTTTAATAACATCTAATATTTTGTGTTCTGGAGCCGTGATGATAAATTTGATAAAAGTTCGATTTAAATTCATTGAAAATTAAGGGCGACATTTTCTTGGTGCTCAAGATATACTTCAGAACCCGAACTTCGCATTTACTCTATAAAACTCACCACTAGGCATAATCGTCAGTCAGGTTTGTTATATTTGTTTTACGTTCATGTACCACTCACGTGTATGCCTTGGTATTACAAGGTTTCGTCTCTTACACAATATTCCAGGTGACTAGAAACTTTACTAATCAAGGGGTTAAACACGTACGACATTTGAAGTAGATTTTAGGGTGGGATTTACATGTATGTACACTGTCAGCGTCCTGAACAGAAAAGCAGTAGTAGGGTTTTGTAGTTGTAGAAATTATTCCCCTCTGGGAAACATTCCTTCTCGTTTCCACATGAGACAAATGAACCCAGGGACGGCTTCATGCTTATCCATTTGCTGCCCAAAATTGTTCTATTCCATCCTTCAAATGACCACTTTAGAGCGATGCAATGCAATGTTCTGCGCTGGGGTGCTGTAATGATGAAATATCTGGCCTCTGGGAAACCTCGGTGAATCATGTGTACCATACACATCAATGTTACGGAGAGGGGAGACTGTCGATTACCTCGTTACAGGCCAGGGGATGGGGGTTGAAAAGTGAAGGAAATATTTACCCTCTATGCGAAACACGTGACACACGCGAAACGACAGACTGTTGCGTTATGACACCGTCTTCTGTCCGTCTGAAATGCGATGTTGCGTTGGGTGCCAAGGGTTCGCGAAATACATGCATGTGATTTTGAAAACCATGAAAATTCGAGTTTTATTTCAAAATTTGGAATTACGAACAGTGTTATCACAGTGCCACATTGTGTTATGGTCAGCGCGTCTCAGCACGTACTGATGATGATAATAATAATAATAATAATAATAAAAACGTGAACATACAACAGTACTGCGAAATCATGGAATTCAGAAATGTAGACAGATTCCGGCAAACATACCTGACATAGTTTTTAAAAATAAGAAAAATAACATTTGCTTACTGATAGATGCAGCGAAATCATTGGCCGGGAATGTAATACAGAAGGGGCCCGAAAAGAAATTGAAATACAAAAATGTTAGTAGTATACAAATTTAGTGAATGTGAAACATGAAATGTTATGTTGTACGGGACCCACAGGAATTGTAACTAAAAGACTATGGAAAAATGTATGGGAACAATTCCAAGAATGCTACAAAAAAAAACAGCCATACCAGGAACATAACACATCGTAAGGAAAGTTCCAGGAAAACCTGTGAATAATAAGAAGAAATAGCTAACTCCCTGGTAGCTGAACCCTCAGGTCCAACACCGACAATACCAAAGACCGCCATCGGCCAAGATTCTGAGCCAACTCCATCCATTTACCATCCTCACATCCTATCTCCCTAAGATACATCTCGATATTATTCTGCCATCTACTCCTTGGTCTAACCAGTGGGCGCCTTCCAGAATGATTTCCCACCATAATTCTGTATGCAACAATAACAGTAATGAAACTGTGAATTTGGAAAAGACTTCTTGCTAGATTTCAGTGATGGAAAGCTCCATACAGCTCGTGGAAATCCAGCGTTCATTCCGCGGGAGAATAAGTAGGGAAATCCTGGACTGTACATTACGTACCATCACAGTTATTATTTAGAGTCTCTGAATCCCACTCATGATGTTTGTTCTCGTGTTTCTGTGTTAAGCGGCCCTGTGTAGGCAGAGACGCTTAACCCCAAGAACCCATGAGTAAGATGGTTAGGTGATCCAGAAGTGGTTTGCCATTGCCTTCTTCTGTGTGTGAATGGAGTAATTGTTGGGATGCCACGGAGGAAAACTCCGTGTTGCCTAGACCACGGCCTTGCCCAACACAAGTTATAAATTCAGGCACTGCCGGGAATCGAACCCGGGATCCCAGGATTACAAGGCCAGCGTTCTAACCGCTAGACCACCTCATCTTATTATTATTTAGTGTTCTGTCTGACGACAGGTCCATATGAACAGGATCCTTCCATCCTTTTCTCGGACTGGGACCTGTTCATATACGTTCTTGGCAGATGATCCAGAAGTGGTTTGCCATTGCCTTCTTCTGTGTGTGAATGGAGTAATTGTTGGGATGCCACGGAGGAAAACTCCGTGTTGCCTAGACCACGGCCTTGCCCAACACAAGTTATAAATTCGGGCACCGCCGGGAATCGAACCCGGGACCCCAGGATTACAAGGCCACCGTAGCGATAAACACCCTACTGAGTAAACTATAATTATCAGACAGTGTGAAAAGATACAGATGACAAAATGTGCAGGAACAATCCACAGAATTTAGTAAAAATGAAATGTTTCGAAGGAAGACTGCGCAATAAGAGTCTGTCAAGATTCGCGTTGCTGTTACCTGGTGTGGCCGGGTGTTCGGTGCTCCGGGGTGTGGTGCCCCCATGCTGTGGTGATACATCATGTCGTGTTTGAGTTGGGGAAGACCCGGCGTGGAACTGGCTTGGTGCTTGCCGATGTCGACTGCTGCTAGGGCCTCAGCACGGCTTAGCAGTCCGTCGTTCAACCCACTGAACAGGTCACCCTGGACACGCAACAACACGTGTTTCATGAGGACCAATGTAACACCCTGTGGCACAGGTCTTCTTGGTAAATTGGTAGCTAGCGAATTCCCCGCCCAAGGTTCACCGTTTGTTAACGAGCCCTGAACCACATAAATACATCTAACACAATTCCACCCAATTAATTTAAGATCCATTTTAATAATATCCTAATGCCTATCACATTGATATTAAAACTGAGGGTTTATAACGTAAGTTTTTTTATACATTTCTCATCTCTTCTGTGCATGTTACATGCATTTTCCTCTCATATGTCTTTATTTCATCATCGTAATAATATCTAGTGAAGAATGCAAATTGTGGAACTCCTCATTATGCAGTTTCCTCCAGACTCCTGTCACTTCATCTGCATTGGGACCAAATACCGCACTCTTTAAAGCACTCTCTCTTCTTCGTATGTGGCTTAATATTGGTTTCGTTACGTTAGGCTAGGTTGAAACACACTTTATTTTACTATTTTGTTATATATTCCGATTGATTCGCTGAATTACATAAAAAGTGTCTTCAATAGCTACCTGTTGACATTTCACAGTTGATGAATTTTTGGTGAATGTGGACTGTTCTGTAATTGGATTTTTTTTTTTGTGTGTGTGTGTGTTCGGTGTACAGACAGTCTCGAATCACTTTGCTACCAGTGTCATTGAATTTGCCTAAGAAGCATTGGATATAAATTGTGAACCCTCTCTGATTAGTTATGAAATACGGTTTGATAAATATATACCGTCTCTTTTTAAAGTTTCTGCACCGTTCTCCTCGACATTTGGTAGGGCTCCTTGGATGGGAGATCGGTCTCTCGCGAGAGACAGCATAGCACCGAGAAAAGATTACCGACATCTTGAGCGGGAACCACAGAACCCAAGAGACCGGGTGTCGTCTGCGTTTTAAAGTCTTTCTTTGGTTCGGGAATAATTTCAGCGTGTTTCTGGTCAACTAAGCTACTCAGATCTCATAGCGTCTCGTCTTCAAACATGACGCAGATGGTTACTGTCCAGCGCCCTTGGGTTCAAATGACCAATCCCCATCCACGTGTTCCGTCCTCTGACTAGGTACAGAAAAAAACTACTAAGTTACGTGGTAAATTATTTATGAACTCGTCTCTCCTCCACGAAGCTCCCGCTGTATTTGCCTGTTTTTATTTTTAAGATTGATAGTGTTTTTGGAACAACGGAATGGCGTTTTTGCTGCAAGGAGGGATTTTGGCTTTGTTTATCGAAATAAACTATAGACGATAATGGTAGAAAAGTATATTAGGAACATCTTACAATAACAGTATGAAGATTAGGTTTAGACACCACAATGCAAATTGAAAATGAAGAGGTTTGAAGTAAAACCCCGACAGTAATTGATCATTGAGTAAGGAGCAGTTGGCCTTTCGCTATCCGCGTTTCCGTATGTCGGCGGGTTTATTTCGGAACCATGAGGATGTAACTCTGTTGAGCCCTCAGTGGACTGACCAGATGAACTGGATTTTATTACAAACAAGAGTCGAATGGTGTCGCCCGGACTGGAGAATTCCTACACATGGAACTATTTTCTGTATTCGTCATTTTGCATTTATAGTCCCTCATTAATCTTGCCATTTATTGAATATACTTTATCTGATGTCACGCAAGCTTGTCTCAGAAAATATAGTTCAGTTATTAGCAAGTCGGTTATGAGGCCTGATAAATTTTTTGCTGAAACGTAAAATGTGTGTTCAGTGTGAATTCCGATGTAACAGATTACTTCCAGAAATCACGCCTGTATTCCTGTTATAAATAAATTACCGAGTGCCTTTCGACATCTTTTAAATCATAAGATAGATTACGTAATACAAGATGGCATAGTTTTATTTGAATTTCGGTGAACATAAGTTGCTTTCAAAATGGTATTTGAAATATCTGAAGTATTGAAGTAGTCTGTTACGGGTGTAACGCCTTGTTCTGACTAACATATATTGAGAGTGTTTGAGTAAAGGGCTCTGGGGGGGGGGGGGAATATTTGCACCGAAACAGAGAGAAGACATTTATATAATGGAATTCTATGGAATATTATATTGCTTATGGCTATTAAATAGACTGAAACGAAAAGGATGAAACATTCAAATGAAATTCTACCATACTACGCTGTGCAACAACCTTTAAGACATCCATCGTTATCCTCAGTCATACTTTTCCCTTAATGTGTGACACCAAGTTTTACACCCGTACAAAACAACATACGTAGTTTTATGATATAGACGTGACCTGTACTGTATAAATTCTCCTTCAAGGGCAGAGCGACTTGAATCGCTGTTGCAGCCACGTCATATGTGGAGATCAGGTGGTCTGTGTTAAAAAAAAACAGCAGAAGGAAACAGCGCGAGGCATAACCACGTCGCGCAGGGTATTGGATCCTGCAGCCAGGGCAATCTCGAAACTCCCCCCCCCCCCCACACACAGCGTTCACTTAATATTTAAACAAGAGCCAGTACCCCCTTTCTCCTGCCTGGAGTCTCAGTGTGAATTGGAACTTGTTCCCTTTTCTGTAGATTCCATGGCTAGGACAAGACGTCCTGACATAGACTACAGGAAACTTGTTCGTCTGGTGGCTTTACTTCAAAACTATTTACCCGCCGACTGTCGAACTACGTAGCAGGCAGAAACAAACTAACTAACTAACTAACTAACTAACTAGATCTCTGGAGGTAGATACTGTAGTTTCAACATCGCCAGTACCAAATCTAGTTCCATGTGTCTACCCCATCCTTGTAACCTCTTTATTTATTATAAAAAAAACTTGTCTACCGTTTTTCAGTGACTACTTTTGTAGATGTTCGCTTTCCTAAATTTTCCACCCGTATTCGATCCGACGTAATCTTCCAAAATTTTAATACTCTAACAATATTAAGATACTGTCATCTCGCACACTGCTTCGTAAAATCTGTTAGAAGTTTACCGACGTTTCGGTGATGTCAGAAGTTTAATATCTTAACACACTGATGATTGAGGCTGCAAGTGCCTCTGAAACGTCGGCAAGGTTCTGCCAGTCTGAACAGTTTAAATCCTTAACACGCATTTCTCATTGCACGAAGCAAATGCTTTCTTCAGACGCTAATAGCAAGCTCAGATCATCAGAAACTTATGGAGTTTATCTTCAGCCAGTTGAATCCAGCCCACACCCTCAGACCCTATTTATATCTATAAAAATCTGTCCCACTATACTCCATGCAGGCACTTGGGGGGAGAGGTGGGTACAGCTCCTACTCATTCTTAACCTCGTCACTAGATGGAGCGTGAGTGATCAGCGTCACGCCCCGGCCGCACTTAACCCCCGGGAAAGAATCTCTGTACCCATTGGACAGGAGGCTGAGTGCGTTCCAGAACCGGTCTGGACGCAGAGGTCAGATAAAAACTCCCCCCCGTCGGGGATCGAACCCCTGTTGTCCAGTCACTATACTGACTGAGATACGCCGGCTATATTTTAATATTATCCTGCCATCTACACCTCACACTGATCTCATCCCATTACCCTGATGATGAAGGCAGTAAGTGCCTCTGAAACTTCGGTCAGATTTTATCAGACTACACGGAGAAATCCTCACCTTCGTATCTGAAAGTGGTTTGAGGTTTTACGTGTATTTCCTTCAGTCTGGTTTGTCTGTAAACTTCATTTCTCTTAAAAAGCGACACTTGGCGTAATGAAGACTGTATTATTGTGGATATTTAATTTAGTAAGCGTTTAATTCCGTTGTTGTGAGACTGTATAAATGGTACCGAATACGATGTACGAGCCAGAACGTATTACTGCCATTAGCGCACAGCGTCTCTGTTGGATGCGAATTCGTGGCAACTGTAAATCTAACTCGCCACAAGTCCGAGGGGGAAATGGAATTACGAGGCAGGCGGGCTCATAATCTTAGCCTGAATTATTATCAGGGTCCTTGATTCAATTCCTGTGTAATGAAATATTTCGTTTAATACGAAGACAGTTCACTGTGGCCTCTGTAACTTTAAAAATCACAGTTGAAAGTTGGTAGAACTGAAATAATTACATGTTCTTTGCTCACAGTACATGAAATAGGGGAGACTACACGTTACATGTAACGAATTTCAATTAAATTTGGTATTGGGAGTTCAATTTAAAGTTAACGAACTAGATGGATTTTGGTTATTATGAATCCAGTATAGTCTGTAATGTACATGAATTTACGTAAAATTGTGTGTGTGTGTGTGTGTGTGTCCCCCCCCCCCCTCAAAATTATCCGTTGTGTAGAATCGTAAATTATTTCCGAAACATCTCGGTGACAAACCGCGAGGTTCAAATTCAGCTCAATCAATTATTTTTATTTAAAGATCTGTGCGACTTAAGATTAAAATAAATTATAATAAATTAAGAACTGAATTCTTCTGAAATCTGTGATTTTTCTTTGGTAACAAAGAACATAAACTGATGACTAATGCGAAATTACTTCAAATACATACAATCTGTTTAACGCATAAGAAAAAAATAATTTAATGTAAAGAACAGTTTGAATTTTTTTTTTTTTTTTCCAATTTCTCTCGTCATGTAATTCTGTTCCTCGAATTTTTCAGAAAAGGAAAAATTTCTGTTGCAGATAAAAAAGAATTATATCTGACAATTGACAAAATATTTCTGGAATATTTTAATGGATTACTGGAAGAATAATTACTTAAAAACGGTGGAGTAAATCTAACGCAGAATATAATAAAAAAAAGGGATGAAAAAGTATTCTGAGAAATAAGGAAGTGAATTATATAAAAATGCCATTTAATTCTGCACGCCTGGTGTTATAACTCTCATAAATACATAATTTGCTATGCATTATCTTACATTTAGAAGTAAGAGCCAGTGTTGGGCAGAATCTACCTTCGGTCGAAATATATTAAAATAAATAAATTTTCCGTTGCTATTTTTAATTCAAAAACTCCACATTTACCAATAATATCCGTTAGCAGCACTTCCTTGAAAATGAGAAACCTCCGTCATTTTTTGAAAGGACAATTTACAATTATGCTAATGAACCGAAGCACTGCCCCCTAATCATGTATTAATTTCACGACACGTACAGTCGCTTCTTTCCAAATGCACGTCTTGCCCCATCCAATTACGCGTCTCTGTGCAGAAGCCCGTCGTGCCTCTTAGCGCCTCTACCGACCTGGATGATTCATTCCATCGTCTTCTTGGTTTTCCTGTTGAGGTTGAACCTGTGGATTTTTAATCCCTCGTTGTCTCCTTCCCGCGACATTTAAATGAATACCTGTTACGTAGGCCCGGTAGACAAGTGATGATCTGCGCATGCGTAAACCCATTTCCCCCAATTCCTGAGTGGATAACATTGGTCTTAAGTATAAAGATAAGTTTTGTTGTAAGATTTGAGGTTTTCACAGCCGTGAGTATGAAGATTTCTGTCTTCTGGGTTGTTACGTTGTGTAGTCTGGTCGATGGTTACCAACGTTTCAGAGGTCATACTGTCTCCGTCATCAGGGCGATGAGTATGAAGATTTCTGTCTTCTGGGTTGTTGCGCTGTGTAGTCTGGTCGATGGTTACCAACGTTTCAGAGGTCATACTGTCTCCGTCATCAGGGCGATGAGTATGAAGATTTCTGTCTTCTGGGTTGTTGCGCTGTGTAGTCTGGTCGATGTTTACCAACGTTTCGGAGGTAATTACTGCCTCCGTCATCAGAGTATGAAGATTTCTGTCTTCTGGGTTGTTGCGCTGTGTAGTCTGGTCGATGGTTACCAACGTTTCAGAGGTCATACTGTCTCCGTCATCAGGGCGATGAGTATGAAGATTTCTGTCTTCTGGGTTGTTGCGCTGTGTAGTCTGGTCGATGGTTACCAACGTTTCAGAGGTCATACTGTCTCCGTCATCAGGGCGATGAGTATGAAGATTTCTGTCTTCTGGGTTGTTGCGCTGTGTAGTCTGGTCGATGGTTACCAACGTTTCAGAGGTCATACTGTCTCCGTCATCAGGGCGATGAGTATGAAGATTTCTGTCTTCTGGGTTGTTGCGCTGTGTAGTCTGGTCGATGTTTACCAACGTTTCGGAGGTAATTACTGCCTCCGTCATCAGAGTATGAAGATTTCTGTCTTCTGGGTTGTTGCGCTGTGTAGTCTGGTCGATGTTAACCAACGTTTCAGAGGTCATACTGTCTCCGTCATCAGGGCGATGAGTATGAAGATTTCTGTCTTCTGGGTTGTTGCGCTGTGTAGTCTGGTCGATGGTTACCAACGTTTCAGAGGTCATACTGTCTCCGTCATCAGGGCGATGAGTATGAAGATTTCTGTCTTCTGGGTTGTTGCGCTGTGTAGTCTGGTCGATGGTTACCAACGTTTCAGAGGTCATACTGTCTCCGTCATCAGGGCGATGAGTATGAAGATTTCTGTCTTCTGGGTTGTTGCGCTGTGTAGTCTGGTCGATGTTTACCAACGTTTCGGAGGTAATTACTGCCTCCGTCATCAGGGCGATTCTTAGTATGAAGATTTCTGTCTTCTGGGTTGTTGCGCCGCGTAGTATGGTAGATGTTTACCAACGTTTCGGAGGTAATTACTACCTCCGTCATCAGGGCGATTCTTAGTATGAAGATTTCTGTCTTCTGGGTTGTTACGCTGTGTAGCCTGGCCGATGTTAACCAACATTTCGGAGGTCATACTGCCTCCATCATCAGGGCGATTCTTAGTATGAAGATTTCTGTCTTCTGCGTTGTTGCGCTGTGTAGTCTGGTCGATGTTTAACAACGTTTCAGAGGTCATACTGCCTCCGTCATCAGGGCGATGAGTATGAAGATTTCTGTCTTCTGGGTTGTTGCGCTGTGTAGCCTGGCCGATGTTAACCAACATTTCGGAGGTCATACTGCCTCCATCATCAGGGCGATTCTTAGTATGAAGATTTCTGTCTTCTGCGTTGTTGCGCTGTGTAGTCTGGTCGATGTTTAACAACGTTTCAGAGGTCATACTGCCTCCGTCATCAGGGCGATGATTATGAAGATTTCTGTCTTCTGGGTTGTTGCGCTGTGTAGTCTGGTTGATGTTAACCAACGTTTCAGAGGTCATACTGCCTCCGTCATCAGGGCGATGATTATGAAGATTTCTGTCTTCTGGGTTGTTGCGCTGTGTAGTCTGGTTGATGTTAACCAACGTTTCAGAGGTCATACTGCCTCCGTCATCAGGGCGATGAGTATGAAGATTTCTGTCTTCTGGGTTGTTGCGCTGTGTAGTCTGGTTGATGTTAACCAACGTTTCAGAGGTCATACTGCCTCCGTCATCAGGGCGATGAGTATGAAGATTTCTGTCTTCTGGGTTGTTGCGCTGTGTAGTCTGGTTGATGTTAACCAACGTTTCAGAGGTCATACTGTCTCCGTCATCAGGGCGATGAGTATGAAGATTTCTGTCTTCTGGGTTGTTGCGCTGTGTAGTCTGGTCGATGGTTACCAACGTTTCAGAGGTCATACTGTCTCCGTCATCAGGGCGATGAGTATGAAGATTTCTGTCTTCTGGGTTGTTGCGCTGTGTAGTCTGGTCGATGATTACCAACGTTTCAGAGGTCATACTGTCTCCGTCATCAGGGCGATGAGTATGAAGATTTCTGTCTTCTGGGTTGTTGCGCTGTGTAGTCTGGTCGATGGTTACCAACGTTTCAGAGGTCATACTGTCTCCGTCATCAGGGCGATGAGTATGAAGATTTCTGTCTTCTGGGTTGTTGCGCTGTGTAGTCTGGTCGATGGTTACCAACGTTTCAGAGGTCATACTGTCTCCGTCATCAGGGCGATGAGTATGAAGATTTCTGTCTTCTGGGTTGTTGCGCTGTGTAGTCTGGTCGATGTTTACCAACGTTTCAGAGGTCATACTGCCTCCATCATCAGAATATGAAGATTTCTGTCTTCTGGGTTGTTCCGCTGTGTAGCCTGGTCGATGTTAACCAACGTTTCAGAGGTCATACTGCCTCCTTATTCAGGGCGATTAAAAATATGAAGATTTCTGTCTTCTGGGTTGTTGCGCCGCGTAGTCTGGTAGAAGTTTACCGACGTTTCAGAGGTCATACTATCTCCTTCATCAGGGCTACTAGTCCAAGGTCCGTAGACAGGATGAGAAATGCGAGGGACCACAAGTTTAATAAATTTTCGAAAGGGAGAAGACCACTCGGAAGACCCAGGCGGATATGGGAGAATAATATTAAAATGGATCTGAAGAATTTAGGGTAGAAGGGTGTGGATTGGATTCATCTGGCTCAGGATATTGGCTGTCTCTTTTGATCACGGTGATACGCTTTTGGATTGATGAAAGGACCAGAGTGTTAACCAGCTGAGCGACAGTGAGCTTCTTAAGAATGATGTTTTATGGCGTTACTCGATGTCTTCGAAAGACCAGTACCGACAGATCTAGATAACTGATAAAGATTAAACTTACCAATATATAATTTCCTCCTCGTGTTACGTAATTTCCCCTTGATTCAAAGTAACGTTTATTTATATCCGCTAAACTTTCAAATACTGAGCAGTATGTAAGTGATATTGTTTCATTCCGTCCCCTCGCATCTTACAATAGATCTGTCCCTCGCAGGACACTGAGTTGTGTAGTGTTATGAGGGAATTATCCACTTGTTACATGAAAATATCAACACTATTGTGCTGAGAACTGCCAGCTGGAAGGAAAAACACCGCTCAGCTTTGCTACAGCTGAGTGTTTGCTCTGCTGCTCCACAGGACGCCAACTGACTTTCAAAACTTACCCCTGGCTGTTTCTCCTCCCGCCTCACATCGATTTCAGTCGCTCAATAACTCCGGGGGAAACGAGTTTAACAGAAGCGAAGACATGTGGCTATCGACGAGACACATCACGTAATCTCGGGGAATGCGCGGTGCAAGAAGCCTTCTTACCCCGGATGTCACGATGATAAAATTCTGTCTCGATATATAGCCGTGCCTACTGGAAGCAGCCGGATCTGTCACAGCAAAATGCTTGCAAATTCCGATTATTATATATTCTACCGCTCATAATACACGAGTTAACTAGCTGATTAACTGAATAAACAATTAAAAAAACAATTGACTAACTAGCAATGTACACATCCCATTAATTAACCAGTTTTCTAATTCTCTAAATTATTAAATAAATAAATAAATCCTTAAGATATCGATAATCTTTTCAACTGGTTAACTGATTAACCTAACCACCTGGCTAAAATAATTTAACAAACGACTCAATACATCGTAGTCTTCTCGGACGAGTTTCTATTTCATGTCTAATAAGATTTGATAAATATTACGAAATATATGTTATGTCAATTGATATCAATTCCAACTACCGTTTAACGACGCCCTCTCAACTGCTCTGATTATGTAACTTAAGACACAAAAGGATATCTAAAGTCTCTGGTAGGGTTCAACGCCGTTACTGACAAAGAACGTCACTTGCGCGGTTCCGGGCCGCTCACTATCCTAGTTAGCCAACGGACTTCCCCATCATCACTTTGCGTGAATTCTTTGTCTTTGCAGTTTCATCCGCGTTTCAAGGTCGTCGCATTGCCCCAGGCGTCTCCAAATGGAAGGCGTACTGCACGTGATGTTACCAATGATCGTAATGATGGAATTTGATTAGTTATTACTGTAGTGAATGTTTCGTCAAAGAAATCTAAAATCCATTTCAAAGCCTGTAGTAAAATTTATGTAGCGAAGTTTTGTGTTGGACTAATATATAAAATATAATCTGTTTTGATATCCTCTTCGTATTTAGATATTGAATGCAGTGAAATTGAACTATTGCACTGCACAAAATTGGGATATCGTCAAATATGATCTCAAAATTTGTTTCATTTTGTAAATATTTGTCAAGAATCAAAGAAAAATCTTTTGGGGTCTGTGTATTAAATCCCGACTACACGGCCCCCTTTTGAGCTCGCTTTTACTCAGGCATGTTCCTTTATTTCCAAATTCTGCTGAATAATTGGCTGTTTCCTATTAAGACACGGCGAATCAAGTTTCTTTCGCAGGTTTTCTCAGACACCGAGGTCAGAAATGGCGGTGGTTCTAAACGTGATATATCGTGTATAGCAATCAAAGGGCTGTGGAAATTTATAAATGCATAATCAAGTTTTGTATAAGACTCTAAAGGGATGGCTGTCTTCAAGGTTTCAGCGCCGTGTAGTCTGGTAGGAGTTTACAGACGTTTGTCGCCCTGATGATTGAGTCAGAAATTACCTCTGAAACGTCAGTAAACTCCTACCAGACTACACGGTCTTTGACGTTACTGTGCCTTAAGGTTGACCACGTGTCCGTGTTTTGCACCAGAACTGTACGCCTTCTCTACATCCAGAAACAAAAGCCTCGAGTAGCGAGCGTAGTCCACGACGACAAACTTTGCTTTGCTAAGGAAAGAGAGAGGGAGAGAGAGAGAGAGAGGGATACGCCATCATTCCCAGTGTCCGGAGTGCGATGAAATATTTATGAGGCGTTGTGCCAGGGAACAGTACTACTAGGGGCAACTGAGTTACAACATGGCGCCCTTCCTGTATCAAGATCATAGCATCAAGTAATTGAGAAGTTAGGGTTTTTCATACGGCTAACAAAGTAGAACGATAAATAATGTGTCATTCGTATAAAGCTAACATTTATTTAATATTTTCCGTGCTATTAACGATATCTCAGTGATAAATATTAACCAATTACTTTTTTTAAAAAAAATACTGTGGTTTTCAGTCATTGAAAATAGACGTATCTTGTCGTAACCATCTTTATAAAAGACAAGTGTTGGTTGGTGATCATTAATCCATGGCCTACAATGTACATGCACTTCTATACGACACATCACAATTAATTTAACCTCGATGTAAGATTATATTTGAGATTTCGGTACATAAAATATTATATTCTTTAATTAAGTACAGATAAGTAGAGGTATTTGATTTTTTACGCAACATTACTTAATTTTAATTATAATTTACATGCTGTATTGTGGAAACAATGCTCTAGGGGAAAAAATACACTTTACATTCTACGGCCTACTATATACGTACATGTACTTCTATGGTACGCAGCAAAACCGGTGTTAAGTGTTAAAGCTTCGAGGCTTTGCAGAAATAAGTGACGATATTTTTTATAAGCTACTGTGTTGCACTTTTAAATAAAAAATGTGTTTTTAAGAACTAACTTAGATTTTCTGGTCATTCCTACTGAGGTTAAGTAGAGTCAAATGTGAAATGGTAGGGCGAATGTGATTTTTAATGTTTCGGTGTGTTTTTTTTTGTTCGAAATTTGAAGATTTCTGTTCCGAAATTTGGCCCGTGGACCGGTTCTTCTGACTGAAACCTTTATGTGTTCTTTGTAAGAAGTAAACATTATGAATATATTATATATCCGTCCACACGTTTAATCTGAGATATACCAAAATGATTTTGATTAAATTTCGTATCGAACGATCTGTAATAAAAAATTGTCCGTCTAATATACTTTGTTCCTGATATCAGTTTAATACAACTAATACATCAGGATTAAACTATAATATGTTCTTTCCTGCAAAATGAAATTGTACTCTCTATAGGTCTATAATACGAACCATACCATAGTATATTAAAAAAGAAAAATTATCTAAAGGCCCCACAATCTTACGTGGCCAGGATTATCTATAACCAATGGATTTGTAGCTACAATAAAGATACGTTGCTGTATACTGTACGCATAATTGCAGTAAATCATTAGAAGCTTAATCATGATTTTCTTCAGACATACGTGTAACAATTCTATCTGTAAAAGCGCCCTTATATAAACAAAAATTAACTAAAACCTCGTTTTTTTTTGTTTGTTTTTTGTTTTTGTTTTTTTAAGCTTGTGTAACAACGGAAATAAAAGTATTGTAAAACCTCGTCACTGATCAGATGGGAGTGGGTGGAATCGGACTCTGCCATCTTGGCTTTTGTTTCAAGGGACTGACTGGGAAACAACGAGAAATGTAGAAAGACGATAGACCTCCATACTTCCAGTGAGAATCGAACAAACGATCCCACGCCTTAGACCACCCGGACACTGTAATCTGAAGATTAATTTATTATTATTATTTATTATTATTTAGTGTTCTGTCTGAGGACAGGTCCATATGAACAGGATCCTTCCATCCTTTTCTCGGACTGGGACCTGTTCATATACGTTCTTGGCAGATGATCCAGAAGTGGTTTGCCATTGCCTTCTTCTGTGTGTGAATGGAGTAATTGTTGGGATGCCACGGAGGAAAACTCCGTGTTGCCTAGACCACGGCCTTGCCCAACACAAGTTATAAATTCGGGCACCGCCGGGAATCGAACCCGAGACCCCAGGATTACAAGGCCAGCGTTCTGACCGCTAGACCACCTCATCTTATTATTATTTAGTGTTCTGTCTGACGACAGGTCCATATGAACAGGATCCTTCCATCCTTTTCTCGGACTGGGACCTGTTCATATACGTTCTTGGCAGATGATCCAGAAGTGGTTTGCCATTGCCTTCTTCTGTGTGTGAATGGAGTAATTGTTGGGATGCCACGAAGGAAAACTCCGTGTTGCCTAGACCACGGCCTTGCCCAACACAAGTTATAAATTCGGGCACCGCCGGGAATCGAACCCGAGACTATTATGTGCCCATAATTACCAATATTAGTCTCCAGGCTACAAACTTCTCTTTTCTTATAATGCTTATTTTTTATAGGTTATAATAGTCTCACACGTTGATTAATATATGTCGCTGCTTCTATGGCAATGAAAGTGAGACACTCGATGTTAAATTGAAGACCTGGGAAACAAATGATCACGGATTTTTCACCAACTCCACAGAACAGATGTCATGTTGAGAAGCTGATAGTCTCTCAGCTGCTTTAGATATTTTTCGCCTTTCGTGGACCGAAAATTTTCATCAAAGTGTTCACTGAAACAGTTGAATTCACTCCACATTCTCATAACATTTTATTTTTGTATGAATTTTATATTGCTATCCTCCCATTTAGAGCTAGGTATCTTATGTGGTATCTTCGGGTGAAGCTTTCTGACTAAAGTTGTGTATGAATTGCTTTCCTCTCTATGCGTGCTTTATGCCTAGCCTATCTTATCGACTTTGATTTGATCGAGCTGATATTTGGCGAAGAGTACAATTTATGAAAGTTCTCATTATGTAGTTTTCTCTGTTGGGTCAAAATACTTTCAGCATAATTTCGTTCTCAAACACCTCCTACAAAACTTAAAGTTATGCCTGAATCCGCTCATTCAGAATAACTCTGTAAAAAACAGATGATATTGTGGTTATACTGGCTTCTCTGTTTTTTGGTCTGCTTAATTTTAAACTCATTCTCAGTTAGGCATCTATGACCCATCTCAGTCTGAATATAACAATGCCTGCCGGATTTCGCGTTGAATTTCAACGGGATCTTTACCTTTTTAATAATAATCTGCCTTTATTTTTCAAGACAAGATAGGCCTATGTTCATATGAAGGAAAAATGTAACCACTAAGCTCTTATTTAAAGAATTTTTGTCGATTTATTTAAATATACAGTAAATCAGGGATGAATATGTGCGTTTCACGTCCGTCTAGATGTAAATTGCAAGGGGATCAGAGGAGTAACAGGTGAGAAAGCATGTACTGTCCATACTAAAAACATTATTTGTCAGATAGCGACAGTAACGATGTTTCTAGAGACGACGCCAATACCAAAAATAACATAAACACGTCAAAATCTGGCAAGACGATTTAACGGAACCCTAGCTACAGTATAGGAAGTCCTCTATATCTGCAGGTAGAAGGCACTGTTCCATCTCTGCTGAAATGACCACTGAACGCAGTAAGATAGCGTTCTATAGCCCAGTTTTACTGGAAACATAGTTATCATGAGTAGTAATTTGCATCTTATAAACCGGGCTTCAAGTTGATGGTAAATGGATCACTGTGACAGACATTCGTCATCTTGTTCACAAAATCCCACTATTAGACCATCTCTTGAGACAGTTTAAAACAGGCTTATTTTAATATTATCAGTGATTAGGTATTTCAAGTTCTCTTTCTATAAAATTTCCCTACCAAAATTCTGTATACGTGTCTCATACCACACATGCGTGCTACATATCACAGCCTTGCTTAACGTATTAATCTTAGCAGCACAGTGAAGGCGTTATCGGACTTTGTGTAGATTTCAACCGAATTCATTTTCCTTCGTGTTGATATGTGATTTGCATGCAGACTTGTTGAATAACTTTATTGAGCGTTCTTACAGGGCATAAACCTTCAGTCTGTCTTGTAAGCGAATGAAGTGAATGTATTTTCAATTGTGTGTAATAAAGTGTTTGATGAAGATAAGGAATTCATTGAATGACGTTTTGAAACCACATCATTCAGACTCGCGAATCGATAGTGGACGATTGTTAAGAGAATGGCAAGAAATGGGGTTTTGAAATTCGAAGGAAAAAGGGGGTTAAAGTATAAACGAGGGGTAAGGAAGTGGGAAGAGGTTTAAAACCAGCCCTCATACATAATAGAGAACTCGTAAGCGTAATGCAGTACGGCTGTGAGCAAGAAGTTTGAAACACTTGCGGACTTGGTGAAGATTTCCTGACCTAATTTGCGTTTAACTCCACGATAAGTTTCCCTCTTACTAAACAGGTAAAAACGTGAAGTTTCCCTTATTTCTTAGTAATATATATGATGTATGAGGGGCGTGGAGGCATCGTAGACCTCAATACTAGACGAAGGTGGGGCTCTGGCCTTGCTTGGCCAGCGGTAGGGATGAGAAAAATGTCTGGCCCTTCCGGAAGGCGAACCCTGGTCCTTCAGCCCGTAACTAGTCACTTTACATACCGATTTCTCCCGGATACATTCTTAACATTTTGTTCACGCATATAACTCTCCGCGCATTGTGCTTTATTCTACAGGGTTTAGCCAAAAAAAAGTTGTTTACACAGTTCTGAAGTATGTAATGGTTGTGTATACATTTTTTTGGGGACACCTTTAGTTAGGCTGACTGAGTCGAAAAAAAATTGATCATTATAGACAGTAATAATGACAATTCTCGTTTTGACAGTTACATTACTTCATTTGAAATCTTTTTCCCGCATTTGCACTACGCATTTCCGTGTGTGTATGTATTTCTTTTGTTTTATTTTTTCTAAGAGAAAGGAGACACTAATACATTGCAAGATTAGGCTTCATTTCAACACCATAAATTAGTTATTGATCAAGGATCAAAGACTGTATCTCTTTCTGACTCTATTTTACCTCCCTATCCTCCGATTAACCTCCACGAGTCTTTACCATATTTAATTTAAATTAATTTAAGCGGCTTAAAGAATAATGAGGAGTGTTAATATTACTTCGACAGTACATATAATAAGTAAATAAATAGTATTTAACGTATATCTGCTCGTTACTTGAAGTAATATTTATATATGTAAATATAATATATATTTTATGAAACGTGTTTTCCTCTTAAGAGGTCAATAGAGATGAAATTCACAAAGTCTCTCGTTGAAAAATATCCGCTCAAGAATTTCTGTTACAGTTTTTGTATCGAACATACGTTTTGTTAAAGGAAATAATTTGCGTCGAGCAGCATTTTCCATTAAAGCAACTACCATTGCGTAAGTTGGGGGCTTATCTGTACCGTAATATTCAAGACTTAAAGTTTTCATGGCGGTGAAGAAGTTATTCTGGGTTTGGCGCCGTGTAGACGAGTCTACACGGCGCCGAAACCCAGAACATCATCTCATCAATCTAACTACTGTTGGTTGTTGTTTTCATATAGGGTTTATTTTTATTTTGAATATGGTACAAATATTCTAATCCTTACCTCAGTTGAAATATTTTTTTTAAAAAAAAATTTAAGAATTTTTAATCGTCGGAAACATCGTCTGGGATTTGGTGCGTGAAGGGTTGGTGGCGAAGGGGATTGTGGGAACTGCAGCGAATTAGCGACTGTGAGAAACAGCAGACTTAATCCCTGCTGCACCCTTCCATCAGATCAGCGTCGCACTCAAAACGCGATGAGGAGCGAGCGACGCTGACGAATTACGTCTGTGACGAGCGACGCGTAATTTGTGGCAAAAGCGATGCGACAGAGGTGGGGGGAGGGTTACCGTGAGCCCCCGATCTCCGATCGTCCGACCTGACGATCATCTGTACGTGTGAACGAAGCTGAAGACCTACTGTTTTAATAATTTTGTTGATACGAAAGCGAGTTAATTATCTGGCTTGCCGTCCCGTTGCGTGAACCGGGCCGTAACGAGTTGAGCCAAGTGAATAGACAAGGGAAATATTATTATTTGTTACGGGTTAAATAGCCTGGTGTTGGCTACCTTGGAAAACTAATATTCTTTTTATGATACCATCTCGATGGAAAATAGATTTCAGAGTTAAAAAAAATGAACAGACTTTTGGAATACAACACATTTCCAAGTAACTTATCTATTGCATTTCATTTCGGGGAACACAGATTTTTCAAATATGGTATTTGTGAATTTGAATTCCTCAGTTGTCTTGAAGCCCGTTAATTGCATATATAAATTTGTTGCTGACTAAAATAATTAACAGTACGTATACTACACTGCATAGATCCACAAAGTATTTTAATTTATTTTAATAAGCACCATGTACAAAAATATTTTAAATAAATTATGAGAATAAATGAGATCTATATCTTACATTGTGAATTCAGTTTATATGTATCTTTCAGAGTACAAATTAAAGGAAAGCTCTTTTTAAGGTTTATATGAACAAGTTTTGTTTTCAGATATTCGTCAATCCACTGATTAATAGTAAAGTGTTTATTCGTTTGAATTAAACATTCTTAGTTCTTATCTAATGTCAATATTTATCGTCTTATCTAGCTGAACACAACCTGCTACTGGCCCTAGGAATCGTATTTGTTATTCTGTTATGACAAGTTAAAAACACCTCCTATTGACGAAATATTTAATCCTCTCGTTTGGTGAACGTGTAACATCATTAGACAACACAAATCAGTGGTTTGGGATATTAGTATAAATGACGCTGTTGTTTAATTAGCAAACACAATAGTAGCATTGCCTAAATATTGGCGTATATCTGTCCCATTGTGATTGCTGATTTGGATGTAAGCTAAAACATAAACAGTGTAATGATCAGAGAGAAATGTCTGCTGTATTGATCAATTGGCCACCAGTTTGGTGCCTGGTTTATAAGCTGCATATTACTGCTTATGGTATGGTAACTATGTGTGATGAATAGAATACATGTTTCCAGGAAAAACTATCAAAGGTATGCTATATCTGTTATGTTTTTACTGTGTTCTGTAGCTAATTCAGCACGGATTTAAGTATTCCCATCAAACCACACACAAAACTACGCGATCAAGACCCTGAATCTTCCAGTAAACTCTCTGCATCTCGATACATTTCTAAATTATTTAATTTAATCCAAAATGTGTGTGGTGATAATTTTATATCACTTTGCTTAGAATTAGAAGACCAAATTCAATATTGCTACGGGACTTAATAACACTGTATTAAACACGCTATTTGCCTAACTAAACTAAAATGGATGAGAAACAGTGAATTATATAGGTGTTCAGCTGTTCGAGAAGTCTGACTGATATGGGGCTAGAACGTTCTTTATATTGGACTCTGACGTAAACCAGCTAACACATATTTCCCAGGATTTATTTTAGTACTAATCTTTACACCTTGTTTTCTCATGTCTGAATTAAATTTTCAATTGTGTATGCAATCTTTTTATCGCCCATGTGCTTATATATAGTCAGTCTCCTTGATTTTACAAGTCGTCACTAAATTACAAGTTTCAAGGTCACATCAAAATTGTTCCATAACGTAAAAATACGAGCAGGGGATATCTGCTAGTTAAGGGGGGGGGGGTGAATCCCTTTCGTGGTTTTGAAGCGTGAAATCTGGCGATTGCTACTAAGCAAGGTCACGATTACGATGTTCTTGGTTCTGACACCGTGTAGGCTCGTAGGTAGATATCGTAATTCACGACACCATAACTCAGAACAATATCTGAAGATGGCTGTCTTCTGGGTTGTAGCCCTGATGATGGAAGCAGCAAGGAGACCTGAAACGTTGATGGACATCTACCAGACTACACGGCGCTACAACCCAGAAGTCAGCCATCTTCAGACTCACCGCCTTGAAAACGTCAGATCCTACTCGGTCGATCTTTGTAATGGTGAAGTGCAGTGTTTTCTTCGCGGTACGGACTGAATTATATTAAATGTTACTTAGACGAGCTTCGACTTCAAAGGGTCACACTCGCGTTTGACATTTGTTCAGGACACAAAGAACACGTCTCACGAAAAAGATGGCTGTCTTCTGGGTCTTTGTCCTGATGATGGAAGCAGTAACCACCTCCGAAACGTCGGTAAACTTCTACCAGACTACGCGGCGCTACAACGCAGAAGACAGCCATCTTCGGACTCAGCGCAGTGAAAACCTCAAATCCTACACAGAACAATAACGTCAGATGCTTTATACTCGCTAATATCACAGTAATAGATTCATTAAACTCACACGGAATCTCCAATAAGTAGTTTTCAGGAAATTAACAAACAAATCAAACCCATTGAAGGCTTTTTTTTTTTTGGTAGTGGACCTAAGTAAGTCTCCTGCACAGATCGGCGCCCTCCAGAAAACGATGACTTTGCTGCAAACTCGAAATAATGACGGACAAATTGAAAGATCTAATTTGTAGAAGTAGTAAGTATTGAGTGACCTACATTGTGACGTGGAGACCAGGAGTTGCACATTATGGTCGCGTCCTCGAGAATTCGACTCTGCAATGAAACAAGGGTAATACCTATAAACAACGAGTGGTGAAGCTAGAAAGCTCTTACACACAGGAACACCCTTAAAACTGATCAAATAACACAACATTCAGACAACATCTCCCAATTCATCATTCAAATGCTGATAAGCAATTGGTCTTAATTATGTTACATAATATTAGGCAGCTTCGTGACGTATCTATGAGTAAAAAAAGTGAATTTCGAAATTCGAATATTCTCTTATTACACATATTGCAAAAAAAAACGTGATCGATATATCGTACGTGGATATGAGCTGACGCGGTCAGTACGTAAACTTCTTCAGTACGCAAGTTTCTCGTATCACAGACACCCTACTCCATGGTGTAATGATTTCTTACTATTTCGCTTAATATGCAACGTTTGAATTGAAAGTTTAAATTTTAATGGAATATGTATTTTACATTATTAAATGTGGTTGTACCGACGTAATCTTAGAATTTCCTGGATTGACCGTGTAACCAACAAAAAATTTCTCGAGAAACTCCGCTAAGACGTCGAGGTTGTTAACACCATAAAAAGGAGAAAGTTTGAATATTTCGGTCATATCATGAGAAATAGTGATAGATACGGGCTGATTCAGCTGATAATTCTAGCGGAAAGTATTCGGAAAGAGGGGGACCTGGCAGGCCAAGGACCTCCTTGCTTCAGAACCTGAAAAGTTGGTTCTCGATGTCCACTGGAGAGGCTGTTTCAAGTAGCAGACAGTAAAATTCAGATTGCTATGCTGGTCGCTATCCGGAACGGATAGGCACTTTAAGAAGAAAAAGATTATTAACAAACAACCTTTTCCGTAGACACGTTTTCTTGGAACAGTTGTGAAGTATTTGCGATAGACCTGTTTTCTGCTTCATGCAAAATAATATTTGTGTCGGACCGAAACATACGAAAACTATATTTAACCGAAAATATTTTTTTGTACACTGAATATTAAATTTTATATAAATCGGTTAATGTGCCTGGACGGACAGACACACAAACTCAGTCTCTCTATGATGCATTCGTTGAGTTTAGATACTTTTTCAAAAGAACGTATGTAGCTGATATAAAATACATGTTACGATTTAGGTCATATACGTCCTGGGCTATTCCTTCTGTTTCAGACTGCTTGTCATTACCTTAATTAACAGAAAAGAGAAGATTGTATGCTTCTATATACTGTAATTAATATGTCTAGTATTAACCAGCCTTCTCAAGGAAGGCGTGTATTAAATTATGTCGAGTGATATATCTGGTGTGGATTATCTTTGTCACAAAGCGATTTGTATGTTTAATATTTGAACACGCACTAAGATAAAATTAAGGCCGCAGAATGAGAACAATTAAGAAATTAAGAAATTTGAAAGTAAGATTTAATCCAAAACAATTTCAGGGAATAAGATTTTCGTAAAAATGTTGAATCCGTTTTTTTACAATAGCTTTAAAAACCTTTTTTTATATAAAATAAAAGCACGAGAAAGTTCAAGACGTGGGTGTTTATGTAATCAGTAGCAACGAGTGGGCTGGTTGGATTTTCCATGGATCACGCAGCCTCTGTCTTACCACCAGTCAATATCTGCCTACGTAAGGAAAAAATTTTCCCCCGTTCGATAGCCAGAAATAAAACTTCAACATTTTCCCACGGTTTAAAGTCGATTGTTTCGATGTCGAGTCAGTTTTAGATTTGATAATATCACTCACGTACACCGGTGAGAGCTTTTATGTTAAAATAGTGGAAAAGGATATCTAATTTGGAAAACAAATATTTCCCAATGTTTTCCATGTCACTGGTTCCAGTATACATTTGTTATAGTTGTAAAGACAACGATACTGCAAGTGTTATTTTTATTGTGCAATCAGAAAATAGGTTTGCTTCAAGGATATAGGCCAGAGGCCTGTTTCCGACTTGAAGTGATTGTATCTTTCCGTTTTGCCATGGTTCGTCTCATAATTCTATGTCCTCTTGGTTTATAATTTGATAATTCTTTTGGAAGTCTATCTGATATCATACGTAAAATGTGTTAATGACAATTTTCTTTTTAATTTTCCATTCTTTCAGTTAAATTTTATGTTTTTATTTCTGAAATTACTTTTGTAATTTCGTTGATTTTATAATATGCAATTCTGTTTTGTTCCCAGTTTCTATTTTCGTGTTTAAACAACGTCGATTTATACACATCTTATTTTCACACTGTACACAACTGTTAAATGTCCTTTGGCGTCATAACGAAATAATTTGTCATCATCAGTTCTGTAGAAATTATACGATTCAGATAGTAGCATATAAAATATTTTTAAAATCACTAAAATTTTACAATTTCATTCACAGACGACAGAATCCTCCAAGTCAGTGGCATAATTTTGTTACTGTTTCATGTTCTAAGATCCGTGTGTGAGCCTGAATTATGTTGAGTTGATTGTTCCGTGTCCTGTCCAGATACTACGAAGTTTAACGATGTAGTATATATCAATCGAAATATATTAAGTGGGGACAATTTCAGACGTGGACTTGTCATAAGTAAAAATTTCCTTTCTTCATTTTATAAAGTAATACAGGTTAAAAGAGGCTAACTTTCTGCGTTGAAGAGATGTTTCATTAAAACAAATATGGCGTAAAGATTCATTATGACAGTTTTCGTTGTCACCAACACCACGCACGCACGCACATAATGTAGAAGTGCGTGCTGCCGTCCCAGCTGTCTGAGTTCTCACATCCACTCAGCAGAGTTATCTCCGCTCCTCCCCCTTATCAGAAAAAGGCGTCATATGTCTCTTAAATACCTCTTGCATTACAGAAGAATGAAGCTGATGAAATTTCCAACACCGCATTTAATATCAGCTTTCCGTTTAGGTATTTCGTCACGAAATGCTCTAGTTTTAAATTTCGCCCATTTATTCTTAATATTGTAATATATTCTCTCTTTATCTCTTTACTCATAAATAATAATATATTTCTAGTGTCAGTTTTCTGTAATTTATCTATGAAAGTTGTACTTAAATTCAGAAATTTATTCAAATTCTTGACAATTATTTATTTTAATCCGTCTTATCACAATATTTAAAATTTCTTATAATTAAGATAATAAAATATCATTGATGTTCCATATCGATTGATCGATTTACATTTTGGAACATTTACACAACATGTTTCAGTTTTTATAAAACCATCATCAGGTGTAAAATATCTAAGAAACTTAAAACTCAAATATGATTCCATTTGGTGATGTTTTCATTACGTTTGTTTTTCCATTTTTGGGCGAAGGTGTTGTTTTTTCTTAAATTTTATTAGATGTAAAAATGTAAATCGATCAATCGAGATGGAACATCAATGATATTTTATTATCTTAATTATAAGAAATTTTAAATATTGTGATAAGACGGATTAAAATAAATAATTGTTATAATATTCACAATATGACGCAATTACACTATCTTATCAAATTCTTGAAACTGTGGAAAGATATTATCTGTGCTCGTAAGATTATCACGTCAATACCGATTAATACTCAGATTCTAAAAGTTACGAATAAATGGTTTTGACCTAATCTGAATAGTTTCATATATAAAACGAAAAAAAAAAGTACGTAATTAAATCACGTCAGATGCACTACAAACCGTGAACATTTGGGTACAGCCAAGTTGAATCCAGTGGCGACCATAAGATCCCAGAGAAGAAATACTCATAAATACTTTCGTTTTCTATAGACTTTACGTTGTAGTGATTTGATAAAAATTGCAAAATCTGCTTACATTTATTTATTTATTTAGTGTTCTGTCTGACGACAGGTCCATATGAACAGGATCCTTCGATCCTTTTCTCGGACTGGGACCTGTTCATATACGTTCTTGGCAGATGATCCAGAAGTGGTTTGCCATTGCCTTCTTCTGTGTGTGAATGGAGTAATTGTTGGGATGCCACGGAGGAAAACTCCGTGTTGCCTAGACCACGGCCTTGCCCAACACAAGATTAAGAGAAATAATTTATGAAACTTTTATTTTATCTTAAGAACTCAGCTTCTGCTCAAGGAATTATTTTTCTGTAAGTGTATTTAAAATTTGTATCTACTCTAACATCAAATTAAAATCGCCTTGTCTTATATCCACTGCCATTTCACCTTCTCAATTTCCCCTTCTAACAGACGAACACACGCTGAAGACAGTCTTCTGCTGTTGACCGCAAGGGGCAGGCAGTGCAGTCGCCATCGACACTTTCTTGTACTGGGAGTAAAATGAAGACGCCGTGGAAGTGCAGTCTAGGAGCCACGAAGTTCGTCTTAATTCGGCAAGAATAATTTGTGTAAAGTGCTTTTAAAGTAATGTTAGGTGTCGTTTGTCGTTGATTTCTGTTACGCATTATTATCCAAGTGGTGAGCATTCCTGCTTTATAATCGGAAGATCCAGGGTTTAAACCTCGGCCCGAAGAACGGGTGTTTCGTGATTTTCCTCAGTCTCTCCAGATTATGCTGTTACAGTACGGTACACAGGCCACTATAGATTCCTTCTACTTCATTTTCAGGCCATTATTCATTAATCGTCCCATCTTTTGACGCTTGTAGTCCGAGCTACAGACAGAGTTTTAAATAAACCAGAAATAAATTTTATATAAAAAATTAAAATACGTGTCTTTATTTTCGACTTATTTCGAGCGGGACAGTGAGCTAACTTAACGCATTTAAGTCGTCGACGAACGTAAAGTGCAGTGTTGTTCCGTGTTTTGAAAATTTGTGTGGTCGCATAGGAGTTTGATGAGAAACGCAATGAACGTTTCTTCAGCCGTCGGGACGCATTTAACCATCTAACAGACACTCACCGCATCTTGTGACAGACGCTGGGGGCGTCGGTGAGTAGAATAATTTATTATTTTAACCGAATTGTGCTCTGTTTGTCTTGATGGGGTTTCTTTTTTTACAGAGTCTGATACACAGTATAGGAAACTTCGTTTCTTTCTGAATCAACTGGTATATTCATTTTGTTGTTTTTAATTGATTTGAATGGAGCAAACCGAACCATTCAAATGGGGCAGTCCATGTACGATTTACGGTGGACAAAGTAGGACCGGGGCAGGTTTTCGGCCGGGTCATGCCGTTTCCACCGTCAGTATCCGTCTACCGCTACTCCATATTCACTCGCGTGTCATCTGGTGGATGGACAATGCGCCCTTTAGCTCAAGATAGACCTAACCTCACCCCAGGGCAGGAATTGTCATTCCTGTTTAATCCTTTGAAATCGGAAGTGATTCTAATTAACATTAATTAATGTTTTTCTTCAAGATATGCAGAGGCATTGGCGTGTTTTCTTAATAGGCGTCTGGTATAAATAATCTCAATTAATTAAAAGTAAATAAATTCCATATAATGACGTATACAGATAGATTACGTATGATTTTAATTACTACGTCAGTTATACGCTTATATCATTCTGGCTTCGGACTTGACCTAAAATTCGTTGTCACGATATAGACCTGCTCTTATATCTGAATAAAATAGATTTGTTTCCTGATATTATTAAATTGTGACCTTTTTGCGCTGACTATACGCCATGTACGTAGATACTTAATGCAATGTAACACTACTGGTGATAAATAATTAGCTAGTCCTTTGGGGGAAGATGGCCATATGAAATGTCCTTACACTATAGAATATAATGAGAATTGCGTTATCTATGTGAAAACAGAGCTCGGAATTTACAAAGAGAATTCGTGATAACTATACTCTGTGTTTTGATAAAGGAGATCTGAGCACCTGAGGAAGGCAGCGTGGGACCCAGAAGTGCGTGCCTCTGAATTAGGGCCCTTCTGCGTTTTTCTTCGTCTGGCGTCTTGTAGATATACTTTGCGGTACGTTTAATTCGTTCGGTTTGTCCAATTTCCTCTTCAAAAATTTTATTTTCTTTACAAGTTCTTTTTTTATCGTAAATGTGTTACTTTAAGGTTTTGGATGGGGAACAAGCCCCCAGATATGTGTTACATCTACGAATATTGTAGTTTAGATGCGTCATGTTTGTGTTGAAATTCAGTATATATTTATTTATTATTTCAGTCTATACACAAACTTAATTTTTGTTGTTAAAATTAAAATTAAAATTTAGCGCTTTTCATCGTTATTTCGATGTTACATGTCGTAAAATAATAAGCGCTGAAATGCAACATCGAAATAACGATGAAAAGCGCTAAATTTTAATTTTAATTTTAACAACAAAAATTAAGTTTGTGTATAGACTGAAATAATAAATAAATATATACTGAATCTACGAATATACTGAATAACAAGCCGCGGACAGCCGACAAGAGGTGGTCCGTCAGCTCGGGTGTTAGGAACAAATACCATAAAAATAGTAGCATGTTATAAAATATTACACAGGGCCCTTGAACGTTCTGCTAGTAACTACTACCCTTCAGATAACCACCAGACTGTTGTCTGTTATTTTTGAAAAATAACCAAAAAAAATAAATCTCACTTCTACGTCACTGCAATCCTGTTACACAGAGCAGCCAACCGTCCGTAACTTTTACCAGGATGCGTTACATTTCCATTATGCGTTCTTTTTATGCAATTCTTGTAAAGTACATATAACAGGGCAGTAGAATTTACTTTTAATAAGACACTGTCTTCCTTTTGCGCTGGATCTCTGTTCTACTACACTGTAATTACTGTCCCGAACTCTTGTGACAAAACAGAGACTTCGTTTCTTGTTGAACGTCGTGTTATGACAAGTTTCTTATTACGCTCAGCCTCGGGGAACAAAGCAAGGCAGCCAACTTAGCTTATTAATAACAAATGTCCTTTGTCTTAGCCTGCTTGAGTTAATTACTGTTTTACGAATGCACCTGTGCAAACATTGCGAGCATGTGCAGGTCTTATGTGTGTGTAATGAATTTCTGAAACGTGCAAATTAAAAACGCACGGAGGAATATTGAATATATTTCGTCCCAGATTCGACAACTGCGATATTCAGATCGTGTCGTCCACTTATCAACAAAATGTTAGGTTCATGCGTGTTACCCGGGTGTTTGTAGCTCGTCGTATTTGGGTAGTTTCAAGTGAGAAGTTGGATAGAATTCGAAGGTTGGGACACCTTTTAACATAAAATCCTGCCTTTGGATATAATTCTAAGCCAATTTCATCCATCGCTGACACTCACGACTTATTTTAGATCCGCTTTAATATTATCTTCTTATCTACGCGTTCATTTCCACAAATATTTTATTATTCTCGATAATGTAGTCTGAAACATTCTGAAGCTTGCTGTACCGTGTAGCTGGGCCTTGGAAGCTGATACGTCATCAACTTGGTAATGTTTCGCCGTAAGAACTTGCAATTAGAATGTATAGAGTTCGTATCTCCGACGGGACATTGTCTACAGTCTGTTGACTTAAGATGTTGCGATTTTCCTCAGTAACTCCAGCGAATAAAGGGATGTTATAAGTTCTACTTATTATCATCTTTACCATCATCCCTGCAACTTAAAGATCGATGAGAAATAAGTAAAGAATCGATAACTATAGTAATCATAAAATGTGCAATCTTCTGTAACATCTGGATTTGTAATGGGAGGCTGAACCCTCTTGTTTGTTCAGCTTCGCGTCGGCAATCAGTGGCAAATACGTCAGCTACCTCTCAAGTCGTTCACCGTTCGTCACTTTCGCTACGTAACCTGCAAAGTCGACAAAGACTCCTTAAATAATCCAAAAATCGTTAGCTTCCTGAAGAGAACTTCTGTGTGGATTTTTATTAAACTCTGAATTCTTTACATGTCCGATATAATTAATATAATTAATGCGAATTTGGTGGAGTTTACTTGCTACGACGTTCATAATAGTTCGGGTTACGTAATAAGAGGATTACATAACTGTCGATCTTTTATTCAGTTGTTCTATTAGTAATCTATTGAGCCTGCATCAGAAACCTTGGGTTGTTCACGGTGGACTTTTATCATGGGCAAAATATTGAGTTCGTTCTGTTGTTGTGGAGACGGACTGAGACTGTGTTTTTGTGCATCTAATTTTTAATGGGTCATTTCTCCATCATCCCCCGGATTATATATGGAACAGCGGTGAAATTACATCGACAGGTAAAACCGAGAGACTCGGATGGAAGGCTGTCTTAGTGACACTCTGTCCTCCGCAAATTCCGCATGGACTGACCCCGGGAGTGACTGAGGGCCGGAGTCTAAATTTTTTGTTCTTTATTCGCTTAGAAGTTGCGTAATGTAGTCTGTCAAATAGGCAGGTTGACAAACTGATATAAATAAAAATGTGAGGTTCAAGGTTACAGTTGGTTTTCGCTAGCGTCTTAGCATATCTACGATTTTAATACAGATACATGATGAGAAGATCCCGCGCAGGTCCACTGAGTTCCGCGATCAGTTTTTCAATGACTCGCCTCGCCATTTTGATACTTGGTACTGAAAATTAAGGCCTACCACGTAGTCCACGGGTCTGTTATACGTCTTCCGTTTTACGCGTTTCTGATATACGCGGAGATTTTTTAGGAACGAAACGTCCGCGTATAACGAGAATCATCTGGACACCGTTTCTTGGCCACGTATAAGTAACCGAGGAAGGTAACATTAACTAGTAGCAGAGTCAGGTATTTATTATATATTTATTTAGTGTTCTGTCTGACGACAGGTCCATATGAACAGGATCCTTCCATCCTTTTCTCGGACTGGGACCTGTTCATATACGTTCTTGGCAGATGATCCAGAAGTGGTTTGCCATTGCCTTCTTCTGTGTGTGAATGGAGTAATTGTTGGGATGCCACGGAGGAAAACTCCGTGTTGCCTAGATCACGGCCTTTTCCAACACAAGTTATAAATTCGGGCATCGAACCCGAGACCCCAGGATTACAAGGCCAGCGTTCTAACCGCTAGACCACCTCATCTTATTATTATTTAGTGTTCTGTCTGACGACAGGTCCATATGAACAGGATCCTTCCATCCTTTTCTCGGACTGGGACCTGTTCATATACGTTCTTGGCAGATGATCCAGAAGTGGTTTGCCATTGCCTTCTTCTGTGTGTGAATGGAGTAATTGTTGGGATGCCACGGAGGAAAACTCCGTGTTGCCTAGACCACGGCCTTGCCCAACACAAGTTATAAATTCGGGCACCGCCGGGAATCGAACCCGAGACCCCAGGATTACAAGGCCAGCGTTCTAACCGCTATTTGAGGATAATTTATTACTGTTGACATTTAAAACGTGAAGTAATGACAGAATCGTAGTTTCTATTGAGGTTTTCCTCCCCTAAATGTTGACATTCAGCATCTCTGACAACCGACCAGTAGCCTAGACGTCGTCTCTTTCCTTGTCGTTCTGTTTTGCTAAGAGTTTTTCAGCGTGTAGCCTTCACATTGGCCGGCCGGCCGGCCTGTCCAGAGCCGCGTATCCGTGTGGATAATTACTGGCCTCCACTTCTGACACTCATCTGCTGCTTGTCAGAGGCAGGCGGCAAGTTCCCTCTCTCAGTCCTTCGCATTAAATATTCATACGTGCATTTCAAAATGTCGCAGTGGCATGCGGATGGACCGGTCCGTATTTTCACGCTGATTACGAGTGACATGGTGCGACGCTATCCTAGGCCAAACTTTGAGTGCCATAATCTAGTCCTCACACCCCAAAAATCCCTTGCGTGTGGTAACTATATGTAGACGCGATAAATTCCGTCTACTGCCCTACAATATTCCGAACGTCCTCGCTTTACATATGATGACAGAATTTGTAACGCATCGAGTGTTTTCATACTTTTCTGCCCTGTGATTTAAGCATTAAAATGTCTATCCGCCATCAGGCAGGAGGAATTCAAACGCGTTATTATGATAGATCTGAACCCGAGACTTTCAAACACAAAGAGATTAAACATAACTCACTTCTACACAGCTCAGAAGTGTTGAATATTTTGAATATGTTAATTACCTTCGATTTATATGTATGCATAGATAACCGCGAAGATTTAGGCGTATGTAGGATAATATTAAAACGGGTGTAAAAAAATTAGGTTGGAAGACAGTGGACTCATATCACACGACAGAGACCATAGGCGGGTTGTTATGAAGACAGCAGTCGAAATTTCTTAACTAGCTGAGCGACTACTAGATTTGTAATAATGAAGTGAGTTTTCTGAATATTTTAAATAAACCCGTCTTAATGACAGTGGGCCTTCAGATATAATTTTAAATAAGGTAGTATATTTGCGTCATATTGTGAATTAGGTTAATATTTTAATATTTTCCGTCAAAATACAATTTTAATAAGATAATAAAATATAAAATATTTAAAATATCATTTCACGTTCCGCATCGAATGATCATTTGATTGTGATTTGACGGAAAATATTTAAATATAATTTTAAATATATTCTGGAATGAGATGGATGTCTTCTGGATTTCAGAGCAGTGTAGTCTTGGTGGACGCCAGACTACACGGCTCTGAAACCCAGAGGGAAGCCATCTTTGTATATATATATATATATAAAGACAAAAGAGAATTTTAAACCTTAAGTTTTACAAGAGATGATGCCGTTTTTAGAATCTAAGAAGACGGTTAGGTCTCTGTTATAAAAATCGTTAAAAACAATAGTATTAGTCAGTATCGATTGAATAATGACTATGAATTAGACATCTAGATGAGATACTGACAGATGTATTAGGTATTACTACCGATAAGCGGTCTGCGTGATGGAACTTTGATGCCTGTGAGGTCGTACTTCATTGATTTTGAGGGTCGGCTTGAAGCTTTTCTGTTATTTATTTGTTTATTTTAGCATTGCGGAGTTTATGTCATCGTCATCTGAGACGCGAGACTAATGTTTCTTCAGCATGTAACTAAATGGACATGACCTTCCACGGCTTTTGCTTAAACAAATACCTAACTCCGTGTTTCTCAGCATTTATACTTGGCGTCATATCAAAACACAGGATTTCCATAAATGAATGTCGGTGTTTCGAAAGTAAGTACGAGGGGAAGGATAGAAGTAAAGATAATATTAATTTCCTTCAATTAGATTGATTATTAACTTAATTTAACGACGCTTTATAACTGCTTATGCTACATGCAAACAGTGATTGTACTTTTGAGCAGTTAAAGTTATTTAAGATATCGTACCGAAATTTTCTTGAAGAGACTGAAAGAAAGTATAAAAATGCAGATAAATTGTATTCGTACTGGCCGCGTCTCGAATGACAAGTGGTTTATCGCTGTACCAGTTTGCTCTCAGTCCTAGATACATACGAAAGTATAATATTAAAACGGGTGTTAAAAGACTTATGTTGTGAAGATTAGTTGTATGGACCTCATTTATGATACAGCTAAGCGGTTGGAATTAGCAGGCGCAGTTATGGACTTTAATGGTCCAAAATAGAGAATTTCTCGGTCAACTGAACATTTTCAGCTGATTTACGGTTCATGGAGATAGTTGGGTTGCTCGGTTGGTTTGTTATTAGGTTAGGTAATTATTTTAACATTAGTTTTACTTAATGTTTTAAGACTGCTGTAGGGATTATTGGTTTATATAATATCAATTAATGTAAATACTCGTAATTACCTTTCGGTAATGACGGGAAAATTTGAAATAGTAAACACACAGTCATAAATATTATCCCCTAAGGTCCAAAATCTCTTAACAGCAAATGATCACCAGCCAATCACTGCCTGTTTTGTAGATGAAATATATACGCAGTCTTAAACATGATAATTAATTCTGATTTAATCCATTTTGACTACATTAATAGTTACCAAGTGCTTCAATAAATCAGGACTCTTAAAATAATAGTTACGTTCATCATTATCATTCATAATCGGATTATTTGTTTCCATAAATATAAATTGTGGTTTTGTGATGCTTTACGTTTAATTAAAAAAAAACAAATACCTTCTGTCTTCCGCATTCTTTACACGAAACAAAAATTATACTGGGTAAATGTTAGCAAATAACCAAAAAAAAAATAATCCCTCCAATAATCACCTAGCGTTTGTAATAATCCTGATTTACATGACAAATTAATATGAGCTTTTAAAATAACCTATTCGGGCTGTCTGGCTGGTGTGACCTGCTTTGACTGAACAAAATGAGGACCTGTATTGTGTGAATTTCCTGAAAAGATTCAAAAATTCCATTTGCCCAAATTTTATTCTAAGAATAGAAAGTTATAATTTCTCCGATTTGTTTATATAATGGCGGTTCGTGAAGTGAACAGTTCTCATATCGGAAATTAACAGAACTGTAACTTAAAATTATGAATTTTATAACATCGAAACAAGTTATTTTGGTTATATAAAGCTGAAGATAATTTTAATGACTCCAGTTACTTTTTTATACGCGTATAATAATAATAATAATCATCATCATCAGGGCGATCGCCCTGATGATGGAGGCAGCTAGGACCTCTGAAACGTCGGTAAACTTCTACCAGACTACACCGCGCTACAACCCAGAAGTCAGCCATCTTCGGACTCACCGCCTTGAAAACCTCAGATCCTACTCGGTTGATCTTTGTAATGGTGAAGTGCAGTGTTTTCTTCGCGGTACGGACTGAATTATATTAAATGTTACTTAGACGAGCTTCGGCTTCAAAGGGTCACACTGGCGTTTGACATTTGTTCAGGACACAAAGAACACGTCTCACGAAAAAGATGGCTGTCTTCTGGGTTGATGCCCTGATGATGGAAGCAGTAACCACCTCTGAAACGTCGGTAGACTTCTACCAGACTACGCGGCGTTACTACCCAGGAGACAACCATCTTCATACTCACCGCCGTGGAAACCTCAAATCCTACATAACAGCAACAACAATACTAATTAATGTTTTGCCTTTTTCAAAGAATTTTCTAACAGACACACAGATTGAATCTTATTTGTCTTTGCAAATTTGTTTGAAGTGTCCGAAATATAATAACGGACAAATGCGTCCTTCGGTGGTGCTAAAGAGATGCATTCTGTTTACACATGGCACCTGTCAGCCGTGTAAATTCTACTGATTGAACTTCAAGTGTAAAAACTTGTACAATAAAAGTGTCGTATAGTGAGTTAAGTCAGAATATTCCGAAAAGATACAATTAAAATTCGAGTTTTACCATTAGGTAAATTTACCTGTAATATAAATTAAAACCAATCAAACTTTAAAGCTTGAGTAACATTACGATAAATACAATGGAAACAATCATTTCAAGTATAATAAAAATCCGTTATAGGATAAAAATATATAGGTTTAATAATACTTAAATTAGGCTCTTAAAGCAGTCAGATTAAACTGAATTAAAATGTTAGTTGTATAATATGAGTGTCTTACAAAAACTTTAATTAAAGGTTTTTTAATTATTAAAAACTCAGGCCCTTCAGTAATGTGGAACTGTGGTCAGATGAACTCTTACAAAGTTTATCAAATCTAAAACTTCTTGACGATGGTGAAGAGTCAATTGAATAAAAATTTACTTGGATATTATCCATCGTCTAATAAAATATAAAACGTAAAACGACGTTTCGGAGATGGGACTCTATCTCCGTCTTCAGGTTCCTACTCAGTTGGGCCCACTAGATAGAGCTAATCCCTATCTCCGTGGGCCCAACTGTGTAGGAACCTGAAGACGGAGATAGAGTCCCAGCTCCGAAACGTCGTTTTACGTTTTATATTTTATTTACTAGACCATGGATAACATCCAAGAAAATTTTTATTCAATTGTTTTACAAAGTTACATTTGTACAACTGAAATTTCATAAGCGTTTACCTTTATTAACATTTGCCAAAGAACTCGAAATATATAGGCAGGAAGTTCCTTTGGGTCTTTAAGTATGTGGTCCGTAAGATAAAAAGGGATCTATTTTAGGTGTACAATATCGAATTAAATCTAAATAGGCTCGGATGCTACCATATGTGGATGGATGGACGGACAGACATGAATCACTGGTTGTTTTTCTTTAAACTAACCTAAGACGGTCATCATAGCTCAAACATGAAGACGATTAGTAGCTTGTGTTCAGTCTTTCAATTGCATTATATGGTTTGGAATTAATAAAAGTACCTGAGATAGTATGAAGTAATTGAATTGGTGCGGGTTCATAAACGTTGGAAAACATTGATAATGTGAAGTTTATTGCATCGAAATTTCAGGTTCTAATTCCAAAAAATGTTCTTCAGATGAGTAGGTAGTCTGTTTACCTGGTTGCATATCTACTTCTTTTTTATATTTTAATATTTGACTTTGATTATATTGTTAGTTAGTTAAGATTTTATGGGGAATATAAGTTATTTAATGACGCCATACCAAATGCAGACTGTGTGAAAGAATGGCATTTTAAACTGCCCTAATTTACTTCAAGTCCTGTCCGGAATATGAACCTGGTAGCTCCTGATTACAGGCTGGAACAAGAACTCCGGTTAGAAAATTCGCTTGTCATCGATTTCTGTAGATGATAGCCCGGGGTTAGGTTAGCATTTCCGACAGAATTCCTTGTTTACCCGTGAAATATCACGGCTGGTCGTACATAAACTTATAAGCCGCTGTCAGCATTTGTCGATTTCAGATCGCGCCGTAGTTCTGCTACACGCATAACAGGCGTGTCGGAGAAGTTGCCGGTCTTGAACGGCGACTGTTTCATTGTTTATTTGCAGCCATTTTTAATTTTTTTAAAATTTCGACAATTTTTGAAAATTTTCAATTTTTTCGAAAATTTTCGAAAAATCAAAAAACGTGGGAAATCGTCCAAAAAGCACACAAAACTAAGAATTTTTGAAAATTTTCAACTTTTAATTTTCTTTCGAATTTTCCGAAAATTTTTGGTTTTGTGCGCATTTCAGAGGGTTTGCAGCGTTTTTTTTATTTTTCGAAAAATTTGAAATTTTTTTCTTCTAAATTTGACTTGGCCCATCCCTATCGGGACTAGACTCCGCCGGACTGTCCACGCTATCCCATCGTACTTTCGTAAGATTCATTTTAATATTATCCCGCTTTCAACGCCGTGATATTTCAGATATTCCGATCAAGACTTCGGTTGCAGGTGTCATTTTTCCGTACGTGCTACAATCCTCACCCATCTTATATTTTGTCATCCTAATAGTATTTATTGAAAACTACATTAATTTTTTTTTCCCTGTTGTCAGTCTCTCTCAGGAACAAATATCCTTGTCACCCGAACTCAATGATAGAGGTCAGTTTCTAGTTGATATTTCAGTGGTAACGGCGATGTTCTGGGATTTTGGACCATGTAGACTCATAGGTAGATGTAATCGTTTCGGAGGAACAAACTGTATCCATCTTCAGGGCTAAAGTGGTGATGTTGAGATGTCTAGGGATTTATATAGGACTGGAAGAAGGGAAGGCTGAAGGAGTGAACCAATCAAGGACGAGCATCGCCACTTCAGCCCTGAAGATGGAGGCAGTATGTTTCTCCGAAACGTGATTGAACTACGTGAAGACAGGCCGCCTAGTAGCTAGTCTCATATAGATGTAACGAACTTGGATCAAATTTTTCGTTCGACTGAAAATAATGCAGACTTTGCCAAAGAAACTTTTTGTATGATGACAATTTTCTAGTTTAAGAGGTTTGTCTCATTTTTGTACTTATATTTTAAATAAAATGTAATGGGCAAACCAATATATATTTATATATATTCTTAATTGTTTTTGTGTAACTTCATTTAAGAAGAATGTGGAATAGAATATCAGTTAATATATTATATAATTCTAAATGTGAGCATTTATTACTAAGAGCAACAGATGAATGGCTTTATAACTTTTCTTAGATTAAAACGCTTAATATCTTAGTTTAAAATGTGTCAATGTACAAACGTTTACTGGGATGACCAGAAACGAGATTGAGTGGCCATGACATTAGCCTCTGAACGTATCGAGTTATCCGGTTACTTACGATAAAGTTAATAAGATGAAAGAGTATGGTAATCAGTTGATAGGAATTCAATATTTCCTAGAAGCTGTAATGTCAGAAGCGTGATTGCCCCAATATTACACCCTGTTATGCTAATAATAGCAACACTTAGGAAGCCGCGGCTTGGTTTTAGAATGATCATGGCCGACATATCCACTGAGATCGATGTGCGGAGAAGTGCTCTGATTGGTCGGATGCTTCCAAGAGGGGCGGTTCTGCTTGTATTTAGGGGGACCGCTTACCCCTCTCAACAGACTACCCGCGTTACAACCCTTCCGCTATAAACTGAGAATAAACAGGTCCTGTATATTCTGTATATTGCTAGATACTAAATGACATTTTGTCATCTCCGTAGCTTCCTTGCATTAATTAACTCTTAATTAATAATGACAGCATCTTAAGTGACAAGAAAGTAGGTTGAAGCAGATTCTTTCCTCCGCCATGTAATATCGTTTCCTTCCTGAGAGAAATAAAAAGTCGCTAATGTTTAATGAAGACAAGATAAGACCAACACCAAAACAAGTAGCTGTAGGCTGTTCCGATAGGATTTCTCGGCACAAAGATCTCCATTTAAAAGAGTGCTCCATTCAACTCTTTTGAGTTGGAAACCTATTAGTCTTCCATTTGCAATATTATAAAATGAATTTAAGTGTAGTTTTATATGCGATATAATTAGCTTACAATCACTCCTCTACTCGGTCTTCGCAAAGAACGTTACATTTTATCTCACACAAAGAGTTGGAACTTCGCCTAGAAGGAATATAAAAGTCTCTGCTTATTAAATGTTATAAACGTTATAAGATCGGAAAGTTCTCTAGTCTACGAGATATTTTCCGACGCTGTTGTGTGATGGTGGAAAATCATTTCAGAGTGTTTAGACTCTAAACGTAATTTTTAAGATTATGGTCTCGTAATTTCATATGTATAAAAGTATTTTAATAAGAACTTCGCAGCGAAGGGAGCTTAATTAAGTGACAAAACACAGAAACTACGAGAAACTCAAAACATTCGTCAGTAAATCTCCACATGAACTCCTTCTAGACAGTCATTTCCTGACCTCAGTACATACACGCCTCAGAATCTCTGAATTTCCTAATCCACATTAACGACAGCTTTTAATTAACTATCCCGTTTGTGTGGAATTTCAACCCCCAAATACCACCCCCAAAGAAATTATCCATAATATCCGTAGTTCCTCAGAAATTAACGTGTGGTTAATAAACTAAAAGGACATTTTGTTCTCAGCTGATGCCATACTCACTAGAAATATTTCTCATTTCTGTTGATACCCAGAACAAGAATGTACATCGTATAGCTTGAGATTTTGGGGTAAGTGTTACAGGAAAACTTGTGGCAATTGAAATTACTGCCGAATGTAACTTAGGACACAAATTGCCAATATCTGAATTACGTAAAATCTAAGTCTAAATGAATATGTAATGTTTCTATTTACGATGGAATTACAAGTAACTTAAGAAACGCAAATATGATGACGTATCTCGTTCTAATTTTCGTGTGTTGATGAATCTAGTGCACCTGATGTCCAGCGTTTATTGTTACCAAACTTGGGAGAAAGTTCCATGGTTTTCGTAAAATCACAACAGATTTTACATATCAAAACGTTTGATTACAGACACAAGAAATCTCGTTCTCAAACTAAGCTGACATGAGTCATTAAACATGAGAAGGGAAAATGATATATTATAGAGATCGAGCTGTCATGTAGTCATTTGCTGTGAAGTCCGCGCAGATTCCAATGACCTCGTCGTACCTTTGGCAGAAGGTAAATTTGTGTGTGCTTTGTAATTATCATCTTAGTATTATCAAAATTTTCCACTATCAAACACTACAATTTCTAAAGAAATTATAGATTATAATATCGAACGATTATATATGGAGTGTATGGAGTTATGTGTTTCAAAATTATGAGTTTTTTAATACGCAAGTTGATGGATACATTGACGTCGGGAGATCTTTCTTTGTTTGCTTTCGTGAGATGAAGTTCCAGATAAATTTCTTGTTTGAAAATCTTTGTTACTTATATTTCAGGAGATATTTTGAACCCAACTGGTCTTTACATGGAAACAGTTTGTTGATATTTACACGGCCGTCGCACAATCGATGGTTGGGATAACGTGTGGTTTCATTGCACACGTTAAAGTCACTGCACCAGAATGCATATCAGCCAAATATATCATATATGCTGTGAAACCGCAGTGAAGACGACATTGGAAGAGGCTGTTATGTCCGAGTCTACGAAACCAACGCCACTGAATTAAAGATTTTTCGGTGTGTTTTGTGGCAGAGTCTGTGGTATTTATACAGCGCTAATACTGAACACGGAAGTTCTATGTTTATCAAGATGCAGAGTGTGTTGGTTGCATCGTGAATTCAGAAATTTGTCGCTCAGTGTCTAACATCTCCTTCAGTCTGAGTCTGTGTCGCTCCAGAGGTTAGCGTATAGCAGACTTGTTTACAATGGTAAAATAATTAAATTTATAATTTCAAAATTTCCACGGTGGTCTAGCGGTTAGAACGCTGGCCTTGTAATCCTGGGGTCTCGGGTTCGATGCCCGAATTTATAACTTGTGTTGGGCAAGGCCGTGGTCTAGGCAACACGGAGTTTTCCTCCGTGGCATCCCAACAATTACTCCATTCACACACAGAAGAAGGCAATGGCAAACCACTTCTGGATTATCTGCCAAGAACGTATATGAACAGGTCCCAGTCCGAGAAAAGGATGGAAGGATCCTGTTCATATGGACCTGTCGTCAGACAGAACACTAAATAATAATAAGATGAGGTGGTCTAGCGGTTAGAACGCTGGCCTTGTAATCCTGGGGTCTCGGGTTCGATGCCCGAATTTATAACTTGTGTTGGGCAAGGCCGTGGTCTAGGCAACACGGAGTTTTCCTCCGTGGCATCCCAACAATTACTCCATTCACACACAGAAGAAGGCAATGGCAAACCACTTCTGGATTATCTGCCAAGAACGTATATGAACAGGTCCCAGTCCGAGAAAAGGATGGAAGGATCCTGTTCATATGGACCTGTCGTCAGACAGAACACTAATATAATAATGATTTCAAAGTATGATTATCACAATTTTATAACGACTTTAAATAATTGCGACTATTTTTCGCAAAATAAGAATTTCAGAGTACACGCGTTGTAAAGAAACATCAGATTACTTCTCGGCCTTGAATGATTATTTAACGAGATTGATTATCAAGTAAGTAATGATATTACTTCCGACATAATAGAAGACTTTTATGAGACCTATAATTTACAGCAAATAAACTATTAGTTTCCACTTGCATTAGAAGGTGCTCAGCGGTTACCAAATTCGCTTATGTTCCCTCTCACAGAGTACAGATTAATAACCAGGCAATTTGAGCTCGACGTTTCAGAGCTACATGAATTTCCTCAGTCTTATAAGTAAAATACTGAGATGGGACTTGAAATTAAGCCGTGACCCATTCGTTTCACATCCTTTCCAATTTATTATCCATTAATTATCATACTTCGCCGTGTAATCTGGTAGAAGTTTACCGACGTTTCAGAGGTCCGTTCTGCCTCTACTGATAACTAATCGCCCTGATGATGAAGGTTGAAACGTTGGTAAACTTGTATCAGGCTACAACTCAGAAGACATCCAACCGTGGGTAACTTTCTGTAGGCCTGTGGTACTCATAATTGTAGACGTGTATAACAGAGAACTCGATAATGAGTTCAGAAAGAATTCCGTTATTTCGGACCCTAGAAAACATTGAAATAATCTAGAGTCATGCTATTCGAGGAGAATTGTAAAATATAACTGCGTTAACAGTATTCAAATGCATGTAATGCCATGACGTACAAACTTTTTTTCCAATTGCGTTGCGTTGGAATATATCATACGTCACTTGGTCTCGGTTGTTGTGTATTGCAGAGGGAATGAATTTCAAAGATTATCGCACTACAGCCCTAGATATCCATTAACAGAATCAGAAATAATATCTTCTTGTATGACGTCAAATATTCACCGTACTGGTAAAAAAAATAGTTTTTTTCCGTATTTCCAAAAGTCGTCTCTTACGCCGTCAAATAAAAGTCTAATTTAATATTACTGTCAGAACGGGTTATTGGGCGAAGAGGCACATGATCGCTTCGTTGTACATTTGTTTTTTACTTTAGTTCGTGAGAAGAACACATAAAACCCACAGACGCCACGCTCAAATTTTATTTTATGAAGGTGAAATTACATGAACGGACTGTGTTAATTCTGATTGAAAAGACTAATTGCTACTCTGAACAAGATTACAGACAACATGACGCGGCTAGATCATAGTTTGACTTCATAATACAAAGAATATATACCATTACGCGTGCACAGGGAAATATTGAAAGTAAAATGGAAGATACTAATCTGTCTAAAAAAAATCGTAAACACAGACTGACAGCCGTACTGATTATATTAGCTCTTAATTTTAACCACTAGGGAAATAAACAAACAATTATAACTCATTTTATTGTTTGGATATATATTTTTTTTTTTTTTAGATTTGAGCGCCAACTCGATAGAACTACATAATCTGCTTACGTCTACATAAAAGTCAATTTCCAAGCTTTATGCGTTTAGTAGCAGAACTAAACCGAAACTCAACCAAGGTATAAAGCAGGGCGAGGGACCGGTGGGGCAGAGTAGAACCTCCTCAGGGGCTCATCAAATATAGACGCCATTGATAAAGAATGTATGCTGGACCTAGCGTGGGGTTAATGTTGACAGAATGGATGCCATGTGGCTGGTATTCTGGAGTCTTGGCTGCTGCTACATGCCCGGGGTTCGGGAAAAAAAACACTGAGAAAATTATAACACGATTTAAATGAATATTAAACAAGCAAACTTGCGGTACATTTCACGATTCGTAAATTCTGCTGTCATAATCTGCAGGTAACAGCGTTCGTTGGGTAGAATCTTTATTTCGGATTCAGTTCGTAGGTCAGGTTTTGGGGGCCCGTTACAGAATATTTAATTTCGTTAAAAAATATATCTCGTCTAATCAAATATTTGAAGAAGCCAAATCGATTGATCTCCTTCAGTTCTGTAGATATTGAGTCTATTTTCCGTTGCTTAATATGTTGAAGCAGTGAATCGTTTTAAATGTCTTTAAAATATAATAAATTGGTAAAAGTTGCTTTGCCAATATTTTCTTCCGTGGTTTTTGTTGTTTGATATAAGCGGTAATCATATTCTCGAGTTTTCTCTGGTTATTTCTTCTGATGAATTTTTGTCATTATTTTGGAAAATTTGTTAGAAGCTAATTTATTTTTTTAGCATTACTCTCTACGTTTAGTTGAAACCAAGTACTCCTTTTATCATCATCACAGAATTAAATCAATAATTAATTCAGGAAACGTTTTTCTTAATTCAGTTCAAGGACCAGTTGTTCCCTCTACTTTCTGAAACGTCGAAGGCATCAATGAAAATTTCTACAAATAGTTAAAGCTTATATAACTTTTAATAAAGATCTTAAGTCAAAGAGCTCGGTAAAGAACGAGTACAGACGCGTATTATGTGGTCACAACGTAGTTTCTGTCGACAGTGAAACGTGTTATGACTGTGGAGTTCGCAAGGTGTGTTGATCACTTCCTGTCCCAGTAATAACGATGCTAATGACGAGCTACAAATGCAAACGGTCCGGTCGTCACACGAGGAAGGGGCTCTGATTATCGACATAATGAGGTAAACCACCCGCGGCCACTCCAATCCACTTCACTCTATGACAACCCACTGTTTTTTTTCCCTTCTTTTACGCACATAAACGTTGCATGTTTCCCTAGATCTCACCCTCTCACCCAGTGAACACTCCCCCTGATCCACCATTCAGATTTTATCGAGTATCTGCCACATTTCCACGTGCTTTAAGCCTAATACAGTAAATTGCAGTCTAGCATGAGACCGCGACGTTCAGGCTTATAAACTTGACGGGAAAAGGCGAATAGGCGAACGATTACCTGGTGCAGTCAGGAACAGTCAAAATAACTGACTTCTGAACTATCGGACGAACAAAGTACTAACCTAACCTAACCTAACCTAACCTAATCTAAACTAAACTAACCTAACCTAACCTAATCCAACCTAACCTAACCTAACCTAATCCAACCTAACCTAACCTAACCTAATCCAACCTAATCTAACCTAAACTAAACTAACCTAACCTAATCCAACCTAACCTAACCTAACCTAATCCAACCTAATCTAACCTAAACTAAACTAACCTAACCTAAACTAACCTAACCTAACCTAACCTAATCCAACCTAATCTAACCTAAACTAAACTAACCTAACCTAACCTAATCCAACCTAATCTAACCTAAACTAAACTAACCTAAACTAACCTAATCTAAACTAAACTAACCTAACCTAACCTAATCCAACCTAACCTAACCTAACCTAATCCAACCTAATCTAACCTAACCTAAACTAACCTAACCTAACCTAACCTAATCCAACCTAACCTAACCTAACCTAATCCAACCTAATCTAACCTAAACTAAACTAACCTAACCTAAACTAACCTAACCTAACCTAACCTAATCCAACCTAATCTAACCTAAACTAAACTAACCTAACCTAACCTAATCCAACCTAATCTAACCTAAACTAAACTAAACTAACCTAAACTAACCTAACCTAACCTAACCTAACCTAATCCAACCTAATCTAACCTAAACTAAACTAAACTAACCTAACCTAACCTAACCTAATCCAACCTAATCTAACCTAAACTAAACTAACCTAACCTAACCTAATCCAACCTAATCTAACCTAAACTAAACTAAACTAACCTAAACTAACCTAACCTAACCTAATCCAACCTAACCTAACCTAACCTAATCCAACCTAATCTAACCTAAACTAAACTAACCTAACCTAAACTAACCTAACCTAACCTAACCTAATCCAACCTAACCTAACCTAACCTAACCTAACCTAATCCAACCTAATCTAACCTAAACTAAACTAACCTAACCTAACCTAATCCAACCTAACCTAACCTAATCCAACCTAATCTAACCTAAACTAAACTAACCTAAACTAACCTAACCTAACCTAACCTAACCTAAACTAACCTAAACTAACCTAACCTAACCTAACCTAACCTAACCTAGCCTAACCTAACCTAACCTAACCTAAACTAACCTAATCTAATCTAACAGACTTAATATCTAACACGGCAATCCATAACGCGCTTTCCGAACTAAGCATCTACTCTACAACTTGCGAACTGCGTAACTACCCAACTACAGGCTCTGTACGTAACGAGCTAACCACATAACCACGTCACGAACTAGCAACCAACTACTCTCTCTTGAGCTAAGTAAAATTGACTACGTGGCTACTATACTATGTGTATTAGCACGCTATCTATAGGTTCTCGAGAACTACCTATGAACTGCCAACTTCCCCACGAACTAACTAACAACTTCATCGGAACTATATAATTCTAATTGCCTCACGAATTAGAGAGCTACGTCACGGACCAAACACCTGACCAACTCATGGACTAATCAGATAAATATTAAATAACTGAGTTCAATAGCAACTAAGTATCCAGACAGCTCTGGTTCGACAAGGGGGTTCAGAAACTCTAATATCATCGCCCTCTACTGTACACTATAATTTTCAAGTTCGATCCATATTACATTCTCAGAGCCTTACGTCAATTTTAATACCAAAATCTTAATCTCAACTTTTTCTCTGTTTCTCAAGCGGATATTTTTCCAAAGTCCCATATAATCTACAGTTCTTATCTCTAACACGGAGAAAGTGGGCCCTATAGTGACGGGTTTGTCCGTCCGCAGCGAATGACGTTTACCTGTATCACTTCGCCATAGTTCGGACACAACAGAACACTACGTCTCGTTCCCGCATGAGCTGGACGGTCATTCATATGGACCCAGAAATGGCTTTCAGCCAGGAAACTCTGATTCCCGAAGTTCACCGCCGTAAATGAATAGAACTGTGAGATATATTCAATTTTAATATTATCCTCAACTTTAGGCCTAGGTATTAAAAATTGTAGAATCTTTTGTGTGTGTTTTCTTTTCAGTAATCCTGATATATATCACTAATCTCAAGTTTCTCTGATATAATTAGTTCGACGGTGATACAGAAAACAAATCCTAACCATGTTAAAAATATTTCTCTGTTACTTCGACGCGGGCAACTGCTTAAATATTTAATTTCTAACCTGAGCGTGAGACCAAATTTCAAACCCATATCAAGTATGAATAAAGATTACGATTTTATATCCTTCGGTGATTTAAAAGTTATAAATTGGTTAAGAAGGTAAATATTTTGAAGTTAATGGTTTATTCGTTAAGCACGTTCTTAATTTCAGCTCGAATTCAGCGACAAGTAGCGAAGCTTTCTAAGTGAATATAATGTTCCGAATATTGTTAACTTTTTTCAGTGCATTCTATATACTCCTGTCTGTCTGTCTGTCGGTCCATCTGTCCGTCCCACCTCCCCTGCGTTATGTGAGTGACCATCTGTTCGTTTTCACATCATAAGCCACTCCGACAGACAAGACTTTGGGGAGTGCGTGATAACTGGTAGTGTTAGCCACTACCAGAAGTAGTTGGTATAGTGTTTTATATCCCAACAAACCAAACCATCGCTTCCTATTAGACAACTCAAGAAAGTTAAAAACAAAGAGAAAAACATTATTTTGTTTCCATAACCTCGTGGTAAATTCTTATGGCAGTATTCCTTAGGCCATACTTCCTGTCATCAAGGTCGACTGTCACCTGTTTCGAATCTGAGTTTGTCTACCGGCTATCCTGATGTTTTTCGACGTTTTCTCAAGTACCTCCAAGAATCAGCTGGCCGAGGTGGTACCTTCAAATAGGCCGCGAGTGCTTCTATCCAAATTGTCCCTTAGGCGCTGATGCATTGAGGTTACTCGACGACTGTGCCGTTAGGACTACGAAACGCGGCACCTAGCGCAGTTATCGCTCAGAGCGGAAAGCAAAGCTTCCAAGTACTGAAACTCAGTTGCTGTCAAACTTTGCGTATGGAGAGACCCTCAACCCATTATGCACTAAGTCAATCGGGCAGTTCTTCAGCTTCGTCTCCTTAACAATTTCATCTCCCATTTGATATGCCGACGTACGTTTTTCTGGTCTAGTATGGTCTGCTCTGTTTTTGTTCTTGGTACTACTAACGTGTTTATACGTCGTGTGGCTATATGGCCCTGTATTTTTTATAAGACAAATGATGTCAGTCAGGTCTGGTACCATTTCAAATAGCCCCTCGGTAACCTGAGGACAGCTATTGACCACTTCACCAACTAGGCTAGGTGACTGCCCAATTAGATGGCTTTAACAAATCGATTAATTTATAATTTCAATGCAGCGTTATAAATTGAATGTCAGAGATATCCAGCCGGCAAAGAAATTCCATATCATAAAACCCGAAAATTCTTCATCGTCCACCATTAAACATCCGCCACCCCAAACGTGTGAAATTTCACTTAACAAGCACTTAGCAATATTTTTAGCGACACATTTTTTTTCTACGTAGCCCAGAACGAAACTTAAATTTCATCACGAAAATTTTATAGAGAGACAGCATCTTGTCCACTAAAAATATAAGAGACTATATCAGTGTGGTTTAACGGGCGGCCTACCGACCATATCCGGTCCGAGACAACTTGTAACCAGGCCAGAGATATTTGTGAATTTGTTACTAGTTAATATTTTCTTTGTTCCGAAGGATTTTAAAGAACTTGTGATTATTATCTCATCTGTTGCTTTACGTGCTATTGACTTTAATATCGTAACGTAAGGATTAACTATTCACGTACTTTAGTCATACGCATTATAACCTTGTAAGACGTGAATTAACACACTGGCCTCAATTTGTATTGGTCCTAAAAACTCACGATGTAATTCCTCGAGCTGAGCTAAGATAAGAAATACATCACTAAAATCAGATCCCGTATGTTGATTGGGAAATACATGGCACCACATCATTAGGGACAGTAATAATGCCACACGCGATTTAGGCGTGTGAAAGTAAAATGTTATAATGATTTCACGTCAAACAGAATAGTAAATAGCGCGTATATACGGCTGTGCTGTTAGCACTGAAAGTCACTGCACTGTCTACGTGATGTGCGCGATCTCCGATTCTGTTGGCGCATATCCTAGTATTGGCGGCACAGTGGCCAAATGTCCTCGCTGTATTTCTATCTTCTGCTGTTATTATTTCATAAATCATTCTAACAAACAATCTTAAAGTGTTATATATTTTGTAAAATCTATCAGCACGGAGGCCAGCAGGAAGTTAATCGGCCTTGGCTCTCAGAGGGTTGTTACGCCACGGATTATTATTATCAGCGCTATGTGTTATGTGAAGCTCCTCATTACGTACGAGGCTCGTCCTTAAAGTAAGTTTCCCTGGGGCCGTTTACAGAAACAAAACACAATTTCATGGAAATATTTATTGCAACAGATACAGCAAGTGTCCAGCTATTTTTCAACATATTCGCCACCGGAATTGAGACATTTGTCATACCGTGGGACCAACTTTTGAATACCTGTGTCGTAGAAGTCTGCCGCCTGGGATTGGAACCACTGTGTGACAACCATCTCCGCCTCTCTGTCATTCTCAAAACGCTGACGCTGACCGGACAGGAATTTCTTGAGGTGTAGGAAAAGATGGAAATCACTGGGAGCGAGGTCCGGGCTGTAGGGTGAATGATTAAACACCTCCCAGCTGAACTCCTGCAGGAGACTTGCTGTCCGTCGAGCCGTGTGCGGCCTAGCGTTATCACTGACCGCACTTCACAGTCGGCGGGAGCTGGAATAAGAACCTCCATCTTCAACAGCTGCAACGATGCTACTGTGAGAACGCGGGAAGTACCGTTAGTGCATGAGCCATGCTATGTCATTGCTCTATCACGTACGCACAGTCGCTTCGCGCAATATAAGGTTTGCTAGCTGTAGGACGAGTGGGAAACTTACTTTTGGGACGCGCCTCGTATTAACAATTTTTATGTTATGTTATCTTTTTGTGGGGTTTAAATGTTATCTTCAGACGACGTTAGTTTTGGTTAGTAAGAGTTGGACAGTCATGTACAAAGATTTTTGTATTTTAATGCATAAATATTAAGACAGAGCACAGGAATGTACATGATTAAGTTTTAAGAAAACGAGAATGAAGTAACCTCGTGATTTTAACGTGATAATGGATGATTCCTTGGAACTTGAAACGTGTAGTCCCTTACCATAAGCATATTAAGTGTCTTGTCTTCAGAATTCGAGAATGTTATGTTCTAAATCGTGAGGCAGGCCTGTGGAGTGACGTGTATACACGACTGGCAAACTATGGAAGAGGCTGTGAAGGGGGACACTATAAAGAAAACTCCACACAAATGAGTCTCTCCTGGGATGTATGCAACGCTGTAAAACTGTAAGGCGCGGGATGATGGTTCCCTCGAGGAGATACCTTTCTCTACCACCCACCACCCGCCCAGCGAGGAGGACTTCTGGGGCTGGAACGAGGCAGCCAGCGAAGAACATCGCCTAGCTGTAATTATGTGGCAATTTGTGTTAGGATTTACACGTGCGTTCAGCCATTAAATTTTGCATTTTGGCCTCTTATAAGCTTCCCATTAAGAGGATGCCTTAAAAGCGCGGATTTTTTTTCTCTCGTGTTTTTACTAAAATTATGGAGGAAACCTTAAGCTTCAGAATCAAATCCGTTAGATGTAGTCCAGGAGGAAACCGGATTTTGGACGAGGAATAAGGAAACGCCTATTACAAAACATCCAAGGTTTGTTTTGAAAGCATTAAATCAGTAACAAAATAAAGCACGACTTGGACAAAAAAGTTTCGGATGCCTGGATGATGGAAAATTAAGCAAGTTTTTGAGTGTATTTGTTTAAAAAAAAACCCGAAAAGACCAGCAATTTGACCGGCCGAAATATTTTGCTTTCACAAAGACATATGAATCATTATAAATCGACATGGAAGGTTGGTAATTGTATTTTGACGTCTACCGGTAGTATACTAGAGACCTTACTGATGATGGAAGTAGGATCAGGTTCCGAAACGTTGCGCGGTTTCTTTAAACGAAGAATTCTGTATCCAAGAATGTTTGTATTAGTATCATTGTGAGCATTAGACGAAAACTTCTGGGTTAATTTTATATTTTCGTAGGTTATTCGAATGCATGTTGTGGACTTTTAATTAAATTAATTGAAGGAATATAAAGGTGAAAATGCATGCAGAAGTTTGTAGGGAATACAGATATATTTCTGATGTATAATTTTTTTTCGATTTTGAAAAACTTCATCGGTTTACACGTTAATTTATTTCAGGCGCAAATCGCTTATTCCAGGGCTAATTACCGCTGGGGAAAAATGATTTTCCTTTTGTTTAGTTAAGTAGGCTTATTAATAGGATGTTTTGAGGTAAAAGTTGTAAATCGTATTAAGCTGAAATCTGTATATTACATCATGTAAATTTTCCTCGCGTGAAATATGAGACTCTAAGGAGATAAAATTAATTTTTTCTAGCAACTTTTGTATATCGACTTCTTCATACCAAATTTCATCTAAATTGCGTACAGTTTTTTTGATATGAAGGAGGCGGACAGACAGAAACTTCTTCTTCTCATTTTGCCAAAAGCCATGAATATTGAAACGTATCTGCAGTGTGATGCCCAGAGCTTATCACAGGTGCAGATTCGCATTCTTTTGTTTCGAAAATAGCATTTTCTTCTCAAAAACCCGTTCTCTTTTCCCTGTTTTGAACCAGCTCGTCATATGGAGTTCGCTTGGAAGATAAACTTGAGTTAGTGTAGATTAGATAAAAATATACCCCCCCCCCCCCACCACTAGAGCCCCTGTTTGTTTTTTTTTCCTGTTTGAAACAGAAAACATAAAATGGCGTGTAGGAGCATTTCTCCCTCGCAGCAATTTCGAAAGACCGCGGGAACAACCTCTTAGTTTTATTTTATATACGTGTTTCCAGCAGTCGTTTCGTGTGCTCTCTCTCTCTCTCCCATTTGCTGAAATGTCAAGAAGTGTTACGGGCTCAATCCCCCGTCAGCCATAACAACCCAGGCGCAAAGCCAACCAATTCCAACTTTATTGCCGATGCTCCGAGGCCGATTTGTGGTTGGCTGAAATAAGGTAGACAACGAGCACGATTATATAGCTTACGTTCTTCTCTGCCATTGGTTCGCTCTCTTCGACACACATAAAACGACTTCCTGTTCTAACCCTTGTCTCTCTTTGCACGTCCTGTGAAATCTCGTTTTGTGGTTTCGCAAGGAAGAATTCCTCGTGATATTTCACAACACTTTGTGCCAGAAATGCGTTGTTGGTCTGAAAATTTTATCGCAACAAGTTCTGCGTGGATTCAAACAACATCGCATTGATAGTCACTGTAACACAAAAATTGCCTACGGAGCTTTATATAAACGCAAATTAAACCTTTCTTTCTATTCTCAGTAATAATTGTCTATCAGAAATTTGAAAACGTGACAAAGATGCCTGATGTTAGTAATAAAGGGATATTTACCAAGAGATTGAAACAAGATCAGTGCACATTCACAGAAACCATATATTACATTCATTTAGGAATATAAAGATTTCTGTCTTCTGGGTTGTTGCGCTGTGTAGTCTGGTCGATGTTAACCAACGTTTCGGTAGTCATACTGCCTCCGTCATCAGGGCGATGAGTATGAAGATTTCTGTCTTCTGGGTTGTTGCGCCGTGTAGTCTGGTCGATGTATACCAATGTTTCGGAGGCCATACTACCTCCGTCTTCAGGACGATTCTTACTATGAAGATTTCTGTCTTCTGGGTTGTTGCGCTGTGTAGTTTGGTAGAAGTTTACCGACGTTTCAGAGGTCATACTGCCCCCATCATAAAGGCGATTATGATTTAAGCATAAATCGTCTCTGAAACGTCTGTAAACACGGCGTAACAGACCATAAGACATAATCATCATATTCGCCTCGCTGAGAAAATTAAATATCACATATTCGTATTAATTTTAACGGGAGACGACGTGTTAAGCGACAGCCTAGTATCCGGTAAACATGAAAGATTGTCTTCCTCCGCGGGACGCTCGATTTTTGTCCTGATATCGATTGTGTGCACCCTCCCCACCCCGCATCACACATGTGCGATACGTGGAACTCCCCAGACAACCGGAAAAAGGTCTCGTTTCTTCTTCCTGTTATGATGCTTCGCGAAATGTGTATTGTTACTTTCGTGTCTAATGAATAACAACGTCATGAAGACGAATGGAGAGTTGGAGGAACAGCGCCATCTATTCTTGGTCACTAGCCTATGCAGATGCGTGATCAGGTTAATTCTTCGGTCCCTTTACCACGGAAAAAGCAGATGTTAGGCTGGTGAACTCCTGCACGTGATGGAAAAGAAATCAGTGCCCCTACCAGGAATCAAACCCCAATTATCTAATCATAACCGAAAACTATAGGCTTTCATACTAACTAATCTGTACAGACTCATTTGTTCATAAGGATGTAAATTATGATACAAGGAATAGTTTTTAATGAGTAACTATAAAGTGTATTTGATTATTTTCCTATATACCACGCTTACATTTTGTAACGACAATATATTTTATTATTTATTTAGTGTTCTGTCTGACGACAGGTCCATATGAACAGGATCCTTCCATCCTTTTCTCGGACTGGGACCTGTTCATATACGTTCTTGGCAGATGATCCAGAAGTGGTTTGCCATTGCCTTCTTCTGTGTGTGAATGGAGTAATTGTTGGGATGCCACGGAGGAAAACTCCGTGTTGCCTAGACCACGGCCTTGCCCAACACAAGTTATAAATTCGAACCCGAGACCCCAGCATTACAAGGCTAGCGTTCTAACCCCTAGACTACCTCATCTTATTATTATTTAGTGTTCTGTCTGAGGACAGGTCCATATGAACAGGATCCTTCCATCCTTTTCTCGGACTGGGACCTGTTCATATACGTTCTTGGCAGATGATCCAGAAGTGGTTTGCCATTGCCTTCTTTTGTGTGTGAATGGAGTAATTGTTGGGATGCCACGGAGGAAAACTCCGTGTTGCCTAGACCACGGCCTTGCCCAACACAAGTTATAAATTCGGGCACCGCCGGGAATCGAACCCGAGACCCCAGGATTACAAGGCCAGCGTTCTAACCGCTGGACCACCGTGGCCAATGACAATATACATTAAATTAATAACTGAAATGAGGTTAGAAAAATGAATTTTACATTCTTAATATTCCTCGACATCATAGGCCTGGTTTGTCAAAGCGAAATAAAGTGACTCTTGGCGTCTGTTTGACAAAGGGCGTTTCTGGCCCTAGCAGAGTTCGCAAAGAAACAATCCCAGTCCATAGCAGCGATTTTAACCGCGGTACCGGGGTATGACGTCAGGAATGCGAGAGGAATTAATTTATCACGTAACTAAATACCTGCACTCATGTTCCGAGACTGTTAATTAATCTCATAATTAGAATTAGGAATGAAAACATCGTTCCTTTCCAATAATTCAACCCAGTGTTTGTAGTCAGTTTATTATTCGGGAGTTCTCAGTTAGGACCTCGGCCGGAAAATAGGTTGCTGCAAGTGACATTTCGTGAATTTCCTCAGTCGTCCCATCCAGATTCCGAACAGCGCTTTAAGATATCCCACGAATATTTCTAATCCTTTCTCATCTCATTTTATCATCTCCTACTCTGCGGAATTAACCTTAGTCTTGGCACAGAGGATCACAGATATCATAAGAGCTAAGAGAATGGGATGGGCTGTACATGTAGGACGGAAGTGTAAGATGAAAATGTGTACTAGTATTTAGTCGGAAAACTGAAAAGACGACATCGTATGGGGAAAATTGACGTAGATGGGAGGATAACCAGCTTCTCGGGGATACAAGGGACAGGATTCCGTTTTCTGGCGACAGACTCTGTTTCTACCCCTCTGTGAGTTACAGGAGGCATACTTAACCCCTTAGGGTCCCACAAAAGTCATACAACTCCTCGATCAGCTGTGCTCCATGCTGTTACTTAACTCAACGTCGCTTCTTGGAACAAATCTCCGTCTGATGCAGCTTTTCTGGATATTTTACCCTGGAGATGAAGACAGTATGTTTATCCTAAGCGTTGGTATCAACTGACAAGTCTACAACAGCCTCACCGCATTGAATATCTCAAGACTTAGAAATCTGTTGTACAGTTTCTGGAGTCGAAACCGTGACTTATAACAGAGAAGGAACTTGGTGGTTCAGTAAGAAGACGTAAATCAGGAAATAATAGCACGGGCTAATACGTACGAACTGCTTATTTAGGTCCGGGAACCCAAACATTTAAATGAAGAGTCGAATTACTTAAGCAAATAGTCCGGCTATAAAAATGTATATTTCACTTCAACAGTTTCCATTTGCGAAGTTCGCGTAGTCTTAATCTAACGGCGCTGCTAATTTCCATAATCATCACGCCCCTCCTTCTCCGTTTCAGCAATCAACTTTTTTTACAGCCGTGAAATCTAAGGGCTTTTGGGAGTGGGGGGAAGGAAGGAACGTTAAGTAAAACTGTTCCAGCAACATTCGGTCTTGAGGGGGAATTTTATCACTTTACTCTCGCTACAGGAGAGTCCATGAAATGGTTATTCGTCTCAAGGTAAAACGAAATGTTGATAAAGTGCGGTGGCTTCCGCATGTAACGAGGGCAGTGTTTACAACAAGTCATTACGGGGCCCGACGCTCCCCTGTTTCGAATTGAAATAAAAAGGAAACAATGAGAGGACTGCGGATGTCTTCTGGGTTGTAACGCCGTGAAGTCTACTAGAAGTTTACCGACGTTTCAGAGGTGGTTACTGCTTCCATCATCAGAGCTTCAAACCCAGAAGACAGCCATCTTTTTCGTGAGACGTGTTCTTTGTGTCCTGAACAAATGTCAAACGCGAGTGTGACCCTTTGAAGTCGAAGTTCGTCTAAGTAACATTTAATATAATTCAGTCCGTACCGCGAAGAAAACACTGCACTTCACCATTACAAAGATCAACCGAGTAGGATCTGAGGTTTTCACGGCGGTGAGTACGAAGATGGCTGACTTCTGGGTTGTAGCGCCGTGTAATATGGTAGAAGTTTACCGACGTTTCAGAGGTGGTTACTGCTTCCATCATCAGGGCATCAACCCAGAAGACAGCCATCTTTTTCGTGAGACGTGTTCTTTGTGTCCTGAACAAATGTCAAACGCGAGTGTGACCCTTTAAAGTCGAAGCTCGTCTAAGTAACATTTAATATAATTCAGTCCGTACCGCGAAGAAAACACTGCACTTCACCATTACAAAGATCAACCGAGTAGGATCTGAGGTTTTCAAGGCGGTGAGTCTGAAGATGGCTGACTTCTGGGTTGTAACGCCGTGTAGTCTAGTTGAAGTTTACCGACGTTTCAGAGGTCCTTGCTGCCTCCATCATCAGGCTACTTCTACCAAACTATACGGCGCTACAATCCAAAAGACCGGCATCTTCGTATTCTATGTCTGGTGACGAATAGCCTACAACTACATTCTTTTTTCTGCGCACAAAATCTGTAGGCGCATCTCGGTCATATATTTTCATTGTCTGCAGGGAAATGCCCTGAGCATGTTGCATGACTGACTGTACCCGCAGTGGACAGGCGTGCAAAGACTTCCACCCTTATATCGCTTTCATATCGCAGGGAAAAACATGAGTGACATGGCACGTAAGTTAACACACAATGCTCAGTATTATACCGCTAATAGTGAAACTCATTTGCAGATGGGATTAAGTGCATCCATTGTAAACACATTGCCCTGAGCAGCGAACCGAAATGTCTAGTGATTTTGAAATATCTTTTACGAAATATTGTATTTTATTACACTGACTCGCCTTGTTAACTAAAACGACGGTATTCAGTTCGAATTTCAGGACACCGTCTGCCAAGACTGCTTACGATCGTGTTTTATTTCAGTACGAATGTATTAATAGTAATTTAGAATAAACTGGAATGATTCTATCACAGCCCCTTGAAGTTCGCCATTCGTGACAACCCTCTCAACTGATTGACGTTAAATGACCATGTTCAAAACCCCCACAGAGCCTTTAAGGCTTTGATCGGGATGTTCTTTTGTTAAATCTTATGTGGTACCGCCTGATTCGACTTCTAATGGTTAAGTGAAGTGTTTTCTTCGCGGTACGGTCTGGATTCGTAAATATTATGAAGACGAGCTTCGGCTTCAAAGGGGTTAACCAGCTGATTTTCGTAATGGTGAGGTGTAGTGTTTTCTTCGCGGTACGGACTGAATTCATAAATAATATTCAGACGATCTTCGTCTTCAAAGGGTTAACCAGCTGGTTTTCGTAATGGTGAGGTGTAGTGTTTTCTTTGAGGTACGGACTGAATTCATAAATAATATTCAGACGATCTTCGTCTTCAAAGGGTTAAAGAACCATAATGCAGCCAATAGTCTTATTTATTACAAGATTAATGATGATTTGCTGGCATCTTCTTTTATAAATGATTTTTGTATGAATACGTTGTTATAAAAGACAAATTCTTAAGAATATCTTGAAGTTAGTGACTAAAATTGACTCAGTGTGAAGAGCTTTTCTGTCCTTCCAAAAAGTTTAATTCTCAATTTATGTAGCTTATTTCTATGAAATTTGGTACTCGTGTGTACGCTAAAGTTGTTGGGCTAATTTGGTCCATATCGGTCGAGCCTATTCGCTACTACGTATAGATATACGGGGCCTATGAGAGTGATATAGAATTTACTTCTGGAGTAATTTACATATGCATATTAACGCCGTATGTATTTATAAACAATAAAAGTACCCCGTATTTCTGTAACGTCATGTAACCCCCCCCCCTAAGTCTGTCTGCAGTGTCAAAGTTCTAATTTTTGTTCAACTTTAATTTGTTACTTGTCTAGATTATTATTTTTCCGATTATTATATTTTTGTTTAATACCGACGTAGATTTGCCTAGTCCGTCTTCGAGGATACTCAAAATACTATTATTCTATGCCATGAACTATTTCCTACAGAAACGTTTTCAGACCATAATTCCATTGGACACAATTTAACCTTTAGTACTGACGGTGGTCTAGCGGTTAGAACGCTGGCCTTGTAATCCTGGGGTCTCGGGTTCGATTCCCGGCGGTGCCCGAATTTATAACTTGTGTTGGGCAAGGCCGTGGTCTAGGCAACACGGAGTTTTCCTCCGTGGCATCCCAACAATTACTCCATTCACACACAGAAGAAGGCAATGGCAAACCACTTCTGGATCATCTGCCAAGAACGTATATGAACAGGTCCCAGTCCGAGAAAAGGATGAAAGGATCCTGTTCATATGGACCTGTCGTCAGACAGAACACTAATAATAATAATAACTGACGAAGGCATATGAACGAAAATCAATTCAATTACATTTCCAAACTAAATCAGACACATGTATATAATTATTCCTATGAGATGTGAAGGATGCAAAGAGACCTTAAAAAATTTGTAATTGTAAATTAATCGTATTCGTAGTTTTACAAAAAATTCCAGTCAATTTAACAAGCCTAATGCTTCATTACCAGTTATTTCTGTTTTGTATTGGTGATTAAAATAGCCGATATCCTCACATTAAGTTCCGCTCAGTGAACCACTCGTGTGTTTTAACGCCAAATCTCTGCCATTAATACACTGTTCTAAACATCCTTCGAACCGACCAACGAACCAGTGAGTTACCTGAAAAATTCTAATTCTGAATCATCGTATAGCACAGCATAGAAAAATAGCTTAATGTTTTTTGCTCTGGTTGTAACTCGAACGCTAATGTTTTCTGAACGGCTTGTAGTTCCAGCATATAGATGCGATAATCTTCATTTGAAGCTACCGCACTTAGAAGAGCGATTTCTTTTAATGGTTCCAGGTTATTATCACCTACACTGTTCGCGTTAAACCTAATTGCTCATCTCATTTTGTGGCGAATTAACAAAACTGGTTTTCTCGTGTTTATGAAGGTAGTATGAAAACTCGGAGAACGCTAAGGAAAAGCCAGGAGTCGTGAAACTAGAGACACCTAGTGGAAGTAGTCCCCTAACACCGTGGCACCAGAAACTTCTGAATAACAGTTTAAAACTTTTCAGGTTGACTGGCTTCAAAGTAGAAGTTCAGAATGTCGGAATTCTGGCAAAAAAAAAACAAACAAGGTGGCGAATACGACAACACTACGCGATGTCTTAAAACATTTGCTTACGGAACGGAATTCTGAGTACAAAACCTGAGAGAAGTTTTTTGAAATGAAATAAGACGGAATGCAAGTGTTACGACCGGTTTGGAAATGTAGCACGCGTAGGAGAGAACGAATAAGCAAAGATACACTTGATCGGAAGTCCTGAATAGAATAGACTAAATTGTGTAGGAGGGTAAAAAATTTGTCTTCAGAAGGAGATAGAGTCCCATCTCCGAAACGTCGTTTTACGTTTTATATTTACTAGACGATGGATAATATCCAAGGAAATTTTTATTCAAATGACTCTTCAGAACCTGAAGACGGTGATAGAGTCCCATCTCCGAAACGTCGTTTTACGTTTTATATTTACTAGACGATGGATAATATCCAAGGAAATTTTTATTCAAATGACTCTTCAGAACCTGAAGACGGAGATAGAGTCCCATCTCCGAAACGTCGTTTTTTACGTTTTATATTTACTAGACGATGGATAATATCCAAGCAAATTTTTATTAAAATGACTCTTCAGAACCTGAAGACGGAGATAGAGTCCCATCTCCGAAACGTCGTTTCACGTTACTGTTATTAATTCTTTAAAGTCCAATCAGTAACACTGATTTGTATTTATGAGTTTGGTATGATTCTCACAGTGAACAAGGATTATTTCCTTAAACAGCGTTAACCACTTGATGTTTGTAATGGTAAAGAGTTGTGTTTTCTTTGAGGTAAGGACTAAATTCTTAAATAATATTTAGATCAGCTTCGGCTTCACGGGATTAAACTTTACTTTTGTATTAATGTTTTATTCAGCAAACTCTTTCATTATGAACGAGACACAAATTGAATGACCTAATTAAAATATCGCTACTGGTCTCCGGGGTTGTGGCATGTGTGCTCTTGTAGGTTAGAATATACGATCAACGTCTTAACCACCTTAAGAACCCCAAACCTTAAGCATCGGTTTACAAATTATGAACTAAGAATATGAATATGTTTAAATAAATTGGCCGCTCATTTTAAATATTTATTATTACGGGATCTATTAGAGTCAGGTGATAAGTATAGATATAATGTGTTCACTTTGTTAATATTGTTTTCCACCACAAATGAAGCATGACACAGGAAAGCCGGTGTGAATATTATAACCTATTTCATTTGTTTCACGATTTAATGACGATATCTCTCGTGACTACGCACGAGAGATTGTTAACATACCATGGAACATTTTAATGTATTTCAGTACTACCAACCTAACGACCGTGTTGTAGCTGTTTACACTTCCAGGATCAAACCGAATCTTCGTACGTCTCATATTTTTTCGTTGTTTTTATAATGTTTATGAACAGGTTACTCGAAAATTATAAATTTATATTTTCTAGTTTTCAGTGTATTTATTTGCGTAATTTTGACTACGTCAGATATATGCTTCGTGGTAACGTAAAATATTAATTTCGCTAATGGAACCTACATTTTAGATATTAACACTTGTATCATGTAGGTATTACCAATAGCAAGGAATTGGAAATCAGGTAGGCTGATCTGCATTAAGACGATTTTTAAATCAAGCTTCGTGAAAACCTGTCACATTCTAAAGTTACTAGAAACAAATATTTATTTTTTACAAATTACGTGCGTGTACACATAGTCTACCTGCATAAAGGCAAAAACTTCATAACATTATAATAGGAAAATTAAAAAACACACAAAATTTTTCGAATGAAGTCCAACTTCTAATATAATAGCTAATACTATAGAGAAGAGTAATTATGGAAAGCTATGAGTTGCTCAGCTAGTTAAGAAACTTCCCTCTTTTTATAATACCCAAACGTTCATTGTCGTGTTGACAAAATCTCGCTGCTATTCCCTGTCCTAAGCCAGACGAATCTATTTTACGTCCTCAAACTAAAGTTGTTTTTAAAATATATTTTAATATTGAATAACACTCTCTTATGGTATATTTCGACATGCGGTCTGTTAGAAACTGACTGAAGCTTCAGATATCCCTACTGCCTCCATCATCAGGGCGATGATGACTGATGCAGCAAGCACTTCCTAAACGTCTCTCATTTTCTGAGATACTTCATATCCACAGCCGTGAACACTTTAAATCTCAAAATTTTAATATTATCCTTCCATCAACGCCGTAATAGTTTTATTTATCCATGTTTTTCAGCCAATTCCGTGCACATATCTCTCGTCTCTCCCGAGATCAAATGTCGATCACTAATACCAAATTAGATATATCGATACGGGTCTACGTTGAGTGGTTTGGGATACGACGTACAGACTGAAAACGTGGCCTTGCTCCACGCAACTTTGAACCGCGTGCAGATATTTGCGTGTCATTGATTGATCTGTGCCTAAGTTGCTTCAGTGACGGTATTTACGTGCGGGCTGGGAGTTTCGTCCTGATGATAGGACGCGGTTTGCAGCAATATTTACGTTATGATCATGTTATATCGTAGAGATGCAAACATCACTTTCCGTCTCTAACCCTGAGAGACGCTGTACGCTGTCTTGCGGTGTGTAGGTCTCGCAGGGAAAAAAACGCCCCCGGCTTAAAGTGTAGAAACCTATTCCTCATTCCCTAATTTCATTATTTGTAATCTACGAATCGAACCTTGTCCTCTTGTGTTGTAGAATCATCTTAATCTTTCTATTACGTGCGTGAAAATTACTTTTTTAGACTCGGATGATCATAGACAGGCGAAATTCCCATTGTCAGGAAAGTTTCTGTAGGAAAAAAAACTATCAAACATTTATTAATTTTATTTTCATGTTTATATTTTTCTTAGTAATATTAATCTTTTTTTCCTTGCATATTCTTCTTGTTTTTAATTATATTTATTGCGTGTTTCATTTTAGTGTTTAACTTTAATTGGCTTGTCAACTGTCATCAGGTACATTAATAAATTAAATTAACTTAATTATTTCCGCTAACAATTTTTTAGGTAGACTACAATGAAAAAACCTATCTACTTCTAATATAATAGCCAGTGTCCATCACGCATGACCGGACGAGTTTCGAGTTGAGACGGTGAACATTTTGTATCGTCAAATGCAAATTATTCTGTGGTGTGGGGGTGTGGAGTCTGTGTTTGGCGGGAATCTGGTGCCAGTCGCCAGTGAAAATGTTTCCACGTTTAATGTAGTTTATAAATAATTGCAAATTTTGCCCTTTTTAATACTATTTAGAAAGATAATTTTGCAATAAATTATATCATTTCTCAACACAAAAACGTCTCATTCCCGTTAACTTTGACGGGACATAATCTCGGCTGGTATAAAGATAACGCAATGTATTGAACAGTCATAAAGCAGTGTCCTAAACTTTCGTTTTCTCAAGGTACTCATTCAGATAATTATTTAACATAAATATGTCTGGTCTTCACTCAACTTTATGGTGTACGCACTGACAGGCGTCAGATTCAAGCGACAAATATTTTCGGAAAATTTTTAATATTGACGTTTCTGCACTGCTGAGAGACAAAGCCTTTGTGAACTTGGGTCTCCCTAAAATAATTTATAAACAATTAATTTTATGAAGGCCTAAGACTTATTACTCTCTTCAAAACTAACTACAAACTACGATGACTTGAAATCTTTTAGATTTTAAATGTTACTTTTGCTTATAAACGCTGTATTCAAGTGCCTCTGATTCAGATATTGTTTCATGGCAATCAAAGAGTTATTTTTCGTCATTAATCTTATATAATTAACTCGTTGGTACCCGTGCAATTGTTTATGGGCAATAAATTATATACCAGTGACCCTTCAATGACGAAAATAAAATTCAGAACTCTCTTAGAAATACGTTATTTCACTTATACGAAGATTTAGTTTCGAATATGTGTTTTTCTCGCGGTACTGAAAGTTACACACACGTGAAGCACTGGTGACCCTCGTGGGAGCCAACGCGTTTAACGTATTATAAGACATCTTTCTGAAGGAGGCTGGGCTCCTTTACTTTATTGATTTCCATTATGTGACTGCATTATCATTAATAAATGTTCATGCGAGGTGCGATCGGAAAGTTTCAAGACTGTGTCAATAGCGGGCGAACCGGATGTAGTACGAGCTTCTGCCGCTAGGGGGTGCGGCCTACATTCATAGTGAATCAGTGGGCCAGCCGGCATCATCGAATTAGCATTTGTTTCTTAGTTACGGGCGTTTTGGTAGTGCATTACACCGACCCTCCTGCGATTTCGGAATGGCGTGTGCATCAAATTTTGCCAAAGACTCGCCCAAAACGGCTACGGAAGCCTATGAAATGCTAAAGCAAGCATTTGGGGAGTCCGCAATGGGTCGTGCACAAACTTTTGTGTGGCATTCATGTTTTAAAAATGGCCGAACCTCTGTCGATGATGACGAGCGTTCTGGACGACCATCTTCGAGCACAACGCCCGAAAAATGTTACGAAGATTCGGCAGGCCATTCAGATAAATAAATCGGACAACACCTTATCTTGAAATTCAAATCCGATCGCCGATCGTTGAGACAAGCCCAATCTTTGCTGTGTGAAACTATAAATAGAGCCCTACATAAGACTTCTGAATTATGCATATACTGTAAATACCGCTTAGACATATTGACAGAACGTTACGATCGCTTTGTGTAATAAACTATTTATGTCGCCATATTTGTTTACATGGATTATAGTCCATACTATAGCCTATTTAACAGTCCCGCTGACTTGCCTCGTTATTTAACTTGCTTTTTCTAAATAATGCATAAGGATGACATTTGAAATAAGGAAGGTAATGAGTAGGTGTTGTGAGAACAGATGACAATCGGGCTGCGCACTGTTTGGTTGACATGAATGTTAGATGGCACCATGCATAATGTAGAGGCTTGCTGTAGTGTGTATTTCTAGTCTCGGCTGGCTCAGAAGGAAGAATTCTCTACTTCGCGGTTACTTACTCTTCTGTTTACACAGACAAGAATTACGATTACAGCGCCACGCTGTAAACAAACACAAAATGGGTTTAAGGCATGTGAATACAAGGATTAATTCTTGAAAAATTATTCTACATTATTTTTAAACTGTCAGGCCCGTAACATATGACTAGAGAAAATTCAAAAGAGACAGGCTGCAAAATGGGGAGAGATGAGTTCGATTCCAGGGCAGGGGGGATGGTTTATATATTTACCACCACGTCCAAACCCGGCTTCAAATACAATGTATTCGGTGTATTCATTACCGGGGGTAAAGAAGCTGGAACGTTAAGCTGACAGTAACTTACATGTCCGAGTACAAAGCCAGTCTACGTCTTAATTGCTTAACGATTATGATAATGACATTTCACTTTTAAATCTGTAATATTTGTAGAAATTTGTACAAACCATCTGTTGTGTTTCAAAGACAGACGCGTTTAAAGGAATATTCAGAGAATTAAAAGAAAGGTTTATAATTTTTACTTTTATAGGAATAGTTTTCTGAAAGGGGAAAACAAGAAACACATTCAAAACTGTGAATTATAGAAGTTTAATGCGAAGAGATTAATATCAAAACAGATCTTAAATAATCAGTGTTAAAGTATGGAACGGATGAACCATGTTAAGGATAGAGAAAAGTGATGAACGTTAGGTTTGAACAAAAGGATATTCCTTGAGATTTTGTTAGATTTTCAAGGAATCTACTCTAATCTAATAGAGCAAATCAACTAATTATCTAACACTCTGGTAAGAAAAACACGAAATTTCAGCACCGAATTTATTATTATTATATTATTATTATTATTATTATTATTATCCCATATATTCACCCCTTTATAGGGTATTTACTTCTGTGTACCCGAGACAAACCTTGCCCCTGAGGTCCATAGGGCAGCAGCTATTTCCGAAATACATTTTGTTTTTAATACGTGCTACATGTATTATATATTTTTATTGTGAGAGAGAACTATATTACATCAGCGTCTTTGGAATGACATATGAAGATCCTAAAATGGCAGTTTTCTGCAGTTCTCTGATGTTGTGTTAGCCCGGAATGTTGGCCAAATATTTGCTAAGTGACTTGGAGACACATCCAATTGCTGCTATAATTATTGGAATTATTTTTGTTATTATTAACGTAATATTCATATTAATTGTTTTCACAGATTCGTGCGGTTAATAATTGTTATGATCGTCTATCAAATCACAATACTTTATTAATCTGATTCTTGCATGACACCCTGTCTAAATTTAGGCCACGCTGTTTGTGAGTGTGTTACACACAACTGACAAAGTTCTCAGTAATGGCAGAACGTTCTATTTAAAAGTGATGCTACCATTAGGCAACTTCTATAAATCCTTTCAAAGGGCTTAGGGATGAAGGTGCGAGGAAAAATATTTAAACTGGCCTCTTCTCTACAATGGTAATGGATGATCGGTTTGCAATATTTTGAAACTCTTGTATTGCAACATTTTTCATCGTTTTACCAACGTCTCCTGAAGGTTCAATGCTCCATATTCTTCTTAATAAAAGCCACGGTGGTCTAGCGGTTAGAACGCTGGCCGGCCTTGTAATCCTGGGGTCTCGGGTTCGATTCCCGGCGGTGCCCGAATTTATAACTTGTGTTGGGCAAGGCCGTGGTCTAGGCAACACGGAGTTTTCCTCCGTGGCATCCCAACAATTACTCCATTCACACACAGAAGAAGGCAATGGCAAACCACTTCTGGATCATCTGCCAAGAACGTATATGAACAGGTCCCAGTCCGAGAAGAGAAAAGGATGGAAGGATCCTGTTCATATGGACCTGTCGTCAGACAGAACACTAAATAATAATAAGATGAGGTGGTCTAGCGGTTAGAACGCTGGCCTTGTAATCCTGGGGTCTCGGGTTCGATTCCCGGCGGTGCCCGAATTTTTATAACTTGTGTTGGGCAAGGCCGTGGTCTAGGCAACACGGAGTTTTCCTCCGTGGCATCCCAACAATTACTCCATTCACACACAGAAGAAGGCAATGGCAAACCACTTCTGGATCATCTGCCAAGAACGTATATGAACAGGTCCCAGTCCGAGAAGAGAAAAGGATGGAAGGATCCTGTTCATATGGACCTGTCGTCAGACAGAACACTAAATAATAATAATCCTTCTTAATGTTATCTCCCAGGTTTTTCCGTGTCTTTGAAGCGAATATCAACATCTTCTATACATTTTCAATCTCTGCCTCATAAACTTCGTTCTCGTAATAATTCTGTGTGAACTTCACGAATCCAATAGATCTTTCATATTTGGTATCTTACATCGCCATTATCGTCCCTTTAAGGGCCAAATATTTTCACGCTTCAAACATAATAATCAATTTTTGCACCGACATTCATAGATGTCAACGTTACGTCAACTGTTTGATCAACACTTTCGTGTATTACGATTCAATAAATATAATTAACGCTCCATTATTTGCAGTAAAATTTTTAGTTCTATTAAAAATTGTATAAAACCGACATAAACACTATGATAACTGTGCTGATTAAATATTTGTATTGCCCTATCATTTCGGTTTCTGCTCTTATATTTCGTGATATACACGATGTTGTCCTAATGTTGAAGATTTGTTGTTTATGATAACATTTACTAGGGCAGGGATAAACCCATCCGGCAGCCATATTCACTTATGTTATTAGTGTGACATTAAATAGACTGTTATTATCTGATACAAAATATGGATGAAGTTCTGTAATTTAAAAATAAATAATTAATTAAAAACGAATCTAGGCCTTGTCGGAAATTCTGTAGCTATTAATACACGCGTTCCGTAAATCTAGAATTGGGTGTGAGAATTCTATAATTTCTTAACTGATCGACTATTACCGAATTCAGACTTAGGGCTATATTTTGTAGAATAATTTTAGTAACATTGGCCTACGGATTATACAATTTACACTGCGGTGAATTTTATAAACAACTGATAGTCGTAATAAATCCCCCGTTTTTTCTGAAACAAAATGTTCTTTCCCGTGTCAACAACAGCCCCTGCTTTAAGGCTGGTTTTCTTACTGGCCGCCCACCTGTACCAATTTCTCCCAACTAATATCTCCCATGAGATGCTACGACCAAAACTTTGTCTTAATTTCTTATTTCCCACACACACATGCCATAAGCCCTTTTTAATATTTCTCCTAGGTTTGATTGCCCAGGTAATTATTGGCGAGAAACGCAAATCACGAAGTTCTGTTTCGCACTTTAGTTTTCTTGCATCTTCAGTTCGATTTATTTCATTGTGCATGAGAGACCAAGTTTTGCACCCACGCAGATCCACAGAATTTTCAAATAATAAACTAAGTAAATATTTTGAAAGCTTCTATTAGTTGATGACAATCGATTTTTTTTCGTTGGTCGATTAAAATTGAGATGTCTGTAGCCAATAATTTATTAATATCAACAAAACTAGACTCATTAATATTCTAATAAGTCTAAGGATTCATCTTAATCTTCAGATTTCTGAAGCTGGATAATTTCGCCCCGTCTCTGTGTCGTGTACTAACACCCATTAGCTTTAGCAAGGAATTCGTGTCGACAGAAAGTATTTTGGAAAATCAGTTAACAAGGAGAGTGGAATGACGCAGTCCTACTCATTCAGATCAGACACGGATGTAGAAATTTATGACTTGGAGCAAAATAAGATATAATTTTATTACATCTTTGGACGAAAAAGGTAGTTAGGAATAAATGTCGATATTAAATTGTTTATGTTTTTTATGAATAAACGTCACATAGAGAAGATTCCAAAAGAAAAATTTATGTCAATAAGATATTTTCAAGCGACATTTCAGGTTCTTAAGGCGGTGAGAATGAAGATGGCTTTGCTTTCGACTGATGCTTTCTGCCTCCATTATCAGGGCGCCCTGATGACAAAGACGAGGCCAGACAATCCAGAAGACGGCCATATTCCAAGTATTCTTTGTTGCAGTGCTCTTTATTCTTTGGCGAAAATATTAATTTGATTACGAATTTCATGAGATGATAAAGTTGCGTCATATTGTGATAAATATATATTTGTTTAAATCTTGTCAGTCTAATCAAAATAAAATTCCTATTAAATATTAAAATATTACTATAATTAACATCATTTTAATATATTTTAAATATTTAAATTTTAATTATAGTAATATTTTAATATTTAATAGGAATTTTATTGTGATTAGACTGACAGGATTTAAACAAATACGAGTTTCATGTGAATAAAGTAAAAGTTTTCGTCATATCGATCCCAACTAAAATTAAATTAGGTCGACAAATCTGATGTAGATTCCGTTTACGAAGTTTTATATTTTACGTCTAACAAACGAACGCTTCGTACCAGGAAACGGATTATAAGATTATATCCTCATTTTTGTATAGGATCAACTTTGGTCTATTAATGTGATTTTTCGCCATCAGATTGCAGTTAGAAAAGGTTATAAAGAAATGGTTGGGTGTTCTAGGTAGGCCTATTGTGGTGGTAATAGGCTTTTGTTATATTTTGTAAATGTATCTTACAGAAAGTAAAATTTAGGCCATTACATGTTATAGAAAATAAATACGGTGATGGAAGTTAAAGATATAATAGCACAGCAAGAATTTATAAGTAATTTTGAATCTCCGTGAAACTTTACGTGGAGACAGTTGATAAATTACAGGAGGGGACTGATACAGCCTGTCCCAAAAATAAAAACTACTGTATTTAAAATATATTTTAATCTCCATCAGGACATTTTATTTCATATAATATTTAGGATATCTGGAGAGGGTTTTTGACCGTTCTTAGCTGCCTGTGAAAGTGTGTGAAAGAAACTGTATTTATCGAAGAATTGTGATGTAAAATGAGACCAATAGGAATAAGCGATAATATGACGAACAGTGTTTAAAGTATACATGATGTTAAGTTTTGAGTAAAATGTTGAGTAGGCGAAACAACCGGATTTTTCGAACTAAGAAACAAAAATGTAGTTTGAGCTTTTAACTTAATTGACTGTTTTACACACGATGTTAAAAATCATCAGTAAAGGTAACCTACGATCATTCGCGTATAATTTTAATTATTTTATTTATAACAGCATTATTTATAGACTGAGATAAATCAGTTTGTAAAATATTGTAAAGATTTTAATTTATAATGCAATTTAAGCAAATATAATGTATTGGTGATTATGAGAGGAGGGAGTTGGTAAAAGAATTGGAGATAAACTATGGACAGTAAAAGTGGAAGATGAAATAACATACACCTTTGATAATTCAGGAAGATGGAATAAATATAAGGCTAAATTAAGAGTGAAAGATACCAATTCTTCAGTGAATGTAGGAATTTTTATGCAAGAATACCAAATGGCAAATGTCTGTTGGATGTTCATTGGATCCAGAATGGCATTTGGTGTCCTCGATGGTAGGTATAATGTTGTCGACAGAATTTATTGCAGATTTTGTAAAAAAAAAAATATATAAGGTACGCCGAGATCAAGATTTGTAGTAAGTGGTGTGACGGAATTGAAGTTGAGAGGAGACGAAAGGAGTGGTAAGTATTATGCACAATCGAAAAGTGCTGAATAAGATTTTTTAACATGAAGATCCCCAAGGCGATGGGTGGACCACGTAGAAGAGAAATCTAATCTGCCGCTGGACCTCCTACTCAGAGAAGTAGAAGATCGGGACCGATGGAGACAGATCGTGGAACGTGTCTACTGATGGGTCACCAATTTTCAACATCGAAAGCCGGACTAATGATTATGACTCACGATTCAGTTAAAAGGATGTCGTGAGTTGCAAATGACATAAACTTTTTAAAGTTGGACAAAAAAAAATTGAAGGAAGGAAAGAAAGGAAAAACAATTATCATAACGGGTTAGTGGTTGTACTTAACTGGGCTTTTTTTTTTTGGCAGGGCCTGAGCAAAACCACGAAAAACCTTTTGGGGATTATCGTCTGATGGCCAATATTCGAACCCGAGACCTCCCGTATACGGTATAGGGTTCCTAAACACCAGACTATATAACGTTTGACCTTTTCATTTTAACCCTTTAAATAAAATTAGTATCTATATATAAAATTTGTTTTAACATTAAGTTTCAATGCATTTTACCAGCAGTGTAGTTGCGGGTTTAGTACGAATCTCAGAACAAACAGCGGTCATGTTTTTAAACAGCATTAACTAAATTATATTTGTAATGGAGACGATTTGCGTTTTCTTTGCGGTACGTAATGAACTTTTAAATTATCGCTTTCTCTCTGTCATACAAACTGTGTTGTTGTTAACAGTCGATAAATAAACTGCCAGTCTATATAACTAATGCTCAGAGCGTCTGGGAGACTTTAAAGTTCCTCTTCTCAATAGCTTTGATACGCTAAAGCGCCTTAATCCTGGGATGGATGATGGATTAATAACTTTAAAAGGGCCACGATCGTTTGTTTCCTTGGGATTAATCTCGTTATTACACGCAATGTAACCTATAAACTTAGCAAAGACGTTGATAAATAATACAAAAATCAAATTATTGAACTATGACACCGAATAACGGATCGTTAGATAGAATAACAGCATCATAATAAATGCATTTGATGAAACGTAAAATAAATAATAATAAATTAGGTAATATCTATAAATAAAATATTAAAATAATATTTTTCTGATACCGTATAAAATTTCAGACTACGTATTGAAAGTGCTGTAGACTTAAAGATGTTTATTTTACAATAGACCCTGTTCTGAGTACATCATAGACGTACATTAACACTTCTACGTGGATGCGGTTAAGTAATCCGTATAAACCTAGTCTTTTACTTACGAAAAAAAAAATTGAAAGGATTTATATTGGCTCGTCTAGTGGAAAAGCTGTTCTACGTTGGCTCGCTGGCAGGAAGTGGTGTTCAATGGAAGACTATTTTTCATATTGATCTATACAGTTTTTCTCCCTGACTGGTATTATGGGGCGAACTATTTGTATTGTGTCCCACACTCAACAACAATTTATAGTGGAGATGTGAAGGCATATCGACTTGCTACTAGTAACATACATAGAATCTTAGCTCCATATCCTAATAATTAATGTAGGTAGTATTACTTTTCCTAGTATAAAAGGTTTTAAACAGAAGAACCAAGCTGACGCTTTTAGTAGCATATCTAAACTTTTGCGTAATCACATATAGGCCTATTATTTAAATTATAAACGCGATGTAAGGTTATATATCGTGTAAATGGATCTCTTTAATGTGAATAAAACATATAACTGAGACATGCTGTAATAGACTAACTATGCTACACGTAATCTGTTCATGAAGTTTCAAATTTAAAAGCCCCCATTCGTGGCTCGCTAAATACGGTATTTAAATTTGTATCTTTTTGGTTTATCGCAAATGAATGTTTTTAATTAAATTGAATTATTCAAATGTTATAACAGAACGGAAAATAAACAAATTATGAAACCGGTTGAGAGAAATATTTAAAAAAAAAATTGGCTAACTTTAAATTTGGATCCTGATTCTAAAATTAATTCCACGAAGCAGATTCTTTCCTGAGAAATTACTTGTCACTCTGATATTCAAGAAATTCACAGCTATTTATTCATAGAACCGGAATATTTATTACCCTATCCGCAACAGCCCACCCCTGATCCCTAGCCTAAGCCAGATTAATCCCATTCACATCCTTGCACCCTCTTATCTTGACGTACGTTTTAATATTATCCTTGCATCTATGTCTAGGTCCCCTAAGTTGTCTCTTCGTTTCCCTATGTAATTATTTCTGTTCTGTTGTTTAATTTTCGTCGTTCGGAAGCAAGGATATTTGCAGTAACAGAATTTAAATTAATGAGTTTATCTACACACACATGTGCATGGGCGAAGCTTTCATGTTATCCGTGTTAGCTGGGCTAACACGGTTAACATGAAAGCTCAACCCTTGCAAAACCATCTTATGCCTTTATTTATAAGCCGATAAATCATTCACTGATTTCGTCAACAGTAATGATTAATTTGTGAAACCGAAGCGCTAGGCTCCTATCGCCCTGAAATACGCTAATTTATGGTCGTTCAAATTATTGTGATATAGGCCTACATATTTCTTGAAAGCTCGTGGGTCTATTTTAAAACTTAAAAATTGCCGGTTCCGAATAATTCTTAATGCTCAGATGGAGCAGTGGGCCGCTGAATATTCTGTAATGAAACATCAGAATTAGAATTGTTGAAGTAAAGAATGTGAAATATAATTTAATAACGAAAACCCTGGAGACCAATATAAGAATTAAAATATTAATTGAGACGATACTTGTGAATCTTATTTAAGATTGTGAATAAGAATATTCTTTATTGATTTGTTCACCGATACCTTAATGTTTTTTGACTTATGAGTCAGTCCACAGGGATTCACGTAGCCTAATTACACTCTTAGTAACTTTACGGACCTTAACTTGAATTAAAAATTTAAAAAAATACAGTACTTCACAAAGAATTATCAGTAATATCAAAATAAACATTCCCTATGTAAGAAATTTGTAGGCGTATCGTGAATGAGAGATTTCATGACTTTTTCAGCTTCAAAATTTTACGTCGCTAAATCTCTGATTACTACTAAATTTTTTGGAATAACTTTACAGAATGGCGACCCACGTGGAATTCGGATTTTGTGTATCGTGAAACTATGTAGTTTTCTATGTGGTTACCAAGTTCTCGGATGAACATATCGTCTCCATCGTCATGGTATGAGTGAGATAGGTGTGATAAGTGGTTAACCACCTACAAGATTACAAACCTTAACACTGTATTTGTTTATTATGTGGGTAATTCTAACCTCTCTGAATGTCTGTTGTATTTACAGCGTCTTGCAAGAATATTTATTGAGCTCATTTCCCTCTTTGATAGAAAGCTATTTCTCAGTTCTTACATTATAAAGATTAGTCCTACTTCTAAGTGCTTTGAATTCATTTTGTTTCGACATATGTCGTAATCATCTTCAGGTTCCTTATTATTCCTAATAAAAATAAAAACTGGTATCACAACCTCAGAAATCCTCAAATGTCTCCCTCTGGATTCCTATAGTTTTACAGTTATTAGACATAAACATAAACTTACATAGCCTTTCACTAAACTCTTATCAGTTTATTTGGGGTTATTAATAATGAAACCCTTAGGAGAGCCGATAACACAACATATTGTCATTGTTCTAACATGCATCAGAATTACAAAAACTTCTTTAACGTAGATATGTTAAACCATAGGAGAAGACAATTAACTAACTATCGGTCCTCCACATTAAAAAAGACTCGTTGTTGAAACTATTAAAATATAAAATGATGGCTTTACGCGTAAAGAATTGTTAAAATTATAAGTTAAATTTAATCTCTGATTAATATCAGTTTATACGCTGTACGTATTTAATGGTAATTTGACAGACGTTAAAACATTCGTGACTCTGCACATTTACGTGTGATTATCATAGCAAAATCTGTTGTTGGAGATTATTTTCTGTGGAACGAGAATGGGACTGTTGTGCGTTATCCTAAGCGTTCTTTCTCGATTCCTATAATCTGTTTGGACACTGAAGAATGTTGCTGCTTCGGATATATTTATCCTTATATATCTACGTTTCTTCTACGCCTCTAGAATACATTTTATTATTTTATTATTTCTTAATATTCTATGCTATATTATTATTATTTAAATTCGTAACTTACTTACATTGACGTTTTAACACGTGCATTTATTAATTTGACTTTTTTTATGATGTATATGTTTTGAGGAATACATTTCCAAGTAACATTTCAGGTTCTGACGACAGCGATAATTAAGATGACTGACCTCTGAGTGGTTGAGTCGTGTAGTCTTGTAGCAGATTAACGTTATTTTAAGAGATGTTTTCTGTGTCCATCGTCAGGGCGATGATGGAATCAGGAAATACCTCTGAAACTTCATTCAACTTCTACCAAACAACACAGCGCAACAACCCAGAAGATTTCTTTTTAATGTTGATTCACTTACTGAAGTACAATATCAGTGTCGTTCTTATCCATATGGCGCAAAACCCAGACTCGCAATGTCTACCACTGTGTCCCCCCAGACAGAATTCCTCCATTCGCGAAGCCCTAAACGCCGCGGACTCATTCACTCTGAGATGAGGGCGACTTACCGAAGGGTTTGGCATACATCTCCGCATGGGATCCGGTGAGCGGTATGTGGGCGAGTATCGGCCAGGAAAGCACGAACTCGGGGCGCTGATCGGCGGATGTAACGACGGCTTCCCGTTCATCATCTTCTCCGGCGAATACATGGCGACAGTGTCCACTACAAGGATAACAGTCTAGAGTGTTGAGTTCAGCCCTGGACTAACTCCACGCCACCACGACGCACAGTTGGATCCAACAACAACATAATTGCCACCAACAAAACTCAGCGACGGTAAATAATGTCCTGTTTGTTCCTTCAACCCGACTTCGTACACTGTGAAATTTCCGTACAATGGACGCGTTATTTTGGGGCGACGAGCGACGGGGCGGTTTCAAGATGGGGACGGAAGAGGAAGGGTGCTTTCCGTGACGTCACGTGGGTATTGAAATTCTGGAACGCATGCGTTGACCCTCCCACTCCAGCAGCCATTCCATGAAGCTAAAAACCTATAGGCTTTACTCCAGTGCCGTATATGCTGGAGGGTTGGCTTGAATTATGATGGGATGGGGGAGGTTACGAAACGCTATCATCCCTTCCCTCAGTGCACCCTCTCATACACAATTATTCCACTCAACCTCATTCAGATGCTTTTGAAAATTTAATTGAACATTTGATTTGACCTGGCACTTTCTACTTTAATTGATATTTATTTTTCCATACGATCGCATTGTAGACAGTACGTGGACTCCGCGCTGGTTGCAACGTTATTTATGGATTTATTATGAGGTAACGACGTGTTGTTTTGGCAGCGGCACACGGCTCAGATATCCACTGGCCCTCTCAGTTCCACCCCGTCCTTACATCCCAAATCACTCGCTCTCCATTTGAATTCCAATACACGTCTGAAGTTTCCAGGTCTTAAACAGCGTTCCTTTACAGCCAAGGATGAACTTTGAAGACGAAAACAGGTACTGATACGCGGCGTAAGATGCAGATAGCGGTCTGCTTTCAGCTCCGACCTCTTTACTCTCTGTATATAAGGCTGATTGAACTCCAGACTCGGCCAATATTTAGTAGAGAACAGAAACGTCCCTGAAATTGAAAATTAAGTACAGAAATATAAGAATTATAGAAAAATAGTTTTCTCGTGTTATAAGTTACGTCTTAACAAGATTTTGTCGTAGTGCAATTCTTTCCTTAAACAGCATTAAATAGCTTATCTTTCTAATGGTGAAGTTAGGTGTTTTCTTTGTGGTACGGACTGGATCTTTAAATATTTTTAGACGGGCTTCGGTTTCAAAGGGTTATTCAGTGTACATTTCACAAACTTCAGTGATTTTTTTTTTTTTTTTGAGAACTGTTCTAAACACTTTTAATACGTGCAGTCTTTATCAGTTTTACGACAGTCAAATGAAAGCAACTTCCATCAGTTACTATGGTAGCCATCACGAAATCGCAAATATTTCAAGGTCATAGTAATTTTTTTGAAGACAGGCTCCAGAATATTGTTCCATTGGACACGATCCTGAGACAGTTCCTGTTCCCATAACCCATTCTCCGTAAAAACCATTTTAATATTATATCACCGACTACTTTTATCTCTCAGTCTCTGGTTATTAGACATGCAGCATGCAATCAGACGCAATCATATCTCACAGGATTGAGACAGATTTTATGTTTGTTAACGCTAGAGCAGGTAAAGACTATTATAACACATATTATTATGTCACTTAATAGGCCTAATGTTGTGTGTCTTCGTATCAGAAAGAAATATGCATAATCCCTGTTATATTACGACTCAAAACTTTTGAAAGGGACGGAGTTGGCTATAACATTGCTCCCTACATTAGAGCTGTATTTTAGTTTGGTTTTGACCGAGAGTTCTCAGTCCGCGGCCCGGCTGTGTGTTTTTAAAGAAGGATTTCAAATAAATAAATACTGTTTATCGTAGTACTGACAACGTGGGTTACTGTCAATTCGCAGAAATTTTTATTACATCTGATATTCTCAAGCAAGAACAACTGCAGATACACCTGATAACTTATTTTGTCACAGAAAATCATTTAGAAGCGCGAATCTGCTTGTTAGCGTTTTAATACAAACTGTCATGACATTTCTGTAAATTTCGTATTTTTATGAAACTTTGTGGCCTGCTATTTGGCAAAGCATAAGTGTGGTTCCAAGTCCTTGGATCTTAGAGCGAGAAGACGTTCATGGCGATTTCATAACATCTTTTTCTTGTGAGAAAGTAATTAAAAGAATAATGGATATATGTAGAAATAAAAATTAAAAACGGATGAAAGAAAGATACATTCTCACTCAAAGAGTGATGCCAAAACTTGTCTGATGCTTTGGGTCGTAATATCTTAGTGACCAGAAGCATCAAACGTCTGTCTGCACATTTGTGTAAGAGTTTCATTTTGTAATATGTGAATTATTGAAGCCTCCAAGTGGCAATATTTTATATAATTTCTCTCCTCATTCCATTTCTCACCGCGAGAGGCCCCTGGATGTGGTCAGATCAGCTGTGGTCAGCGGTCACTCGGCAGGTGCATTTACATACTCACTGGGTTATTTGGTTTATCAAAAATACGCGTGGGAGAACGAGAAAACAGAATACATTTTGGTGATTAATAAAAATCAACCTCAAACAATAGGCCCTGCATCTAACATTCGCTGGGTGTATAGATTAATACAGGCAGGATACTCCATTATTAATCGTTTGTTTAGGCTTCACATCCGATAAAATGGATATACACAAAATGAAAATTAAAAAAAAAAATTAGCTTGCTCAAAAAATAGTCCACAATTTGTGTAAATAAAGAACTTCAAGTAGATAGATGGGTCCATCAATGATTTGTGGGCCCCTGCCATTTGTATATATTTGCCCGAAAGCCACTCAAGGGTTTGTGCAGTACAATGGAAATATCATCATCACGGGTTCTACAGCCTATTACAAGCCTTGACCGTCCCAGTATAATGGAAACAGGCGGCCGAATATTGAATATTGAATATCGGGGGCCTACTATTGAAGTCTGTGTTTCGAACCTTACATTCTCAAGTTGGGCTCCAGACAGAAATGAAGGGTTATTGTCACTCAACCGCTACGGTGGTCTAGCGGTCAGAACACTAGCCTTGTAAGCCTGGGGTACCGGGTTCAATTCCCGGTGGTGCTCAAATTTATAACTTGTGTTGGGCAAGGCCGTGGTCTAGGCAACACGGAGTTTTCCTCCGTGGCATCCCAACAATTACTCCATTCACACACAGAAGAAGGCAATGGCAAACCACTTCTGGATCATCTGCCAAGAACGTATATGAACAGGTCCCAGTCCGAGAAAAGGATGGAAGGATCCTGTTCATATGGACCTGTCGTCAGACAGAACACTAAAAATAAAAAAATAGTGTCACTCACTAGTGGCCCAACTCCTGTATAGAATTTATATTAATTAAATATATTAATTATTATTGAATCAGCTAGTATCTAGTTAAAGTTACCAGGGTCTAAGCAGATAATTTATTTACTTATAGTTAAGTCAATATATTGTTACTCAGCTACTGAATTTTCTTTAGTTAGTTCGGTTGTTTTAATTGGCTGGTTAATCGGTTTGTTAATTTCGTTAGTTTAATTCGTTAAATGGATACCAGGTCTTAGTTGTTGTTTTTTTTTTTAAAAAATTATTGCTTTGTGTAGGAGGAAACTTTTCTGCCCTTTCTTATTAATTATATTTTGCCACAAGCTGAAATTATTTGAGTTTCGTTTTCCTTGGCTGCTAAACAGTTTGTGTTGGCCATTAATACAGCTTCATCCTCTTACCCTTGTGGCGCTCCTGTTACCGGCGGAGTGATTTGGAAGACGACACGACGTCCGTATTGTTCAGAAACAAGAAAATGTCAGCCATGCTACGAACTACTCGTCTTTTGAAGATGGATGTGTCAACAAACTATTTCATACGCCTTAATACATTTAAGTTTCACAGCAAATATTCCATGTAATACTACAGCGCAAGTTATTTTGAGAGTTAATAGGATTTGAAGTTTTCAAGGCGGTGAGTCCGAAAATGGCTGACTTCTGGGTTGTCGCGCCGTGTAGTCTGGTGGAAGTTTACTGACGTTTCGGAGGTGGTTACTGCTTCCATCATCAGGGCATCAACCCAGAAGACAGCCATCTTTTTCGCGAGACGTTTTCTTTGTGTCCTGAACAAATGTCAAACGCCAGTGTGACCCTTTGAAGCCGAAGCTCGTCTAAGTAACATTTAATATAATTCAGTCCGTACCGCGAAGAAAACACTGCACTTCACCATTACAAAGATCAACCGAGTAGGATCTGAGGTTTTCAAGGCGGTGAGTCCGAAGATGGCTGACTTCTGGGTTGTTGGTAGAAGTTTACCGACGTTTCAGAGGTCCTTACGTTAAGTCATCGTCCTGATGATGGAGGCAGCAAGGACCTCTGAAGATAGCCCCATCCAAATACCGTCGGAAAACGGCAGTCAGTAGACGTCGTTCACTAAGGCAAGATCACGTAAAGCGACTTTAAACCCGTGGTGTCAGGTTCGCCGGTTATAAACGCAGAGGTTGTCATGTCTCTAAAGTGCACAAAGCCCGCTGGAGTGCGGGGGACACGTGACACAGTTGTTTGCTATTGTTCCTTAATCAGCAGACGTAATGCCGCATGATTCACGTGGACAGGATTGGGTTAACGTGGCGGACACGTGCCGAACTCGAGGGTACGACATAGAGGAGTCCTGTCGCACTTGGACGCGTGCGGAAATGATTACGGTGGATGGCAAGACACAGGTAGGTCCAGAGACTGACAAGTGTCTTTACTCTCGATTTGTTGCTCATTGAAATGAAACAATCCTAGAAGTATTGGAGGTTTCACCATTGAAGAGCCATGACAGTTCGCAGGTGCGTTGAAGCTGGTGACTGACTTGCTTAAAAGAAGTGTTCGTTTGAGTGTCTAGCGGTGGACCACGTGCGTCTCAGTGTAGTATCGCCTATTTTTTTAAAACACGCCCTTCACTAATTTCCACGTGTAGTTTTCCTTGATATTATTATATATTATTTAAATCTTGTCCGTCTAATCATAATAAATTCTTATTAAATATTAAAATATTACAATAATTAACATTTAAAATATTTAAAATATTAAATGATGTTCTTTATCGAAATATCATCATTTTTCAAAAATGCTGGTCTAATGTAAATCGAATATTTCGATAAAGAACATCATTTAATATTTTAAATATTTTAAATGTTAATTATTGTAATATTTTAATATTTAATAAGAATTTATTATGATTAGACGGACAAGATTTAAATAATATATATTTATTATATCACAATATGACGCAACTTTACCATCTCTTGATATTATTGTTAATAGTAATTTGTATCGTAATCTATTTATTTATAGTTTATTTAAATACGCTTTCAGACTGTATAGCGCATAACGAAAGGAAGATAGTGAATAATGAATTTAAAAGGACGTATTTAAAATTATCTTACTTATTAATGAAGATGTCATTAATACTTAAAATTAAGACTGTTATTTTCAGTGCTGCCAAAGTAATAATAGCATAGTAGAAAGATAGTTCCTATGCGTTCCACAAGTAAACACGTACCTTGAAACGAATAACTCACGCATATCAAATGGCACATTTGTTAGGTTAAACTTAACATCACCAGAAATATTAATTGTGTTAGAAAATCTTTCTTTTCTTTTGCATAAGTGACATAGAAGTTTGCCAACTTTCATGACAGTAAATTAGGACTAGTAATGCGCCGTAGTTGCTACTCCTGGTAGGTATGTAGGCGTATCATAAACCATGTATGTCCGTACATTAACGGAGCCCCAACGTTGAAATCACTGGTCAGAAAATCATGTCCTCTCCGCTTCTGTATTATTATCGCCCCTCACTCCGTGTGCATTAGATGATGTTTGTTGCATCACGATAAATATTCTGGATTGTGGTTTGTCAAATTGAACGCATTAGCGAAATTGCATGATTATGTAGTTTGCATTATCACCGGTAGCTGGCAGCAAAACTCTGCTTCTGCGAAGAGGTCGCACTTTCAAGTTTTGGCTTTAGTGTTCCTTGAAAACTTTCACCAATCTTTTGAATCTATTTCATGCAGTTTCAAGGACACACACTTCCACATATTAATTGTCAGGTTATTTAACGACGTTGTTTCAACGTCAGAGGTTACATAGCGCTAAATGAAGATGGCACGATCACTGAGTAGCGACATGTTTATCAGAATTAGCTTGAACAGACAGGAAAAAACGAAATTGCATTTTGATGTAACAGGATTCCTCAAATTAAGTAGAATTTGAGCTCTTCGCGGCAGTGAGTCTGAATATGGCTGTCTTCGAGGTTGAAGGGCCGTGTAGTCTGGTAGAAGTTTACGACGTTTCAGAGGTCCTTGCTGCCTCCATCATTAGGGCTCTCTTATTTATTATCAGCGGAAAAAGGATAATACCGATTTTTAAAAATTCTTGATTCATTTGTTATCTGAATGAGAAGATTCTCTGTTTTCCTCAGTTGTTTCAAGCAAATATTAAAATATATTTTTTTGGAATAATCCATATAAATTCCTCCCTCTTCTTAATGCACAGTTCTATTATAATAAATGCTGTGAGATGTAAAGATCATAGAATAATGGAATAACAGGATTTTCCAGCTTTCAGGACAACCATTCTCTGATCCCATTAGACTCTAAGTATCGCCTACGGTTGATATATCATAGTTAAATGACCCACAGATCACATAACACATCTTTGTCTAAAAATAGACCTTCTCCCGACTCTTGTTACAATGAGAGATTTCTCGCAATTCTCCCTCCGTTCTTCCATCAAAATTCCAAGTTTTACATAAGATACGCCACGACAATTTCCTACCATTTGTTTCCAAACATATAAATCAGCGATGCTATCAAGTGACTTTGACAAAACATGAAGTCAGCTGATATAGCATTGTTAAATAGTGGAATAACTGTCCTTAACCTCACACCGCCACCATCAAATGTCTAACTAACTAACTAACTAACTAGATGACTTACCGAACCCGAAGGTTCATCACCGAATTAACCAAAGCCCTCCACCAGACCCTGTCCTGGGCCATCAAAATCCAGTCTCCTTCAACTCCGATCTCCCATAGATCCCGCCTGAGATTATCATCCCATCTACGTCTAGGTCTCCCCAGTGGTCTCTTCCCCTCAGGCTTCCCAAATAGTGGACCCAACCAACCAGATGGCTTAGGGAACCCAAAGGTTCATCACCGAATTAACCAAAGCCCTCCACCGGACCCTGTCCTGGGCCAACAAAATCCAGTCTCCTTCAACTCCTATCTCCCATAGATCCCGCCTGAGATTATCCTCCCATCTACGTCTAGGTCTCCCCAGAGGTCTCTTCCCCTCAGGCTTCCCAAATAGTGGACCCAACCAACTAGATGGCTTAGGGAATTCGAAGGTTCATCACCGAATTAACCAAAGCCCTCCACCGGACCCTGTCCTGGGCCAGCAAAATCCAATCTCCTTCAACTCCGATCTCCCATAGATCCCGCCTGAGATTATCATCCCATCTACGTCTAGGTCTCCCCAGAGGTCTCTTCCCCTCAGGCTTCCCAAATAGTGGACCCAACCAACCAGATGGCTTACGGAACCCGAAGGTTTATCACCGAATTAACCAAAGCCCTCCACCGGACCCTGTCCTGGGCCAACAAAATCCAGTCTCCTTCAACTCCGATCTCCCATAGATCCCGCCTGAGATTATCATCCCATCTACGTCTAGGTCTCCCCAGCGGTCTCTTCCCCTCAGGGGCACACCTCTTGTCCCATCCATGCGCGCTACATGCCCAGCCCATCTCATTCTTCTCGACTTAATCACCCTGACAATATTGGGGGAGCAGTACAGATTTTTAAGCTCATCATTGTGCAGTTTTCTCCATGCCCCATCGACTTCTCTCCTAGGCCCAAAAATCCTCCTCAACACCAAATTCTCAAAACACCTGCAATCTGTGTTCCTCCCTCTGAGTGAGAGACCATGTTTCGCACCCATACAAAACAACAGGCAAGATTATTGTTTTGTATACTTTAATTTTCAAATCAAATGTCACTGATAGTAAATATTCTAAATAGTTTATGAAGCTATTAAATGACCAATGAATCACAAAGGTGAATATGATTGAGACAGCGATGACCTCTGAAACGTCGGTTAATTTCTGCCAGACTTCACGAAGCCACAACTCAGAAGACATCTTCGGACTCGCTGCTGTGAGAACAACAAAACCTAGTCACATAGATGATAACTAGGTAAATATTTTGTACAGTTGATACAGCGTTATTAAATAACCATCGACTCACAACGATAATGACTTCGCAGGCCCTGCCCTTAAGTGTTGCGTGCTGTCATATCCCGTCATTCCGCACTTCGACCTGATAAGGGGACATGAAGGGAGGAAGTTCGTTCATCCCCCCGTCAGGAGACCTCACATTTCACCGGGAACGCACGAAGGCACGAGAAGACAGCGCTGCAGGTAGGGTTTGGGGGGGGGGGGGGGGCTCGCCCCGAATTAGTCTCGGAAAACCGTGTGTAACTGTCAGCCCAAATGTGGATTTATTTTCTCTATATTAGATTACATAAACCGAGACGCGTCGAGGGTACGAGCAGTCCGCCTGACTTTGCCCCCATAAGTCGTTCAACTCACCCCTATTTCCGCCAATTCCACCTTCAGTTGAAGCCAATAAATACTCCGGTCCCCCCCCTCCCGGAAAGGAACTAGCTTCGACTCTAGTGACCTTTCCCCCCCCCCACCCACCCAATCCTCCAATTGGCGCAGAAGAATTCGCGAATTTAATTTGGTTCCTTTTGGGTATAACACAGTACCTACGTTACGCGAAGCTCAAATCAGAAACTATTTTCAAAAACTTCGGTGTTTTGGACGCGTCGTAAAGCGTCGATATCGTTAATGGTTACAATTTTTATTTAAAATAATTTTGAACAGGAGACGATATTAATCTGGCCTTGAGAATAGACGTAGTATATTGCTTCCAAACTTTCAGTTCAGACGACGTTGTAACCCAGAAGATCAACATTGACGATTTGATCGCAGTGAGGATCTGAAAATATTAATAAAAATATTAATGTTATTAAGACATCATTCAGTTATACGCTATTCGAACTATGCAGATTGGAAAGTGTCGTTAATAAACCAGGAAAGAATAAATTAGGGTTGGAAGTGGAGAGATAAGAAGGAAATTGAAAGCAAAGGAAGATGTACAGACTTATTTATTTATTTATTTAGTGTTCTGTCTGACGACAGGTCCATATGAACAGGATCCTTCCATCCTTTTCTCGGACTGGGACCTGTTCATATACGTTCTTGGCAGATGATCCAGAAGTGGTTTGCCATTGCCTTCTTCTGTGTGTGTGAATGGAGTAATTGTTGGGATGCCACGGAGGAAAACTCCGTGTTGCCTAGACCACGGCCTAGCCCAACACAAGTTATAAATTCGGGCACCGCCGGGAATCGAACCCGAGACCCCCAGGATTACAAGGCCAGCGTTCTAACCGCTAGACCACCTCATCTTATTATTATTTAGTGTTCTGTCTGACGACGGGTCCATATGAACAGGATCCTTCCATCCTTTTCTCGGACTGGGACCTGTTCATATACGTTCTTGGCAGATGATCCAGAAGTGGTTTGCCATTGCCTTCTTCTGTGTGTGAATAGAGTAATTGTTGGGATGCCACGGAGGAAAACTCCGTGTTGCCTAGACCACGGCCTTGCCCAACACAAGTTATAAATTCGGGCATCGAACCCGAGACCCCAGGATTACAAGGCCAGCGTTCTAACCGCTAGACCACCGTGGCTTTATTTGTAATAAGCAGATATAATTAAAAAAATATAAAATAACGCAGACTGCTTTAGAATTGCGAATATCTTAAGGCTTATGAAATATTTTAAACCGTTCTGCTGTGAATTGGTGAATGTCACAATTTGGGTTTCCCCTGACAGATAGCGAGTACTACATAAATTTATTTCCGTTCTGTTTACATTGTGTTGCCCCGAACGAGGATAGCAATCGAACTGAAACCAGAGGACATGGTATATGCATGGGTTTATGCTCGCTTGTCATCAGCAACTCTTCTTCCTGCCCCCCAGGTAGCTGCAACCCGCATCAGATCGATGCAAAAGAGGAGATATGGTCCCCAGGTCGGACTGCTGCTATATACATTGCAGCCGTCTGCAGGATGTTACCCCAACGCGAGATTTACACACAGTGCTGGCAATATAGCAGCAGTAAACTTCCCACCAGTTTCATTTATCCTACCCTGCGTTTGTTTTTATCTTAATCGCTTATTTATGAAACACTACAACCACTCATCGTCTTGTTGGAACTGATACAAATTCTCACTGCCCTTCGATATCTATGCCTGCACGTCCTTTGAACAGAAAACTCTCCAATATGAGATCTCTTGTTCTGAACACCCAGTCATCTTCAGGCTTTCTTCGCATTCTGAATAAACCGGGTTCGATTCATCACCCAAAGAAGTTGGCAGCCTTTTCGGTTTTAGCGCCGTGTAGTCTGGTCGATGTTTACCAACGTTTCGGAGGTCATACTGCCTCCGTCATCAGAGTATGAAGATTTCTGTCTTCTGGGTTGTTGCGCTGTGTAGTCTGGTCGATGTTAACCAACGTTTCAGAGGTCATACTGCCTCCGTCATCAGGGCGATGAGTATGAAGATTTCTGTCTTCTGGGTTGTTGCGCTGTGTAGTCTGGTCGATGTTTACCAACGTTTCAGAGGTCATACTGCCTCCATCATCAGGGCGATGAGTATGAAGATTTCTGTCTTCTGGGTTGTTGCGCTGTGTAGTCTGGTCGATGTTTACCAACGTTTCAGAGGTCATACTGCCTCCGTCATCAGGGCGATGAGTATGAAGATTTCTGTCTTCTGCGTTATTGCGCTGTGTAGTCTGGTCGATGTTTACCAACGTTTCAGAGGTCATACTGCCTCCGTCATCAGGGCGATGAGTATGAAGATTTCTGTCTTCTGGGTTGTTGCGCTGTGTAGTCTGGTCGATGTTTACCAACGTTTCAGAGGTCATACTGCCTCCGTCATCAGGGCGATGAGTATGAAGATTTCTGTCTTCTGGGTTGTTGCGCTGTGTAGTCTGGTCGATGTTTACCAACGTTTCAGAGGTCATACTGCCTCCGTCATCAGGGCGATGAGTATGAAGATTTCTGTCTTCTGGGTTGTTGCGCTGTGTAGTCTGGTCGATGTTTACCAACGTTTCAGAGGTCATACTGCCTCCGTCATCAGGGCGATGAGTATGAAGATTTCTGTCTTCTGGGTTGTTGCGCTGTGTAGTCTGGTCGATGTTTACCAACGTTTCAGAGGTCATACTGCCTCCATCATCAGGGCGATGAGTATGAAGATTTCTGTCTTCTGGGTTGTTGCGCTGTGTAGTCTGGTCGATGTTAACCAACGTTTCAGAGGTCATACTGCCTCCGTCATCAGGGCGATGAGTATGAAGATTTCTGTCTTCTGCGTTATTGCGCTGTGTAGTCTGGTCGATGTTTACCAACGTTTCAGAGGTCATACTGCCTCCGTCATCAGGGCGATGAGTATGAAGATTTCTGTCTTCTGCGTTATTGCGCTGTGTAGTCTGGTCGATGTTTACCAACGTTTCAGAGGTCATACTGCCTCCGTCATCAGGGCGATGAGTATGAAGATTTCTGTCTTCTGGGTTGTTGCGCTGTGTAGTCTGGTCGATGTTTACCAACGTTTCAGAGGTCATACTGCCTCCGTCATCAGGGCGATGAGTATGAAGATTTCTGTCTTCTGGGTTGTTGCGCTGTGTAGTCTGGTCGATGTTTACCAACGTTTCAGAGGTCATACTGCCTCCGTCATCAGGGCGATGAGTATGAAGATTTCTGTCTTCTGGGTTGTTGCGCTGTGTAGTCTGGTCGATGTTTACCAACGTTTCAGAGGTCATACTGCCTCCGTCATCAGGGCGATGAGTATGAAGATTTCTGTCTTCTGGGTTGTTGCGCTGTGTAGTCTGGTCGATGTTTACCAACGTTTCAGAGGTCATACTGCCTCCGTCATCAGGGCGATGAGTATGAAGATTTCTGTCTTCTGGGTTGTTGCGCTGTGTAGTCTGGTCGATGTTTACCAACGTTTCAGAGGTCATACTGCCTCCGTCATCAGAGTATGAAGATTTCTGTCTTCTGGGTTGTTGCGCTGTGTAGTCTGGTCGATGTTAACCGACGTTTCAGAGGTCATACTGCCTCCGTCATCAGGGCGATGAGTATGAAGATTTCTGTCTTCTGGGTTGTTGCGCTGTGTAGTCTGGTCGATGTTTACCAACGTTTCAGAGGTCATACTGCCTCCGTCATCAGAGTATGAAGATTTCTGTCTTCTGGGTTGTTGCGCTGTGTAGTCTGGTCGATGTTAACCGACGTTTCAGAGGTCATACTGCCTCCGTCATCAGGGCGATGAGTATGAAGATTTCTGTCTTCTGGGTTGTTGCGCTGTGTAGTCTGGTCGATGTTTACCAACGTTTCAGAGGTCATACTGCCTCCGTCATCAGAGTATGAAGATTTCTGTCTTCTGGGTTGTTGCGCTGTGTAGTCTGGTCGATGTTAACCGACGTTTCAGAGGTCATACTGCCTCCGTCATCAGGGCGATGAGTATGAAGATTTCTGTCTTCTGGGTTGTTGCGCTGTGTAGTCTGGTCGATGTTTACCAACGTTTCAGAGGTCATACTGCCTCCGTCATCAGGGCGATGAGTATGAAGATTTCTGTCTTCTGGGTTGTTGCGCTGTGTAGTCTGGTCGATGTTTACCAACGTTTCAGAGGTCATACTGCCTCCGTCATCAGGGCGATGAGTATGAAGATTTCTGTCTTCTGGGTTGTTGCGCTGTGTAGTCTGGTCGATGTTTACCAACGTTTCAGAGGTCATACTGCCTCCGTCATCAGGGCGATGAGTATGAAGATTTCTGTCTTCTGGGTTATTGCGCTGTGTAGTCTGGTCGATGTTTACCAACGTTTCAGAGGTCATACTGCCTCCGTCATCAGGGCGATGAGTATGAAGATTTCTGTCTTCTGGGTTGTTGCGCTGTGTAGTCTGGTCGATGTTTACCAACGTTTCAGAGGTCATACTGCCTCCGTCATCAGGGCGATGAGTATGAAGATTTCTGTCTTCTGGGTTGTTGCGCTGTGTAGTCTGGTCGATGTTTACCAACGTTTCAGAGGTCATACTGCCTCCGTCATCAGGGCGATGAGTATGAAGATTTCTGTCTTCTGCGTTATTGCGCTGTGTAGTCTGGTCGATGTTTACCAACGTTTCAGAGGTCATACTGCCTCCGTCATCAGGGCGATGAGTATGAAGATTTCTGTCTTCTGGGTTGTTGCGCTGTGTAGTCTGGTCGATGTTTACCAACGTTTCAGAGGTCATACTGCCTCCGTCATCAGGGCGATGAGTATGAAGATTTCTGTCTTCTGGGTTGTTGCGCTGTGTAGTCTGGTCGATGTTTACCAACGTTTCAGAGGTCATACTGCCTCCGTCATCAGGGCGATGAGTATGAAGATTTCTGTCTTCTGGGTTGTTGCGCTGTGTAGTCTGGTCGATGTTTACCAACGTTTCAGAGGTCATACTGCCTCCGTCATCAGGGCGATGAGTATGAAGATTTCTGTCTTCTGGGTTGTTGCGCTGTGTAGTCTGGTCGATGTTTACCAACGTTTCAGAGGTCATACTGCCTCCGTCATCAGGGCGATGAGTATGAAGATTTCTGTCTTCTGGGTTGTTGCGCTGTGTAGTCTGGTCGATGTTTACCAACGTTTCAGAGGTCATACTGCCTCCGTCATCAGAGTATGAAGATTTCTGTCTTCTGGGTTGTTGCGCTGTGTAGTCTGGTCGATGTTAACCGACGTTTCAGAGGTCATACTGCCTCCGTCATCAGGGCGATGAGTATGAAGATTTCTGTCTTCTGGGTTGTTGCGCTGTGTAGTCTGGTCGATGTTTACCAACGTTTCAGAGGTCATACTGCCTCCGTCATCAGAGTATGAAGATTTCTGTCTTCTGGGTTGTTGCGCTGTGTAGTCTGGTCGATGTTAACCGACGTTTCAGAGGTCATACTGCCTCCGTCATCAGGGCGATGAGTATGAAGATTTCTGTCTTCTGGGTTGTTGCGCTGTGTAGTCTGGTCGATGTTTACCAACGTTTCAGAGGTCATACTGCCTCCGTCATCAGGGCGATGAGTATGAAGATTTCTGTCTTCTGGGTTGTTGCGCTGTGTAGTCTGGTCGATGTTTACCAACGTTTCAGAGGTCATACTGCCTCCGTCATCAGAGTATGAAGATTTCTGTCTTCTGGGTTGTTGCGCTGTGTAGTCTGGTCGATGTATACCATTGTTTCGGAGGCCATACTGCCTCCGTCATCAGGGCGATGAGTATGAAGATTTCTGTCTTCTGGGTTGTTGCGCTGTGTAGTCTGGTCGATGTTTACCAACGTTTCAGAGGTCATACTGCCTCCGTCATCAGGGCGATGAGTATGAAGATTTCTGTCTTCTGGGTTGTTGCGCTGTGTAGTCTGGTCGATGTTTACCAACGTTTCAGAGGTCATACTGCCTCCGTCATCAGGGCGATGAGTATGAAGATTTCTGTCTTCTGGGTTGTTGCGCTGTGTAGTCTGGTCGATGTTTACCAACGTTTCAGAGGTCATACTGCCTCCGTCATCAGAGTATGAAGATTTCTGTCTTCTGGGTTGTTGCGCTGTGTAGTCTGGTCGATGTTTACCAACGTTTCAGAGGTCATACTGCCTCCGTCATCAGAGTATCAAGATTTCTGTCTTCTGGGTTGTTGCGCTGTGTAGTCTGGTCGATGTTTACCATCGTTTCAGAGGTCATACTGCCTCCGTCATCAGAGTATGAAGATTTCTGTCTTCTGGGTTGTTGCGCTGTGTAGTCTGGTCGATGTTTACCAACGTTTCAGAGGTCATACTGCCTCCGTCATCAGAGTATGAAGATTTCTGTCTTCTGGGTTGTTGCGCTGTGTAGTCTGGTCGATGTTAACCAACGTTTCAGAGGTCATACTGCCTCCGTCATCAGAGTATGAAGATTTCTGTCTTCTGGGTTGTTGCGCTGTGTAGTCTGGTCGATGTTAACCGACGTTTCAGAGGTCATACTGCCTCCGTCATCAGGGCGATGAAGATTTCCGTCTTCTGGGTTGTTGCGCTGTGTAGTCTGGTCGATGTTAACCGACGTTTCAGAGGTCATACTGCCTCCGTCATCAGGGCGATGAAGATTTCTGTCTTCTGGGTTGTTGCGCTGTGTAGTCTGGTCGATGTTTACCAACGTTTCGGAGGTCATACTGCCTCCGTCATCAGGGCGATGAGTATGAAGATTTCTGTCTTCTGGGTTGTTGCGCTGTGTAGTCTGGTCGATGTTTACCAACGTTTCAGAGGTCATACTGCCTCCGTCATCAGGGCGATGAATACTCAACAACCCAGAAGATAGCCATCTTCAGACTCAACACAGTGAGAACCTTAAATCCTATTTTCTATCGTGACGTTTCGTGGGTTTCCTCATTCACCAGGGACGATTCAGGGATAGTAACTTACAGGACTCAGCCATCATAGCTTTATCTGTGTTCTGCATGTATCCTGCCTGTAGGTTTTCCCAACAGAGTTCTCGTGGTTTTCTTCTGTTAACGCAGGAAAATTCCGGAATAGTACCTTCAAATAGGCTACATGCTTCTCCTAAACCTTGACATCATCAGTAGTGTCTCAAAAATTAAGCCGTTGTCTAAATGTTAATGAGTTATTAAAAAGGCCTGAAACATGTCGGGTTATAACAATTAGAGTTGTTATATTTTATTCGAGAGATCCTGTGTTCGAATCGTGGTTCAGGAGATTTGCTGTCATGACTGAAATTTTTCCTGTTTTCAAGCAAACTTCAGGGTGAGCCCCGAAAGAATTATTTTGTGTCGTGATTTTATCGGAGGAGTGAGATAAAAGATCAAACGCCCACTTTTACTGATATCCACGTACTGAGCTGAAACAGCTGATAATAACGTTAAGTTTACATTTCTACTCACGTGCTGATTAACGTAAGTATAAAAAAATTAATTCTACTTTTAACAGAAGCTATGTAAATGACAAGATTTCTGTTAAGTAAAAATCACGTGTGTTTTTTTTTTACTATTGAGTCAAATCAGTTTAAATATTCGTGTTTTTTTCCCGTCTAATCACAATTGTATATAAATAAAATTTTATACATAAGATATTAAAATATCATTTACATATTTGGTACAACTTTTTACTACATGTTTCGGTTACATTGAACCATCTTCAGGTGTAAAATTTAAAAGTTAAAAATTATAATCTTATAAACTAAAACTTAATTACTGTTGTTGTGTAACTTCTGATGATGTTTACTTCCAAATTCATTGGAGTGTACTTTATTTAGTGTTCTGTCTGACGACAGGTCCATATGAACAGGATCCTTCCATCCTTTTCTCGGACTGGGGCCTGTTCATATACGTTCTTGGCAGATGATCCAGAAGTGGTTTGCCATTGCCTTCTTCTGTGTGTGAATGGAGTAATTGTTGGGATGCCACGGAGGAATACTCCGTGTTGCCTAGACCACGGCCTTGCCCAACACAAGTTATAAATTCGGGCACCGCCGGGAATCGAACCCGAGACCCCAGGATTACAAGGCCAGCGTTCTAACCGCTAGACCACCGTGGCTCATTGGAGTGTAAATGATATTTTAATATCTTACGTATAATTTTATTTATATACAATTGTGATTAGACGGGCAAAAAAAACACGAATATTTAAATTTTAATTCACAATATGACGCAATTATATCAACTTATCAAATCAGTTTGTTTGTAACACTAACTTTGGACAGCCCTATCATTCAGCATGTACAGAAATAAGCAGCGAACTCTTTTTTTCCTCAAGGCTTGTGTTTTATTTAGTGAGTCTTAGCCTTTAGCGTCTGTCTTGGGTCGCTAATAATACATGCCGGATGAAAGAGCTAATTGAGTTGTCGTTTTGGGATACACACATTCACAGGAGTTCCTTAATAATTTCCAAGATGGCGATGAAATATGCAGCCAGAGCGGGTCCTTACCGACACCTTGAACGCCCGAAAGAAAAACTTGTTTCTTCTTTTCCCCTTTATTTATTTTTTTTCCCCCTTCATCCGGCATTAAGGGGCCTTGGACTGAGCCATCAAGGTACAGAGGAATAGGATAAGACTTTGTACATAATTTAAATTTACTTTTAACGCCGCGTACGTTAACATGTGCAAGAAGGTCGTGAAATTTTATAACGGTCTCTCCATGGACAGGTAAAAAAGTTTGTCTTCTTTGAAAAGGGGAAGTAAAACGTCCTTACAGGGAAGTTTTCTTCCCGCTTCCAGTGGCAACAGCGTTTCTTGTAATGACCGCGCAAAATCGCTAACCTTGATTGAAATAAAAGAACGAGCTAAACTGAGAGACAGCCAATTCTTTGGATGACAATCGCAAAAGACTCGTTCAATCTGTTTCTGAACGGAATTTCAAACGAATAATGTGCTGTTATCAGTTAATTATTCATTGTCCGACGTTGGAGAGACACCAGGAAGCGGTTCGTCATGTCATTGAGACCTGACCGACCGGTTAAAGAAATTAGGTACCTGATTTTGTCCACGAGGCTGCCTGTAACCAGAAAATTCAACAGCGCCAATACAAAATCTCGTGTTCAGACACGATATTGAACACCTTCGACTACCTCCCATCCTCACGACCTATCGCTCTAAGGTCCATTTTAATATTATCATCCCATCGGTTTATCGTTCTTGCAAGCGAACTTTTTACAACGCATGAGAATAAAATAAAAAAATATAAATTAAGAAAAGTAAGATATTACAACGAAGGGGAGGGGAGGAAAATATACCGAGGAAGGGAAGACACACACTAGGAAGACGACGACGAGATGGATAATACCACTGAGGATCAGGAGACAGACTGTAACGCCGTGTACCTCGCGGATTGTAAGGCTAAACTTTTAAGCCTCGGTACCTCGTGATGTGCAAATCGCCTGTCAGGGACTAATGCCGGTAACTGCTTCTGCTGAATCCGAAGACACTCTTAATTGTAGCGAAGTCTTGAACACACTTGCAACGTGTGAAATGGCATTTGTGAGCTTGAATTTTGTATGAAGGCAAGGTCACGAAATCTCGTTAAGGTCTTAGTAGCAAGCGAAGAGACCGCGTTCTAGACGAGCCCCCTTGCAGCCGGCAACCGCCCGCCCACAATTGACTTTAATTTTCCCATCGATAGCAAACCGCGCGGTGGTTACCTTGAAGAAGTTTCGACATCACCACGCCCTCCTGGCCACGGATGATACAGAAACTCGGTTCATATCCTGTTGTAACCACCTAGTTGTCAGTAAGTTGGTTAGTCCTTTCATTTTAATGAAGACCATGGCGTGATGCTTAATTACAGATAAAAGTCGTGGTGATACTTCAGCTGATGAAGAATTTTCTATTGTCACGAAAGCTAACGCCCGTCACCGTTGCAACAAAAGCTTTAATTAGATCCTGCCTTGAACAGCCCAGTTCAGTTCACACCACAATAAATTTATTATCATACCACGTGCTCTTAAGCGTCAGAAAAGTATCTGTTCTTATGATTTTTTCCAAACTAAAAATTTTCGTATGCTTTTGTTCTTTAATGATTTCTAAATACCTAGACTGTCTCATTTTTCTGATGTCGTATGTCGTGTTATATTGAAGTCAGCAAAGGTTACCAACGCTACTGTGTTTACAGTGGAATATATTTTATTATAGACGATGCTCTTACACGAAATAATTTTACGAATGTTAATTTAATGAATTTTCGAGTTAATATTTCTGAAATGATTAATCGCCCTGATTACGGAGGCAATATGACCTCTGAAACGTCTGTAAACTTCTACCATACTACACAGCGCAACAACCCAGAAGACTGAAATCTTCATACTCACCGCCCTGATGATGGAGGCAGTATGACCTCCGAAACGTTGGTAAACATCTACCAGACTACACAGCGCAACAACCCAGAAGACAGAAATCTTCATACTCACCGCCCTGATGACGGAGGCAGTATGACCTCTAAAACGTTGGTAAACATCTACCAGACTACACAGCGCAACAACCCAGAAGACAGAAATCTTCATACTCTGATGATGGAGGCAGTATGACCTCTGAAACGTTGGTAAACATCGACCAGACTACACAGCGCAACAACCCAGAAGACAGAGATCTTCATATTTTTAATCGCCCTGATGATGGAGGCAGTATGACCTCTGAAACGTTGGTAAACATCGACCAGACTACACAGCGCAACAACCCAGAAGACAGAGATCTTCATATTTTTAATCGCCCTGATGATGGAGGCAGTATGACCTCCGAAACGTTGGTAAACATCGACCAGACTACACAGCGCAACAACCCAGAAGACAGAAATCTTCATACTCACCGCCCTGATGACGGAGGCAGTATGACCTCTAAAACGTTGGTAAACATCTACCAGACTACACAGCGCAACAACCCAGAAGACAGAAATCTTCATACTCTGATGATGGAGGCAGTATGACCTCTGAAACGTTGGTAAACATCGACCAGACTACACAGCGCAACAACCCAGAAGACAGATATCTTCATACTCATCGCCCTGATGACGGAGGCAGTATGACCTCTGAAACGTTGGTAAACATCGACCAGACTACACAGCGCAACAACCCAGAAGACAGAAATCTTCATACTCACCGCCCTGATGACGGAGGCAGTATGACCTCTAAAACGTTGGTAAACATCTACCAGACTACACAGCGCAACAACCCAGAAGACAGAAATCTTCATACTCTGATGATGGAGGCAGTATGACCTCTGAAACGTTGGTAAACATCGACCAGACTACACAGCGCAACAACCCAGAAGACAGATATCTTCATACTCATCGCCCTGATGACGGAGGCAGTATGACCTCTGAAACGTTGGTAAACATCGACCAGACTACACAGCGCAACAACCCAGAAGACAGAAATCTTCATACTCACCGCCCTGATGACGGAGGCAGTATGACCTCTAAAACGTTGGTAAACATCTACCAGACTACACAGCGCAACAACCCAGAAGACAGAAATCTTCATACTCTGATGATGGAGGCAGTATGACCTCTGAAACGTTGGTAAACATCGACCAGACTACACAGCGCAACAACCCAGAAGACAGAAATCTTCGAATAAATTACAGTCTCTCAACAGCCCATATCGAGTACGTATCTGCAATTATCTTCTTTAGTTAATAATAATTTTTCGCTGAAATAACGTATTTCGAGTCCCACTTCCATTTTATAAAACGGTCTAAATTTTTATCGCGGTGACAGTCGCGTTAAATATTTCGTTTGCAGGAGAGATGAATAGAAATTTGAATGTTGTTTCACGATGAATTTAATTCGTGTACTTCAAATGAGCGTTTCTCTGACATTCGAGCCTAGGAATCGCATCCCTTCACTGGGAACTGTGCGGTAGATTCAGAAGTCAAACACGTCATGAGGGACTGACATTGTTCTGGCAGTGGGATGGGGGACCCCCCTTTTGACACGGAGCGTCTGTTCTCGAGGGGATTCCCCCGCAACATGCTGCAGCCCCGAGGTGCATTAGGGAAATTATTATGCGTCTCGTTTCCTTTTGGTACTACTGTTGGAATCTTTTGACTACAAGAAGGCGTCGCAGGGGTTTGCAAACCATTATAAAACTCAAAATCAGTAGCCTTCAACAAGACGAAACTCCAATTTACTCCTCATACAGGCCTTCATTTTGAGTACACCGTTCTACAGTGTTACATTAATACCTTGTACGCACCTTGTACTTAGTAATATTGGCGAAGGAAGAGGATGAATTACAGAACATGATGGATAAGTTAGTGGAAACAGGTAGAGAGTATGGAATGGAAATCAACATTGAAAAATCAAAGGTAATGAGGATAGCACCGAGAGCAGAACCATTGAACGTTGTAATTGGAAACCAACAGATGGAGAATGTGGAGCATTTCAAGTACTTGGGAAGCATAGTCACGACGGACGCCCTATGCACCAAGGAAGTAAAAGCAAGGATAGCCATGGCCAAGGCAGCTTTCGTCAAGAAGAGGATACTTCTCTCTAGCAAGTTGGGCTTGGAGATGAAGGAGAAACTAGTGAAGTGTTACGTATGGAGCAGAGACTTGGACACTCAGGAAGAAGGAACAGAAATACCTGGAGAGTTTTGAAATGTGATGATGTTGGAGAAGAATAGAGAAGATCAGGTGGACGGATCGAGTGACCAACGAAGAAGTATTGAGGAGAGTCAACGAGCAAAGAAGCATTCTGCAGGCGATTACACGAAGGAAAGCTAACTGGCTGGGACATATTATGAGAAGGAATGGATTAATGAGTGATATCACCGAAGGCCAGGTTGAAGGAAAGCGAGGACTGGGAAGAAGATGGATACAGCTAACCGACGATCTGAAACCAGGAAAGAAGATGACGTTCCAGGAATTAAAGCGAGAAGCCGAGAATAGGGACAACTGGAGAGCTCTGTTTGGGCAGAGCAATGGATCTGTCGTAAGACAGAACACTTAATAATAATAACACACCTTCACCCAAACGCCGAATGATGGAAACATGACAATGAACGGTGTGAAATGAATCTTTGATGACAAAGCCGTCACTCTATGTTACTATCCTGGAAGTCCTATTAAAACTGAGTAAAACCACGAAAAACGACAGCCAAGATAAACCCAGTGGATCTACAGTCAGGTATCTACATGATACACAAACCATTGCTTAAACCTGTTTTATGCAGATAACACTGGGATAAGGATATGAATTATGATTGGATGTGGTTTCTGAAGAAGGCAGTCCCGCGGTCCCGCGTGTTTTAGGGCATAATCTCAGCGTTCTCTTGGAGAGACTGAGAGGAAACCCGAAAAATAGAATAACAGACAACGTGATGGATATTCGGACCAGATACCCCCAGAGCGATTTGGTGACGTCGAATTCCTCAGCATTGGGGATGTGTACTCCAGTGGAGTACGCGTGTTCTCCAAACGCTGTTTCTGGGTTTTATAAAGCTCTTTGGTCTTCGTGTTCAAGATTTGTCACTGCCCAGTTTCTGTACTGTTAGACTAGGTCTAAATTTTGTTGTTAACAGCGCTGTTCAACAGTGGATATCTGCTACTTTTTCTGTTATTTTTCGTTAAATTATAGACCATACCGAATAATATTGCACTACTAAAAAGATTTTTAAAAAAAAACAGATCCTCTTCGTTCGTGGGTTTGTTGATACTAGTTTTGCTTATTCGCCGGAAAATTTTTTTAAGGCAATACTTGTGCATCGCGGCGTAGGTCCCTCGCTCTTCTGCGGTCTCTCTTGCGAAGACGCGCGGAGTAATACACAACAGACAGCTTCTACCCGCCTGTTTCATTGACTACGTGGATGTCGTGCGACACCGAGTGTACTTCGACTGTAATTTTAGCAATTCTTAGCAATGATTTTTGCCCTTGTATTCGATGAACCTGACAACTTTCAGCCAGGGTCGGCGATTGAACACCAACATTAATATTTTAATGTTAATTAATCATTAATTACATATGTTAATCATTATATATTATGTGTGTTTGGTTCCCCTAGTCTCATTCTTCGTGTATCACGGGTTTCCTGTTCGCCAGGGATTTTCAAGAAGGGACACCCTGTGGACGGAGAGGGTGTGGTGTACTAGTTGCAGACTTTTGTAATATTACGCATCGCCTTTTTAGTGTCCGTCTTGACGAAACTCCTTGTGGTAAAGTGGTTTTAGTGAATTGATACCAATCAAAATAAATTTTTCAGAAATACCAGTAAAGTAAAGTCAAGTTTGTCCCACTATACGCCATGTAGGCACTTGGGGGGAGTGGAGGTATAGCTCCTCTCTTTCCTGACCTCGGCACTAGATGGGGGTGAGTGGTCAGCATCACGACCCGGCCGGCTTTACACCCGGGAAAGGACCCCGGTACCCAGAATCTGTCTGCACGCAGAGGCTAGAGGAAAAATCCTCTGCCCCCATCGGGGATCGAACCCCGGTCGTCCACTATACTGACTGAGCTATCCCGGCTCATTCAGAAATACCAGTACAGATATAAAACTCATGGGAGAGATAAGAAATACATATAAAATTTTTATCGGAATATCTGAAGGAAAGGGACCACTTAGAATACCTTGGCGTAGATGGATGGATAATATTAAAGTATATTCTAAGGAAATGTGATGGGAAAATACGTGTTTAAATTAAGATTTGTCATCTTCAGATTCGTTTGTTGACATTGCGACTAAATTGTCGTTCACTGTAAGTGAGGATAATGAGATTAGTTTTCTTGTCACAGGTAGGAGTTGTACCTGCTCTCCCCCCCCCCCCCAAGCGACCACCGTGGTGTGCAGCAGGGACTGCTTTATTTCACTTTACTTTTCACAAGGCCTGCGATTCTGAGGTATATTTTGTGGGCTCAAAGTTTGTTTATCCCTGTTTCAGAGTGAGAGTCAGGGTGGCAGAAAGGAGGTTTATTGAAACCTGTACGTACGCGGAGCGCCATCAGAATATCACGAATTTCACATATCCTCCGCATCTCCCAGTTTCCGTCGCAAACAACGCCTTTATTTTCCATCTTTACCTACGCGTCTAGGACGACACAGGCGTCATTCCTGCAAATCATCTTTTGCTCCTTATTCCTCTCCTTTATTTTATACATATTCCCACGTCTCCTTGATATGCCTACGTTGTCTGCGTTGTATCATAAGAATTTGCAGGCGAAACGGAGATCGTGGTTTGAAAGTATAATGTTTCTGCGTTTCTTGCAGTACAATCCAAGTGTTCCTGCTTCAAGTTTCCGTGTGTGAGACAATTTTGGTGCTGAGAAGGCATACGTACGATAAATCTTCTCTAGTCTAAATTTTTCCATTAAGAGTTAATGGTTATTTCTTATATTTTACACACGACGTAGTATTTTAATGGGGGTGTCAGTTCTTTGTATCAGGATTCGGACACGTAGTCCTGTGTTCGGTCTACGTCATCGCATTAGGCTATCCTGCGACCAACAATAAATTTCCGAACATCGCTGTTGAGTGAGATTTGAGATTTTCGTGGCGATGAAGAAAAAACTTGGTGAACCTCGACCTCCTTATAAGTCCGGCGCAGGGAGCCAACGCCCATGCCCCAGTTGAGCAAGTGGTCAGCAAATATGATAAAAATTTCAGAACTTCCAGGAGAGTTCTTCGGCTCAGAGACCGATTTAAACTTATCGAGGATTTTCTAGATCTCTTCGTTCATATTCAGGAATGGTACCATAAAATAGGCCACGACCAAATTCTTCCAACTTCATTACCAAAAATCAATATCCTACTGTTCCACATCTAGACAGCGTACTTCAAAGACGGTCCTTTAACAAACTAAGAAATGAAACGAATTGGCCAAGGTACTTCGTTGAGGAGCTTAGATACGCAGTTGATGAAGACATTTTCCTTCGGTTTGAAACTTAAATTTTCATTGCCGTGTTCAGAAGTAACCTCTAACAAAGAACATTCCCCTCCACTTTAATCATTTTCCGAGCCCTACACACATTTCAGTAATATCTTGCCATTTACATTCAACTAAAATATTCTAACCAAAGTTTTATACAGGCCTCTCTCTCTTTATTCAATAGAAAATGCATAGAACGGAATACGTATAAATGTCCGTGTATTTCCTGAGTGATTCATCGTGAGAGGTCTTAATCTGTAGTACCTGGAGTCAAAATGGGTAGGGCGAGTCAGCTTCTATCGTGGCCGGGGATAGGATACTGATGCTCCTCATGATATTGAAATAAAACCGCGTCATTACGAAAACGCGTATAACGAAAGTCACTTATGTTCATCTCTTGTTTCCCAGTATTTAACAAAGAGTAGCTGCCCGAATTTATAACTTGTGTTGGGCAAGGCCGTGGTCTAGGCAACACGGAGTTTTCCTCCGTGGCATCCCAACAATTACTCCATTCACACACAGAAGAAGGCAATGGCAAACCACTTCTGGATCATCTGCCAAGAACGTATATGAACAGGTCCCAGTCCGAGAAAAGGATGGAAGGATCCTGTTCATATGGACCTGTCGTCAGACAGAACACCTAATAAATAATAAAGGTCTACAAATTGTGAAGTTCTTCGCCATGTTACGAGCTGAGATAGCCGACTACCTCTGAAGTTATTTACAGAATTTTCATAGTGTCAATTGTCAGATGCTAAATTTGAAGGAAATACTCGCGGCTTAACAAACTGCTATAAAAACTTTGCAGAAGATACTGAGGAAAATCAGGATAAATAGTCATCGATCCGAAACAAAGGAGAAACATTGGAGTTTTGGTTTAATACCCTCTATGCGCCTTGATTGTAGTGTGAATCGTGGGAAAATGACCTTAAATGTCTCAAAATGTAATTTCCTCTGTTTGTCTCCAACTTCTTATCATTTGCGTCTAAAGCAAAGAATGTTTACGTTTTATTAACCTCTTGAAGTTAAAAGGGAGTGATTCTTTTTAGTAGTGTAATGCGAAAATCTCGTGGCTAGATGTAGGGACTGTCGCTCGACATTGTAAATATTTTCGTAGGGTTTCTGTTGATGTGGAAACGGTCTTCTTTGTGAGGTGATCGGAGACATTTTATGACTGATATCCCAAAAATGGTTTCAAAGAGAATGTTGGTGAAGTGGATAGTTGTGAAAAATAGGTATGAGTCGGACGATGGCAAACTCCCCCTCCCACTTCCTGACCCCTCGACAAGAAAGTTCACGTTCACTGCAGCTAGCGGTTTGTAGGAAATGTTATTTACGTTCTGTTTCAGCCCCTAGACCATTCGAAATACAGGGTGATGGTACTCACAGTAGACATTTCGTGTATACACGTCTTAACCAAAAAATCTTAAGGCAGAACATGATAAAACTAGTTAATAAATTCAAGTTTTTTACCATAATGAGTTTTTACGCACTGTGCGTGTTTGTTTGTAACAACATAAACGTCACAGGTCTAGAGAAGACGGGATCTATTAGAAATTAAGCTCTATAAATAAACACAAAGTAAACATGTTCATATGATATTCAGAGAAAGAAATTACATACTAAAAATGTGTAATAAATCCTATGAGAATATTGCAAATAATTTTATTTATTTCGTACTCTTTTAAGAAACATTTTAATACGTTTATAGTGTTAAGTAAAAGTTTCTAAATATTACTAATTGTAATGTACTATTTATAATAAAAATACCAAAGTTACGAAAGTATTTCTTTGTCTGACAGCCATCTTAATTGTAGGCTACTCACGTAATCTGTATATCATTTAATCCTATAAATAATTCTTCATTTATGAAGGCTGTTAGATATATGCATTGTTTATTTCAAGAAGAATTTTAAAAAAATTAAAAGTGATCAACCGATATTAAAGCACACAGCTGTAATAAAATTATTAAATTAGCCAAAATACGAATTTTAAAGTTGGAATTTACGTCAGAAAATGTTGTTTTTAACAGATATTGTTATAACAAAATACAAGGTGTTTGTGTGTAAAATAATTTTACATTTGTGTATTGATGATAAATAATTTTGTTCTAAATATACTGGTAGAATTAGACGAAGGTTTTGTGTTTAATATTCTAGAGGAAAGATTCATGCTATTAAATTACAAATGTAACTTTGAAAAAACGCCTGATTTAATCAGATGAAATTAAGATTATAACTTAAACCACATTAAATGCTCATATGTGCGTCGAGCATTGAAACGCTTGCCTTATAAAATGAAAGAAATATATTTCAGTAGGATGCTTAGTACTTAAAAGCTAGTGTTCAACATTTATCACAGACCCAGAATTTAATGTCAGCTTGTGTCCCGGAGCCCTTGCACAGTTCATGACACAAAGAGAAATTAAGTTTTTATTATCCTGCTATAAGATTTACGTCAGCGAAAATGAGACAGGCTATTCAGTATGAAAAAATCACAGAATCGCTTTTGGGAGACTTGTGTAGCTATTTCAAATTGTAATGCGATCCTCCCCCTTTCTGTATTTCCACTCCAGAGTAACGAGAATGTTCGAGATGTATCGCGCACGTCGGTTGTCAGTAGACGCAACTTGTCAAAACACGTTTTTCCATCCGAGTGTACATTCGTCTGTGTCTTTCCACGACTCGAATCCCTTACTCTCACCTGAAAATTCAGCACTTAATACGATCCTGAGGCAATTAGATTCACCTTCTGTTCTCGAAGTACTCGCCATTTTCAGTGACTCTTAAAGTAACTTATCTGTCTTCCTTACTTCTAACTTTTCTGTACACATTCCCTTGTATTGTTCAAAGTAATTCGCCTGTTTATGAAAATGCTTAAGAACTTCGTGATGCAGACTCTTTTCCTGCAAATAGCTCTTAACCCCGTGCTCTTGAAGCCGGTCTGTAACCTGAAGACTGACTATGTCGTGTAATTAACGCTTTAAATCCCGGTGGTAATTATATTTACCATCTGTTTGAACAATCAGTGATTTCCACAATGTGTATTTGTCGGTTTTATAAGATTCTCAGCGTAAACACCGATTATTTTTCTAAACGGCATTAACCAGTTGATCTTTGTTATGGTTATGGGGTGTGTTTTCTTTGAGGTATGGACTGAATTCTTAAATTGCCTATTATTAAGACGAGATTCGGTTTCAAATGTTTAAGGAATTCGCTTAAAATCTGTTACTAAGGGATTTAAAATTAAGTACCTACATACTTCACACACACTGACAGTTTGAAACTTGACTTGTTTAGAGTATGAACGAGTATTTGAAAGTAGTTAATTCATGCTTGGATAAATATGCATGTGTTAATAGTAAACGTGGATAATCCAGTTATTGTGAATAACGAGCATTAAGCATAGTCATCGTTTTGGGAATTGTATTAAATTATAAAATAACGCATGTACAATTAAACCTATTTTAAAAAGATTATTATTGAAGATTAGAAGATCAAAGATTATTTCCAAAGAAATCCACATTGTGTAAGAACTTGTTATTTTTGATTATTCACACCTGATTTGCTTTAATGTTAATTTATTTCAGGCATAAATTTATTATTTAAGACATATTTGTCATTTGAAAGCTTCAACACGTTACAAGTATCGTAATGCTTAAAGTTAAAAATTGTTTATCGTCGAATATTTACCACGTCGAGAAAAAAATTCTAAAAGGCAAACTTGGGATTTCAGTGATATATTTATTTTGGAAGGACATATCGTTGAGAAAACGACAAAAAAAATTATCTGAGTGTCATGTACCGTTGAGATCGTACATGATCAGCGTAAATCAGAATCGGTACTCGACAGATTTCAATTTAACCCCGTTACCAAAATTTCATCGACATCTTTGAGCAGGTGAGATTTCAGTATTTCACGTCGACGAGTATGGATGTGGCTGTCTTCTGAGATCTTGCGCGGTGTAGTCTGGTAAAAATTTACCGACGTTTCAGAGGTGCGTACTGCCTCCATACATCCTGATGATGGAGGCACTAAGCACTTCTGAAACGTCGGTCAATTTTTACAAAACTTATTCTTCTTCATTTCTCTGTCCTGAAGATGGAGACAGTATGTTTCTCCGAAACGTTGCCATCTACCGACGAGTCTACGCGTCGCCAGATCTCAAAAGAACATCACCGTCTTTAGAGTAGTTTCTGCAGACATGGTGATCCGTGGCACGCAGAACTGCCCCGCAAATGGTGATCACCCTGTAATCGCGATAGTGAAGGGGAACCGTGTTGCATTATTGAACAATCCCAAGTCGCAACCGTTTCTGGCTCAGATTATGAAAAATGGCGACACCGTTGTATTTGGCGACCTCAGAGGCTTTAAACCAACAGAGCGAAAGCCGCTGGGATATTATTTTCTCCCTTGTTTATATGAAGGCAACACACAAAGGCTATGCAATGGTGCCATCTGTCTTCTGTAGCTGCTCCATACACGTCATTACACAGAATTATTCATCCCATAAGACGATTCACCAAGTGTAGCAACAAATTACATATGTCACGATTCTCACCCATGACTGCCGCAGTGAGGGCCCCCCCCCCTTTCCAACACCATCAACACCACATCACATGGACCAGGACCTGCTCATTTAAACAACTTGAGAAACGCTGAAAAAATGTAATAATTCCATACTTGATACTTGACAATTTAATTTAAATTTGCGAATATATTCCTGTTTTGGATCTGATCCTACATCAATAACGGGACAATTTACATCAAGATCTACACGCGATGTTTGTAGCTGAAATCACTGCGTGGGAATCTCCGCTAGGGGAATCCCCATCCGGGAATCCCGGGACGCCACTGGATCCTGTTTTGATGAGCTCTGTGAAGTCTATGATTTCAGATCCTTTCTGTTTATAAAATTCTTTTTAATATCATCTTACTATAACCAAATATCAATATTTCTCAACCCAAAAGAATCATAAGTTGACTTAAACCAAATATTAGTCTCTTCAAACGCTTTATTGTAAAAATTAATACCTAATTTCGTGTGAGGAACAAAATTAGTTCACAGATCTTGATCACTCGATCACGGGGACAGTGAACGTTATCAATCACCTCTTCCTGAAATATCGTGGTTAATAAATCGCCTCCTTCCCTATCCACATAGAGGATGAAAATCCTCTCCTCATTCGCATGGTCACCAAAACGTCTTTCGTCACTTCCTGTCCTCACCACGTGCCCTTAAAAATATTTCATCACCTCGTGTTATACTCCCATTAGACAGTAGCCCGCTCAACCAATCAGAGCCATAAAATTCACCTTGTCACTAACTGCCTGCCCTACGCAAGACGTAACTATTACACATTCACCCTGAAGATGTCAAATAAATTATTTGCCGAAACGTTTGGTTAATATTCAGCATTCGACTATGCCCATCTCCGAAAACGAAAATCGTACATTGAACTCCAGTTGCGAAAACCTACGTACAAATTTTTTTACTCCTGTCTATTAGCTGTCTCAATATGGTGTCAGCATCCACCAGGTTAAGATCAAAGCGTTTGTGAAAATCTGAAACAAATTTTTAACTTAGATGGAGCTAGTCTCTGTCACTGGATTAGCTTTATCTAAGGGACACAACGTAGTAGGTACCTCTCACCTGATGACGGAGACAGAATCTGCCTCCGAAACGTCGTGGTTTTAAAGAACAGACGATGGAAAAAATCCTGACAATGAATAATTTTAAGTGTAAACCTTTTAGAATTGAAATTTTTACAGGGATAAAATGAACACGAAACCTGCTGATGGACGTAAAACAGAACTTTTAAAACCGTTCTGGACGTTTATCCTCTTGTGTGTACGCGTGTTTACGCTGCCAGGTCCTTCGGCGCGTTATATATCGTCGGGAATTTTGATTTATCCAGTTCAACAAACTGATTTACATCAGGCAACAGAAACAGCTTTCGTTGTTTCACCGAATTTGTGTTTGTATTCATTCAGTTGAAAGAAACTATTTCAATAAATGAAGTTCGGTGATTATGAATTCTGTACATTCAGGAGGAGAGAGGAAAAAACGCAACATAGGAATACGATGGAAGTAAACATTTCCGCTGCCCAAATAGGTTAAATTTTACTGCACCATTAATGTTTCTTTTGATTCCAGTAAACTCCCTCTGTTCAGAAAACAGCTCAATGTTTTCACAGGGAGTCCAGTAGCCGGTTTCGTCTCTGACGTTCTGCTTAAAAATTCGCGAAAAACACTTTGTCGAATCGCCGGTGTTCAGAAAAATTTAAACTGTGTAATTCGGTGTCGATTTACAAGCCTTCGGATTGTTTTCTATACTTTTCTCTCCAGCTCCTGTAGTTTTTCGATTAAATTATTTTCAGAACATCTGTCTACGAGTAACGATATTATTGATGAGATGGTAAAGTTGCTTCATATTGTGATATAATAAATATATATTATTTAAATCTTCTCCGTCTAATCACAATAAATTCTTATTAAATATTACAATAATTAACATTTAAAATATTAAATTATATTCTTTATCGAAATATTCGATTTAAGAAATTGTATTAAAGTTATTATTGATTTGAATCTTTATATAATTATATACACCTGAAGATGGTTCTTTTAGGAACTGAAACATGTCGTGAAAAATGATGGTCTAATGTAAATCGAATATTTCGATAAAGAACATCATTTAATATTTTAAATATTTTAAATGTTAATTATTGTAATATTTTAATATTTAATAAGAATTAATTGTGATTAGACGGACAAGATTTAAATAATAACGATATTATTGTAAATAAAAAAACGTTTTAAATGCAAAATCATTGCTACAGACACAGCTGCATCTCTGTATTAATGATCTGATGTAAGTTTTAAACAAAAGATAGCCAAGTTTATTATAAAAATGTCCGTTCACCTGTCTTAAATTTCTGAGTTTTCGTGTTCCAGCAAATAAAATCTCCCGTAAGTTGAAAAATGCTTAAACCTTAGGTTAAATAAAGTTTATAGAAGTGGTTGACTTGTAGGTATTCAGGAATATCAAAATATATCCGTTTTTAATCAACCCTTGAGTAAATTTTTAATGGGGAAATCCAAATGACAAGTTGTAGAGTAGCCGTTTGAATCAAGGTCTTGTGGGTAGTTTTGTAATCTAAGAATTCAATCCTAGAAACCTTGGTAACTTCATCACACATTCTCGTCGAGAACGGAACACAGAAAACGTGTTCTGGCAAGGCGAACCTGAAGTGTTCCGTTGTGTCTCGTGTTTATTCGAGAAAACTAAGTAATATCATTAGCAAAAGCAACCCTATGCCTGTTTTCAAAATACGTTCTTTGCTGTTTCGGATTCTCTGAACGCCTTTTTGTTCACATATTGCAGATTAAATCTACAGGGTGGGTGGGAAGTAAGTAGGCATTGAGAAATAGTTATAACTTCTATATTTCCAATCCATAGATAATGAAAATAGTTTTTATATGTACCTTTTTAAATAGGAATGCCTACTTAATTCCCATCACCCTGTATTATTACTGCTAAGAATATGTTGTAAGAAGTTGCCCTTTATAGCCAAAGATTGTCTTATTAACATTTAATAATTCAGTCCTTACCTCATAGAAAACACAGCACTTCACCATTAGAAGGATCAATTTGTTAACGCTGTTTAAGGAAATAATCCCTGTTTACAGTGAGAATCATATGTAACACGTAATACAAAAAATCACGATTAATGATTGTTAAAGCAGGTGGAATACGTGGTTCCCACCGGGCTTTAAATATTCACCATATAACAGTGTTCCAAATACTAATTACACATGTTAATGAGATATGCGGGCTATTTATGGTAAAAGTAAATTTGTTCCCTGAGCTAAGTAAAGCGACACGCCATTCATGTGTTTGGTGGAGAGGACATGTACAGGTTCACGCATTTGGCTCTATCCCGAGGAGATAATCCCCGGTTTTCCTTAGTTAGGAGACGGTGATCTCCAGAACCGGTCTGCAGTATCGATAATCAATCATCGATAATGCAGCTTGTAATGGAGTCACTGTACTAAACTATTCAATTAATTAATCTTAATCCGTATAATCACAATTTAAAATTTAAAAATTAAGATAGTTAAAATACGATGTGATGCTCCTTATCGAAACATTCGATTTACATTTGGAACATCACTTTCTCACTATATGTTTCGGTTCTTAGATGAACCATCTTCAGGTGTGTAAAAATTACAATTATATAAACTTAAAACTTAATCATAATTTCTTATATGCAACTATGCAATTATGATTAAAGTTTTAAGTTTATATAATTGTAATTTTTACACACCTGAAGATGGTTCATCTAAGAACCGAAACATATAGTGAGAAAGTGATGTTCTAAAATGTAAATCGAATGTTTCGATAAGGAGCATCACATCGTATTTTAACTATCTTCATTTTAAATTTTAAATTGTGATTATACGGATAAGATTAATTAATTGAATATATATTTTCACAATATGACGCAACTCTTATCATCTTATAAACTATTCTTGTAGTGACTTGTAGGTCTATTTCAGAATTTTTTTTGGAATTAACATAAGCGTGATGTTAATTGGGGGGGGGGGGGTTTATGGATTAGTTAAATCCGCAGAATAACTTAAGGAAACCGTAAGAAATTAAACTTAACATGAATTTGTTCCGTAATATCAGATTTGAAAATTTGTGACAGACACGAAGTCTACATTAAGCTTATGGAAGAAATTAAATAAAAATATCTCCCCGATAAGAAATTTGTCCCGTATTTCGACAGTTCACGTTTGTTGTTTTTTTCCCCCGCATAGGTGCTTAATGAAAGTTTTAAAAGTGAGAAAGCATACGCAGTCAGAAACACACGAACGGAGTGGATAAAAGAGTTTCCCTCTCTTTGTCAATTCGTTTCCCTTGAACCGAACTGGTTTCGCGTTCTGCGTGCCATCAAAGTATTTGCATTTGTCGGTCCCCGGGCTCGCACAAGCCAACGCCATTCTAATGGAATTACAAGCAGCGACTGGAAAACGCAACGACAGACAGGAATTAAATCGAGGGACAACTGACCGAAGAGACGCATCACGAAACAGATGCTGCAGAGCGCATCTCTGCAAGATTTATCTACTGTCATTTATCTTCCGTGATACAAAATCCGAACGGCTGGACATTACTCTTCGTGTTACGAGGTGCGATCGGAAAGTTTCTAGACTGCGCCTATAAAAACCCGTACACTTATATCAGGTATTAAATTCATCCATCACCCTCGAAGTAGTTCCCCTGGGAGTGAACACAACGATCCCAGCGCCGCTGCCAAGCCTGGAAGCATCCCTGGAAATCTTTCTTTGTCAGCCTGTCAAGCACCATCTGCGATTCTGCCTGAATCTCTTCTATCGTCTCAAATCTCCTTCCCTTTAGCTGAATTTTCATCTTTGGGAAGAGGAAGAAGTCACACGGCGAATAAGGAGGGTGCGGGATGACGGCCATGGTGTTTGAGGCCAAAAACTGCCGAACTTTGAGGGCGGTGTGCGCTGGCGCGTTGTCATGATGCGTCGCATGTGGAGTTCTTCCTTTAGAATCAGCTGACAGGTCCCATAGCCTATCCCAACAATGTCGCACAAGTCGTTGATGGTACGACGTCGATCTTCGTGAATGGCCTGCCGAATCTTCGTAACATTTTCGGGCGTTGTGCTCGAAGATGGTCGTCCAGAACGCTCGTCATCATCGACAGAGGTTCGGCCATTTTTAAAACGTGAATGCCACACAAAAGTTTGTGCACGACCCATTGCGGACTCCCCAAATGCTTGCTTTAGCATTTCATAGGTTTCCGTAGCCGTTTTGGCGAGTCTTTGGCAAAATTTGATGCACACGCCATTCCGAAATCGCAGGAGGGTCGGTGTAATGCACTACCAAAACGCCCGTAACTAAGAAACAAATGCTAATTCGATGATGCCGGCTGGCACACTGATTCACTATGAATGTAGGCCGCATTCCCTAGCGGCAGAAGCTCGTACTACATCCGGTTCGCCCGCTATTGACACAGTCTTGAAACTTTCCGATCGCACCTCGTATGTATCACGCGTTATGACGTGTTTCGGTTCATAATTTTTCTTGTATTATGAATCCGTTTAGCCGCTTGGTTAGACTTTTTGTTACACAGAGAAAGACGTCTCAAAAAATACCTCGAATGGGATTCGACCCTTGATCCCAACGAATACACGCCCTGTAATTCTAACCGTGATCCTTCTGTTTGTAGACTCGTAGAATTTTACCGACGTTTCAGAGGTACGCGCCGAGATTCCTCCATCATCATAAGTCGTCATAACGTGACGTTCGATACAGTACGCACCTCTGAAACGTCGGTAAACTTCTACCAGATTACACGGCGCAACATCACAGAGGACAGCCACCTCCAAAATTTCACTTCTCTTATTTTCAGTGGTTCATTAAATTTCGCTTCTAAGCCGGGAGCTTTTAACAAGCTTCAAAAGTGACTGCATTTTTTATCAAAAAAAAATTTATTGCACGGTAATTTTAAGGACTCACTTAAACGACACTAAAGCAACTCCTGTTTCCAAAATTCCTTCCCAGTCTGATAGCAAGAACAAAAATCAGGGAGGTGGCTTCTTATTTGAAGTGTAAATGCCTTATGTTTTGTTGGCGTATTTGTAGACGACTCTGTGGAAAATCCCCAGATACTTCAAGTCCTTTTCCAGATACTTAAAACTGTTTCCCCTTTTATAAAGAAGCCGTGTCTCACAGTCGTGAAATAAAACTGATTAAATTACTGTTTTATAGCCCGTGTCTTGCGTTCTATTTAGAGCTTAGAATAATTTTTGGAATTACCACTTTAATAAAAAATATTTGTTCTCCTAGTTTATTCCATTTTTAATTTAATAATTAACATCTTTTCAGTTTGTACTGCATTTCCTGGACATCCACGGAGTATATCTATTTATTTCAAGGAAAAGGATTTACTTTCCGTGGCATTCACACGAATGTACTCATTCGGGGATATTTTATTTGCTATCACGTGAAATAAAGAATGTATTCTTTCGTTGCGTAATGTTCTCACTTAAAATATATACGTCAGCCTCACAAAACGTGGACATTCGGTGATTTTTTTTGGTATTTTTGATGACTTTTTTTTTAGGATAGAGGAAAAGAACTTATTTCAGCTCGTTGTAAACTTTAAATTTTAGGTTATGGTGCTATACGCAATATACCCCGTAATATTTAAAAGTTATACAGACAAACGATTATCTGAAGTGCGTTTCTGAGTATTCCAAAGCAAAGAGAGATAAATAAACAGATGAAGGAAGGAAGAAAAATCTTTAACTGATGCCTATAAATTGATATCGACAGTGATGTAAGGGGACTGACACACACGGAAACCCTAAGAACAAACTCAGTTTCTTCCTAGTCCTAAAAAGATTTTGAGATGACGGCACTGAAGCCTCGTAGTCAGAGGGGATGTATAAAGGGGACTCCATAGTGACAAGATGAAACGCAAATTACCTACATCGAGTGACATAGAGCGCGGAGATCAAAGCCATCACGAAAATTAGTCCATTAAGATCCATCCGTTTGTAGGGAACACGATGGTTATGAAGCAGGACGGTAGATGTCCTCGCAATCATTCAGTAATTAGCGCCGTTCTCCCGCTGACCCTAGTGAAGGGCTCTGGTTAACAAGGCGATTAGCGCCCCGGACAGAGACGATGCGAGTAGCCCTCCTGATGCCTTGGCTAAACTCCGCTCGCAAATGCTTGTTTTGATTTGCAAAACCGGCCTTTGTCTGTACTGACATAACACGAAACTTTACTTTTTTTTAAAACCTACAGTCCAGCACAGTGTTTTTACAATCATTGGGCCCTAAATTAGATATAAAAAAGAAAATATAGAATGACATTGATGATGATGATCTGGGTTTTGGCGCCAACATTTCAGAGGATAAACTGTCTTTGTCTTCAGGGTTTAATTGGTGATTCTTGGAACTGGATATAGTATATAATGCAAAATAAAAATTCGCTACTCTTTCTGTATCTTTAAAAATATTTTTCTATTTGTAAATCTCTGCTTAAGTTGATATATAATTGCGTCATATTGTGAATTAAAATTTAATTATTCGTGTTTTTTCCGTCTAATCACAATTGTATATAAATAAAATTTATACACAGGCGTTACAGGCCAATATTGAACCACTATCACTTCAAAATATACCCTCACTCCAATGAATTTGGATGTAAACATCATCAGAAGTTACACAACAACAGTAATTAAGTTTTAGTTTATAAGATTATAATTTTTAACTTTTAACTTTACACCTGAAGATGGTTCGTTGTAACCGAAACATGTAGTAAAAAAGATGTATCAAATATGTAAATGATATTTTAATATCTTATGTATAAAATTTTATTTATATACAATTGTGATTAGACGGAAAAAAACCACGAATAATTAAATCTCTGCTTATCAAAATCACCATTTTAGCCCTGAAGATGGATACAATATGTTTCTACGAAATGTTGTCATCTACCGATAAGTCTGCACGGCGCCCAAACTCCGAATAACAGCGTTCTCATTGCCGTCGAAAACGTCTGACAAGTTATTTTTACCACATCAGAAATACTGGTCTACTGAGTCCTCTAGGCGTCGGAGGTTAGGACTTAGGTAACGTGGGGGAAGCTGTTCGTTTTCCCTACAAGAGATTAATTCGACATAAATTCTTCCCAGAACATCTTCTTAACACAGTACTCACTAAGACTTTTTTCTGTATTTACCCTAAAGTGTTGCTAATGACATCAGAATTTCTCTAGAAGTTTGAAAATAATTCTAGACGCGTAAGACTTGAGGTTCTCACAGCGGTGAGTATGAAGATATCCGTCTTCTGCGTTATTGCGCTGTGTAGTCTGGTCGATGTTTACCAACGTTTCAGAGGTCATACTGCCTCCGTCATCAGAGTATGAAGATTTCTGTCTTCTGGGTTGTTGCGCTGTGTAGTCTGGTCGATGTTAACCAACGTTTCAGAGGTCATACTGCCTCCATCATCAGAGTATGAAGATTTCTGTCTTCTGGGTTGTTGCGCTGTGTAGTCTGGTCGATGTTTACCAACGTTTCAGAGGTCATACTGCCTCCGTCATCAGGGCGATTCATCGACCAGACTACACAGCGCAATAACCCATAAGACGGATATCTTCAATTCTAGACGCGTTTCGTGAAGTCGTTATGTACACCCGTCCTCAAATAAGAGCTTCCAAACTCGACACAACAGTCACGCTGAAAATGACATTAATCCATTTTCATTTCAGTTCAGTTTCGAAAAATTTTAAGACCCACTAAATACAACGAATTTCAGTTACATTTGAATTTAATGTTCTGTAAGAGATTTGGATTGAAAACGGACATATCACAATTCCCTTCCACGAATGTTATCATACTTTCTTTCATCTAATACATCTTAATGTCCGCTTTACTTAAGGTTTTAAATACATTTATATGCATATATTTACAAGAATTAAACTGAGAAACAGTCATAAATGTATTTGTAGATTCTTATTGGGGGGGGTGCAAATTAGACCTACCTCCTTGTGGTGCACCCTGGGCAACGTCTTTGACGGCAAAGTGGACTATAAGCTTGGTAAAAATAGATGAAATTCTATATACCTAGCACTTGACAGAAATAAATAGATCCTCATAGGGCCAATGTATGCCATGTTATGTCTTCAACAGCAATCTAATTCAAGCTTAACTATTACCAGAAAATCCGTTAAGAGTGCATAATCGAAAGCTTTGTCAAATCTTCTGCGATAACGCCGCTGTATGAGCGGATATCCGCTCCATAAATGATGGACAGACGCCCTGATAGCTAACAAGCGCCATGCAAAGAGATACAGAATTAATAATTATTTTTAATCGATATATCTCATTTATAGCGTTGAAGTTGTTAATGAACCAGGTTCTGTAAGCATCGATGTCCATGCCCTGAATTTCTCATAGATTGCCCAATCTTATTAACGAGTACCGCATGAAAAGTATCTAAGAATTACATTAACTCTTTATGGGATTACAAGATGCATACTTCTGACAGACGTTAGCAGCTGTGAATAACCAAGTGAATGTCGGAACAACCTTGTTCAATTATTTTTGGATGTGATTGTGCAAGAACTGCGTTGTGTATAGATGGCACTAGCGAATTTAACCAATTAACATATGGCTTTCAGTGGTCACGTGTTGAAAGGGTTTGACCGGCTGGGAGACTGTCAGAACACATGAATAATCATCGTTCCTTGTTATCAAATATTGATAGCGCTATGTCGTTCCTCTTCACAAGAGAGAGAGTACTCCAAAAATCACTATCAAAGTAACTTCATTTTGTACCTGCACGGGAATCAGTGAACCTATCACACGATCAGTGAATTATGTACGATGAAACTCGCAAAAAAGGAAAAATGTTGAGTCATAAATCCACGCAAATTACAATTTGTGATAACGCTTATATATATAGATGTTTGGCTAAACTTAAGCAATACGATATCATTTCGCAGGTAACTCTTTGTACGCGAGAGAAATCACGCGGTATTAAAACATGTGTCTACTTTACAAAGCGGGTGGAATGACTACGTTAGAAGATGTCACTGTCAATGCATTGCTTTATTCTGTTAGGAAAAATGAAATTCAGTGTAGAAACTGAAAGGTTTTTAAAATATCTGTGGGAAACTTTAGGATTATTATGAATAGTGAATTGTTTAAGATGTGTGAACCCGTGACCTTACAAATAGAAAGAGGGATGACTGTCTTGGAGTCTAGTAGAATTTACCGACGTTTCAGAGGTGCCTGCACCCCCCCCATCAGGATTGACGCTATATCATATTACTTTTATATAAAAATTGTATAGATAGAATTGTTTGTGTGTCTCGGTGCCACGAGAATCAAATTCCGGTCTCCCGACACACAGACAGGGAATTGAATGTCAGCGACGCATTGAAACTGATTTTATTAAGTGAAGAGATCGCTTAAAAGACACGGGCGAGGCTGAGACGAAAATTCTCGGGTCACGATCCGGTGGCGAGTTATTGTAAACGCTGTTGTAATGAACATTCCGTTTACATAAACTGCGGGAAATTTCTTGGCAGAGTCAGAATTAGTTTCCCAAGATGGATTATTATTCTCTAAAGATCTGTAACAATAGTTGATTGATTTCACGAACGCTATGTTCGATGCTGTCCATTGTATGAGGTATATTGGTACACACGACGTTTCGGGAGTTGCCTCTACTCACGTCTTCGGGCGATTGGTTATCATAGTGAAACATTATTATTAGTGGCAGCGGTCGGAATCGAACCCTGGACCTTTCGAATGCTACGCTATCCATTAGACCACCAGAGTGGCCCATAAACTGTTGTAATTATAACTGAACTTCCTTTATGGATCTTAATTTCTTATTCCGTAGTACAGAGAGTCAGTGGAGTTTACGTCCAAGCTTGGTTGACTGATGGGCTGTCCTCTTGTTCTGATGGATACCGTCTCTTCAGGAATTATACACAAAGAATAGAAGGAAATCGTTAGGAAAAGTTGGTATTCATCAACAGAACAACAGGACATTAGTACAGGCCATCAGTCAACCAAGTATGGAAGTAAACTCAACAAGGCTCTCTGTACTACTGAACAGAAAAACTTTATATGTCGTTACCGACGTTTCGGAGGTGCTAGCTATCTCCATCATTACATACTCATCACCCTGATGACGTAGGCAACATAAACCTCTGAAACGTCTGTAAACTTTCACCAGACTACACTCCGACAAGTAGAGTTATAATTAAAATCATTTCTGGGCCAACCAAACCGGTGATATAATGATTAGCCGGGTTCGATTCCAACCACTGGCATTAGTAGTATGAAAGTATAAATATTATTACAATAAATTACCTGAAAACTGGATTAGAGCCAGCTCCCGAAACGTCGTATTTTTCAAGCATAATTCAGATAATGGGATACCAAATATAGCTTTTCTGTAAAGGATTATGTTCGTGTCACTTAGTTAATAATAGCGCTGAACATCCATTTTCTGTGAAATTAGAATTGAATTAAAACTGTCATTTGTTGATGATGATGATGGTAGTGGTGGTCCGGTCTTCTGGGTGTCACGTGACGACGCCTTGCGAGCGACGCTTGTCAGACAAGGCTGACGGGCTGGGTCCTAGGGGACGATCGTCTGCCAATTAAATCAGCCGCTAATTTACACAAAGCGTATTGTAAGTCTGTTGGTCCCAAATACAATTTGTAGCACGTGTAATGCAGTCGGTAAGTGTACATCAGAGATTATTGAGATATTTCGAAATACAAATCCTTTGTGAGCGCCCTTTTGGAACCAATTACTGGCGGCAGATGCTGTTAATGTAGAGTTGTCTCGCCCGCCGACTGCTCACTTGTGATGAACGCGGATACAATGACATTATCATTTGCAGGGGGTCCAAAGGATTTCACTCAGAATCCATTTATAATCTTCCTCTCTTGCGTTATGTTTTGTATCATCTTTGCACGTAACATATCAAATGAATGCATTATCCTTTCAGATCCTTAGCACACAACTGCGCTAGTCGCATTATTTCTGATCGTTTCGTTGAAAATGATTTATGTTTTTATTACAACTTACGTCTTTTCAACGAGTTCGAAATTAACAAAAAAAAATAATTAAAATTAGTAACACAAACATTTGGCCTGCTATATTATTCTGCGAAATTTTAATGATTTAACGTACTTTATTAGGCTTACACAGTCCTTAATTTAGATTTTATGCTATCATTCTTGAATTAAAATATGTTATATATAATTATAAATAAAACATCAAAAATTGTTAAGTATATTTCGTGTAGTAATGTCACCTAAATAATAAATAATATTTTGTAGAAACTCAAGCCAATAGGCGTGCGCAAAATATTAATATATAAATTCCTAACGATAATGTGGATCTCTAGAATTAATTTTAATTAGGTTAATTTATTGTTATTTTAGGTTGGATAATAAAAACTGAAGTTTATTGGCAACGATAAATGAACTCAGTACATAGATAACTGTAAAATAATGGCACATCGTGTCGAAACACGTATGTTAAAACGTGTTTTGGTGTCGATGGTTGGAAATAAATATATTTAATTTGCATTATACATAACTGTTTTGTTTGCAGTACGAATAATTTTATTGGTATAAGTCAATAGAAACTTAGTCTGTTGTAGATTGAAATGTATGTATGTATAGGTCACTAATTTGTATAAATATCATTATGTAATAATTCCCAAATGTTAATACGTCAGTCTGAAGCCACAGTCACTATAATAGACTAACTTACGCATATATTTTCATTTTAACTCGAAAGTTAACGGCGAATTTGAGAATAACCTTCTTCTGGGTTACTACGCCGTGTAGTGTGGTAATGTGCTATCTGCCTCCATAATCATGTCGATGATGGGGGGCAACAAGCATCTCTGAAACGTCGGTAAACTCCTACAAATTTATAAATCGGTGAGGCTGGGTTAGTGTCACACGTTCACAAATAAATCCTTTGCTAAAATGATTATAGAAATGTATACGTTTAATGAAAAGTAGACGTCTATGAAACACGTAGCTATATAATATTTTCATTGTAAAATCGAGACCATTTTAGATATATAGCCCTAGAATGGACGATGATAATATTAAAACGGTATTTGACGAAATATTATGTAAGATGGTGTCAAGTGACAAGCGTCTCAACGGATTTTTCAAAGAAAAGAATATGTTATTCCTCCAGAGACAAAATGAAGGCGACTGATGTCGTTGAAGACCGGGGTGTGATCCTAACTCATACCGACAAAGCCTCTTGGAGGAACTATATTACGCTGCATTACGTCAACAGGATACAATCATCGGCTTTCTGACAAATCCAGTAGAACTTGGGGTGCAACCACAGTTGGGGGAAGGGCAAATACCCTCGTAGACTGTGCCGGAAGCTTTGTCCCACATCGCCAGAAGACACGCAAACGTCTTGTGAACATGTAACGTTTTTCTTAGCCTTCATAGTGAAGGTAATTGGTGGATTTAATATCTGATGATGAATAAGATATTCTGAAGTTATTCATTACGTAGTCTTTTCTATCAGCAAACGAAATTTACTTTTCTTCTCTTCGTAGATCTGTATGCTCTCCTCATCGCATCGTAAGTTTACCCCCAACCCCTTCGCCCCCCCCCCAATATTGAGAAATCAAGCATTGAACCCATATAAAGCGGTTGTAACACTGTGCGCGTTGTTCTTATATTTAAATTTTCTGTATTTTAAATAGGAAATTCTGAAAGAAAAATACCACATGGAGGTCCTGTATGTAGGCGGGAATATTATACCAAAGCAAATTTCAAAATAGGGTATGAGAAAGTGAATTAGATTCATTTAGCCCAGGTTAGGGTCCAATGAAGTTCCGTAAACTTTTTGATAAATCCAAATCTATGTGGCATAATCGTTCTCCAGAAGTTAGGTCTAAATTTCCCGTCGTCAACTGAAGAACCAACTAGAAACTCATTATTAAACAGGACCATCAGTGCAAAAAAAATGACTGTCCTCTGTTATGTTACGCCGCGTAGTCTGGTAGAAGTCTACCGACGTTTCAGAGGTGGTTACTGCTTCCATCATCAGGGCATCAACCCAGAATACAGCCATCTTTTTCGTGAGACGTGTTCTTTGTGTCCGGAACAAATGTCAAACGCCAATGTGACCCTTTGAAGTCGAAGCTCGTCTAAGTAACATTTAATATAATTCAGTCCGTACCGCGAAGAAAACACTGCACTTCACCATTACAAAGATCAACCGAGTAGGATCTGAGGTTTTCAAGGCGGTGAGTCCGAAGATGGCTGACTTCTGGGTTGTCGTAGTCTGGTATAAGTTTACGCGACGTTTCAGAGGTGCTTGCTGCCTCCATCATCAGGACGATCGCACAGCCCATCATCCCAGCAGACCTGAAATCTCGCCAAGACCAACCTCAGTTCCTGTCTGAAGACATAAAAACACTTTAGATATTGCGTATACGACGTGCCCCAACCTTGTCAAGGAGGTTCGTATCCCACGAGTGGCGGAAAAGAATCTGACCACGTGACGAAATCTTAGATTAAGTTGAACTTTTGTACATCTGTGTCATCGTAGCGTTGCGCCTGGGTATAGCAGCTTTATAGCGCAAGTCTGCTTCGGATGCAAGGCGAATACGAGCGTTGTATTAGGGTAAGGGCGGGTAAGACGAGCACTGTGCATCATTAAAATATTGCAATGGAGCACAACTAAAGGAACAAGGGAGTAGGAACTGAAGGGAAATGAAAAAAAAAAAGTCAGCAATTTAAAACGTGAGCCGGAATTTCTCCCAATGGAGACGCTATGCCATTCTTCGGAACAAGTGCTGGCAATTTCCCTCTCCCTCTCCCTCTCTCTCTCGCTTTGTTCAACTTTCTTTCTTTCTTTCTTTCTTTCCTTCTTCCTTGCAACCAGCATTGCATTGTAATGTAATGTGTGCGCCTGGATCGTATACTACCAGGAGAAGCGGGCGAGGCACCTCCGTAACATAAACTAGCAGCATGGCGGTCGTTAATAAGGCGCACTAGAGAACAACCCCACGTCCAGAGAGGAACTCAAAAAAAAAAAAAAAAAAAAAAAAACTACTACCTGGATTTGAACCCCTGATATTTCTGCGTCTTCGTTCCGTTTTACGACTCAGTATCGTCATCTGCGAAGCCGGGAGAGAACTCAGTCGGTCATGTGACTGTCTAGGCTATGGGATTCGATTCCAGACAGTAGCACAGGCATTTTACACATCACCACCGCCAAAGTACTGGCATTGAAGCTCACCGGAGCCTCCTAGCCGTTAATTACTGGGATCTGAAATGAGTGGGGGCCAAATACGACATTTAATTTTCGTCTAGTGTCGAGATTTGAACGCGTGGAGCTTATCTCCACTCCTAGACTCGTCATCTCCCGAATGCAAAGCATGGGTTCTAACGACTAATCCGTGGCGTTCGGTGTTTGGGTCCAGTGGTTATCATTCCTCTTTCGTATATGGAATGCCTCTGATTAGAATCTCGGTCCGGAGAATGTTACCCTGACGACAAAAAAAATGAAAATCTCTCTCCGGTTACCAACACTTTTCTTCATGAACGAATCTGAGGTGTCTGGGCTTCCAGAATAGGTAACTAAAAAATCATGTTTACTGAATATATTTAAACAATTTGACGTTGTTACATTTAGTAATCCTTTGAAGTCTGAGAGTGAAAAGAGAAATTGTGGGAGGGGGTAGTGATATGAACTTCTGTTTTAACGGAGAGGAGAACGTAAATTTCTATTTGCGGCTACGAAGGTCCCCAGGGAGTGCCCGATCGTCCTTATGGTAGAGATAGATAATTTGGAATTGAAGTCTGAGAGAGAGAGAGAGAGAGAGAGAGAGAGAGAGAGAGAGAGAGGAAATTGGTGGGGGAGAAGTGAGAGACACTTCGATATCTGGGGGGGAGAAAGAGCATCTTATAGCTAGAAGGTCCCCAGGCAATGCCCGCTCGTCCTTCTGTTAAGGATAAAGTAAGAGTGAAGGCGTTAGTGTGATGATTGGCATAAAAGACGGAATTTTGAAATTTTGTATTAGCGAAAGCTGAGGCTATTAATTTGGAAGCTTAATACATAATTTAGAAGTTCCTACTGAGGGGAGGGGGGTAAATTTTGACGGCGTTAAGGGGTGGTAAATTTTGATTAATTTAAATCGGGAGGGCTGCATGAGAAGCTTGCAGTGGCAACTTGGAACTTGGGAACCATCTCAGCATTTGCTTGAAGACAGAGGAAAACCAAGGAAAACCTGTGTCGAGATGGCTTGAAGTCTGAGGTCGTCTAAATAATATTTAATAGTTCAGACCTTACCGCAAAGAAAACACAAGACTTCACCGTTACAAAGATCAACTGGTTAACCTTGACGGTAACACAAGTTGATAACCACTGACATCGTGCTTTGCTGTTTAAATTGGACATCCGCCATTATTCTTCGGTTTACATAGCCTCGGAGGAACATTGTTACTTAAAAATAAAAGCGAAACGGGCAGGCGTAGTAATACATTGGTACATTGTACACAGAGTACGCTTTGCAATCATTTGGACCGATGTTTACTCTGCAGTCCGACACCGATTCCTGAAATCTGGAGCTCACTTAGCGACCTCGAGTAGACCCGACCCTATCCTAGGGAGGGACAGACTGCTTCTAGCCATCCGCTGACAGATAGCGCTTTAATTTGGAGGGTCCAGAGCAAACAGTAGCTTTAACCCAGCAACAAACACGATTAATGGAATTTTCACCTCCGGGCTGCTTGTCTTGATCAGTTAGAGCGGCGTCAGGTTTTTGCAAGCCAACAGCCTCTAGCAGGTCAACTTTGAGCAGTGTTTGAGTTCCCCTAGGCAATGTTTGTGCATCAGGTCGTCAAGAATGTACGTTTCCAGTCTGTCTGAACGAGTATAACAATAACGTAGTACGTGGAACGATAAAGCAAGACCGTACATCGCGGAGTGGAGTCGTATTCGAGGGGTTCTGGGTTCTAATCTGGGCCAGAGACTTGCTGTTCTGTTCGAAGTCTACCATAGCCGTCATCAGATCTTCCAAGTAAACGCAGAGGAAGTGATTTAAGAAGGCTAGAAATGGTGAGACAAGGAATGCGTGCATAATTTTTGTTGGGAGAACCGCTATGTAACATCTGCACTTGGAAGAATGGAAGGGGTGGAACAATTGAGATTACGCTTATCGATACAAGGATAAGAGGATCGAGAGTGGATGTTCCTCTTCCGTCCTTAGATCCGGTGTTTGAAACGACGTAACTCTTAAGAATACCATACGATGGACAATGTCCGAAAAACGCAGTAATCAAGATTGTAATAAGATTTCTGTCTTCTGGGTTGTTGCGCTGTGTAGTCTGGTCGATGTTAACCAACGTTTCAGGGGCATACTGTCTCCGTCATCAGAGTATGAAGATTTCTGTCTTCTGGGTTGTTGCGCTGTGTAGTCTGGTCGATGTTAACCAACGTTTCAGAGGCCATACTGTCTCCGTCATCAGAGTATGAAGATTTCTGTCTTCCGGGCTGTTGCGCTGTGTAGTCTGGTCGATGTTTACCAACGTTTCAGAGGTCATACTGCCTCCGTCATCAGGGCGATGAAGATTTCTGTCTTCTGGGTTGTTGCGCTGTGTAGTCTGGTCGATGTTTACCAACGTTTCAGAGGTCATACTGCCTCCGTCATCAGGGCGATGAAGATTTCTGTCTTCTGGGTTGTTGCGCTGTGTAGTCTGGTCGATGTTAACCAACGTTTCAGAGGCCATACTGTCTCCGTCATCAGAGTATGAAGATTTCTGTCTTCTGGACTGTTACGCTGTGTAGTCTGGTCGATGTTTACCAACGTTTCAGAGGTCATACTGCCTCCGTCATCAGGGCGATGAAGATTTCTGTCTTCTGGGTTGTTGCGCTGTGTAGTCTGGTCGATGTTAACCAATATTTCAGAGGTCATACTGTCTCCGTCATCAGAGTATGAAGATTTCTGTCTTCTGGGTTGTTGCGCTGTGTAGTCTGGTCGATGTTTACCAACGTTTCAGAGGTCATACTGCCTCCGTCATCAGGGCGATGAAGATTTCTGTCTTCTGGGTTGTTGCGCTGTGTAGTCTGGTAGATGTTAACCAACGTTTCAGAGGTCATACTTCCTCCGTCATCCCACAGCGTAACAACCCAGAAGACGGAAATCTTCATACTCACCGCTGTGAGAACCTCAAGTCTTACAAGATTGTAATAGGCTATCGTCACAAGCCTTTATAATTGATGAGCTAAGTGGGTGGATGACATTAAATGGGCTTTATATAAATAGGTTGTGAAGATGTGAATTCTGTTCATGTAGCTAAAGAGCTGATATCGGTCTTGTGATTACGGTAATGAAGATCCAAATCTTACAAAATTAAATATTTTATCATGCAAATGAGAACCTAGACTGTCATCTGCACTGCGAAGGTTACCGTTGTGAAATTAGTACCCGGAGAATTACCAGTTAAATTTTAGCAGAAATAACCTGCAGTTGCTGTCGAATTGAATAGGTTAGGTCTCTTTGACATATGAACTGTTGGAAATAAATCGCGTGTTCAATATCATCGCCAACTCTTAAAATAAAGTTACCTGTACTCTAACTTTTCTTGTAGAACTTCGAGATGATTTATTTAAAGACGCATTTGCTACTGGTCGAAATTCCGTGGACGTTACATAACAAGTGACATGGGTTTTTTTTAAAAAAAAAACTTTAACGATAACAGCAGCAATTATCAGTCTGAACTTGTTTTAAGAGTAGTTTGTATTTACTCTTTGAAATCCATAGAATCGTTGACTATGACTCAATGTTTGAAACAGAAATGTAAACATATAATACAGAGCCACGAATCTTGTAAATAAAAGATACGATATTAATTTCATAACAAGGTAAATACTTCGTCTACTCAGTCATAAGCATAGTACAGAACTACATTATAATGTCATAATTAGTGATATCATTTTGGTTAATGGTAAAGTCGTCTATCTAAGCACTGTTAAGCGCACGTGTAAATCCGCGTGTCTGTTCCTGACCATGACACGAGGTGGAAATGAAAGTAATCCAAAAGAAATGAAACCGCTGACGCCTGTCGAAAAAAAATTTGAGTGGGGTTTGGACGTGGTGGAAAACATAAAATCTATTACCCTGCCTTTGTATCGCAATTCCCGTCATCCAACTCGTAAGCAGTCACTAAACTGAGTTATTCCACCTCCTTGGGCTGATGGATTGTCCTGAAACGTCGGTTTGGTTGTTCTCTAGATGTTGAACACAGGCCTGGGATGTTTCGCCTTGTAGTCTGCGTCCATCATCTTAAGTCGTCATCGCCCTGATGATGGAGACAGTAGGCACAGCTGAAATATCAATTAACTTTAACCTTACGTCTGTTTGGGCAGTCATCTTCATACTATCCCCATTTAACCCTGAAGATAGGAGGCATTATGTTCCTAGGAATTGTTAGCAACCATCACAAACCGTACGAAGACCATCAAAATCTTCACCGTAAGCTCCAGAAATATCATAACTGTAGTCATTTAGTTAGTAATTTCATTTGTTGGTCTGTAACCATGGGAGGGGCTGGTTGGTTCCTGTCTTATGCACCACAAACCCTGCAGAAGGCCGCTTTGTGATTAGGGAAACATTAGAACGTGCTCCAACCCGACGAAGGAATCCAAACAAAACACCGAGCGCTGTAGTTCAATGTAGCAGGAAGTGAATAGAAGGTTGGCTCGGTCAATTAGTTCAACACAGAGCCAGCGTCACAATGGAACCCTGCTGGTTTATTTGCCCAAGCCAGCCCGCACAAAGACCGATCTGCACTAGCAACTTCGTATATCAATTATGAGTGAAAATTGTAAAGAAATAGAAGAAAGGCTTTCACTATAACATGCTGGTGGGTCGCTCATTGAAACTCGAAACTCGCTTCAAAGATGCTATGAAAAATTCAGCATCATACGAGCTGGATCTAAGATGCTGGAGGTCCTCACTCCACTCCCAACCTGTCAACATATTCGGAGGTCCCACCCATACGTACAAATGCAACGGGCTTGTATTATTCAAATGTTACAAAGCGCGAGCGATGTATGATACGAAATCAGAAGTCAAGTGCACTAGATACGACGAGAAATTCGCGTTTCTACTCCCTTGGTTTTATAAATAAAATGACAACGACGATAAAGCTATGACAGCAATACTGATGAATAATGACAAGCTTATAAACAAGATATTATATTATAAACGAATAAAGAAACTCTTTTTATATCTTAATTGCGTCATGTTTGTGTTATATCAATACATATATTTATTTTTCCAGTCTATACACAAAACTTGTTTTAAAATAATGTTGTTAAAATTATTTATAACATTTACAATATAAATTGCATTATGTTATATTTTCTGTGTCGTATAATATTACATCTATCACAGCGCTTTTGATTTCGACGACATGTTTCGATGTTTACCACATCATCATCAGGCTTATCAATTCATATATTTTTTTAAAACTATTGTACATTTGTGCATTGCGTTTATTGATTTTTAATTTTCAGTCTTCATCTTGATTTGGAGTATGCATTTTGATGTTCATTATCTGTGAAATTAATTTTTTCAAGTCGTGATTATGGATTTTGACATAGGAGATATAATAACAATTCAAAGAGTGTAAGGTTGTAAGTTTTAAACGTAATACAAATATAATAGAACGTAATGAAAGGTAATAAAACATACCAGGTTGTTGTTGTTTATTTTAAAACAAGTTTTGTGTATAGACTGGAAAAATAAATATATGTAAAGAAACTCTGTTTTTCGATTGGCATTTCAGCTACATCGACAGAACGCATCAGGAAAAGATAACTAAAAATTTAGTGTTGTGCTGCTATAATCTGACTTTCCCCTTCCAGATCTCCTCTTGTTAGCCACAGAAATGTGTCTTCCTTGTTTACAAGTTGTTTGTCCAAACTTCGGAGATATTGTCTATGTTCTCCAACTTTTTATTTAACTTTCTTGAATCAATTACTTAATTTGTTGAAGATGGCTGTCTTCTGGGTTGTTTCGCCGTATAGTCTGGTAGATGTTTCAGAGGTCCTTGCTGCCTCCATCATCAGGGCGGTGAGTATGAAGATTTCTGTCTTCTGGGTTGTTTCGCCGTATAGTCTGGTAGATGTTTCAGAGGTCCTTGCTGCCTCCATCATCAGGGCGATGACTCTTCGCGTAATTGTGTAGAATAAACAAGTTCATAATGTGGTCTTGTCGTTTCAGTGTGTCTAAAAAGGCATTTCTCGTAACTCCCTTCATAAAACTAATTAAGGTGCTTGGGGGTTGATCAGTTTCCTTTCAACATGGCAATCATGCAAAATTCTGAGCCATAGTATCACTTAATATATAATATCTAATGTTGGAATACGTTTAAGAAAATATGCAACTTTTGTCAGTCTGCCACGAGAACTTATTAGTTTTTGGTTTGATGGCGATGAGCCACTGCAGTAGGCAAGTGGAATTGTGTATGGAGTTCATAAACAGACATCTAAATAGAATAGTTTATGAAACTTTGTTAACGATTACAAACATGGCGACAATGCGCGGGCTCTGAGGTTATGTCTAAACAGTTCAATGCGCTGGGTATCTGTATTACTCTAAATCAGTGGTATTCAACCTTTTTTGTTCGCGTACCCCCAGATATAATTTCTCTTCAACTTTGTACCCCCAAAGTTGTTGGTATATAATTCAAGTTATACATAGTATATAATCTACATCTAAAATAAATTAAATAAATTACATTACTGATTATTCAGTGTTTATCATAAAATAATAAATATTTTTTTTAAATTTCACGTACCCCCTAAGATGTCTTCGAGTACCCCCGGGGGTAAGCGTACCCCAGGTTGAATACCACTGCTCTAAATTATAGAGTGAATTACTTAGGTCTGTTCATTACGAGCTGTAGCCAATCAGAATTTTTGTTTAATTGCTGATACTTGTAAAAACCTAAATGTTTTGTGTATTATTCTGTCAGTGCTATTTGTGCCAAAGAAGGTTCCTGGGGAATTAATTTATTTAACTTCTCTTTCTTTAGTCTTGGTACAAAGCAAAACGTTTCCAAGTAGGGTTTGAACATTGAAATATATCCTACTTTGTTACCTTTAACTAGCAAACAAATTTGTAAGTGGTTCTCTCACTATAATTACCTAACAGGAAAGATTGATTTTGTAATTAGATCCCTTTATCGCCTGAGGGATATTTAACGGCGAGAGGGTGCAGTTATTCATTTGGTTTGCGGAAAGGGAAACCAATGTTACTAGTCTCCCCCACTGCCATCTGTAGGAGCGTCGGCGAGATTAGTTTCATTAGTACTGCTGTAGTTCAAACAACAACAGGCTCAGAGGTCCCGAGTCGCATTTGTTTGTTGCCACATCAGCGTCATCTTGTTAACGGGATACACATTTGTTTGTTTGGCAAAAGCACGGCCCTCTGAAATTACATGCCAACAAGAGGAAAGGTCCTTTCATAAGTAAGTCTTGAGTATGTATTGAGGCGACGTACCAAATGAATAGTTTATTAATGCAGTTCTATTCGTATACTCTGTACCAGGAGGACGAGTTCAATGCCTCATATTCGGAGCGAGTAACTATTTCGTTATAAGGAATATTTTCTTTGAAATATTCAGATGTCTTCTGGGTTTTAGCGCCCTGTATTCTGGTACAAGATGGTAGCGTTATAGAGGTGCTTGCTGCCTCCATCTTCAATCCTGAGGATTGAGGGTGAGTTTTTATCCAAATCGTTGATATCACTCTGCAAGTCCACACGGTGTAACAACCCAGAAAAACAACTTCGACAATTTATAAATATTTCATTTCACTGCTGATTTATGAGCCATTAATGATGAAGCAAGTTCTAAATTACCCTGTTATCGATATACAAAGCCTTCATTAATTGAGCTGTCAAGATATTTAAAGCTTATTAATTATCATAGAATTTAATGCTTGTAGCTTCTTCGGTGACCAGTGATTAAAGCTGAGAAACTGGACGTTTTACTAATGTATTACCCATTTTAAATTATCACTTTTTAATCTGTCCCATATTAGTAACCTCGCTATTCAGTGTGCATGTTAGTAAGTCCAGCGAACGCTGGGCAGAGTAGCCTAGAGGCACGGATGTTTTTGGCGTCATGCATCCGCCCAATCAACCTGACAGATGTGACCGACTCCACTAACCAACCATGCCCGAAATTTATAACTTGTGTTGGGCAAGGCCGTGGTCTAGGCAACACGGAGTTTTCCTCCGTAGCATCCCAACAATTACTCCATTCACACACAGAAGAAGGCAATGGCAAACCACTTCTGGATCATCTGCCAAGAACGTATATGAACAGGTCCCAGTCCGAGAAAAGGATGGAAGGATCCTGTTCATGTGGACCTGTCGTCAGACAGAACACTAAATAATAATAACAGTACATAACCATTTGTCAGAATAAGATATTAGTCTCTAAATCCAAGCTTATTTTTGGATCTCATCAATTCTGCTGACCTATGAGCACCAGAAGATCTTCCCGGGTTTTAAAGTGGCCGGAGCTATAATCTGGTTTAAAATGTATGTGGTATTATGTTCGCATCTTGAGCGTAAAATTCTTAGGCCTGTAGATGTGGGCATTACGCTACTCCGAAACGTCGGTATCTATCTGCTTGATATCCAGAGGTCTTTAACATCAAGATTTCAGCCCCGTTACAATTTTAAATCTTAACTGCATTTATACAGTAACTGTTTGTGAGGTTTACGATTTCAGTCTTCACGTGGTTTTCTCCAGTCTTGTTAATCTTTGAAGACTGTCAATGCACAAATCAAACAGGAGGCCCACCCCTTGCGTGGCCTCCAGCCGTCTTGTGCATCCCATTGCGTCGTGACGCTAGAAACTTCGGCCATATCAGGTGGACGGACAGACGGACATGCCGGGTCGTGTGTAAAATGTCATTCGGAGCGTCCCGTCACGCGAGTAATGTAACTTGGAACGCAGGGGGCTTCGTGAAAGAACGTCTCACGTCCATATCGAGCGCTCGGAATATACATGCTAGCATTTATTCATTTATTACATTATAAAATTATCATCATTATTAGTAGTATTTATAATGTAATTGCAATTGACCACAGATGCAGTAAATTTTACACAAAATCACACAGGGACGAACTGCTTGTTGTTTAGGTCTCATCTTCCCACGTGTTATTATTACACAGTCAAATCAAGGGAATATAAAATGTACGGAAAATGAAACAAATATCGGAAGACGACAGATACACACAGAGCAGTCGACAAGTCACCTGAATGGAGAAGGGAAGACCACTTTTACGTGAGACAATAATATTAAAATAAATCTTTAAAATAATATTACAGATAGTGGACTGGATTTATTTGGCTTCAAAATAGGTTCCAGTTGCGGGCTTTTGTGAACATGGTAATGAATTCACAATGAAGACGGAAGAGAATAATTGAACATTTCTCCACATTTAAAATAAATTTAATTTAACCAAAGAAACTGCTAGACAATGCGAAACGAACTGAAACATGTCGATTCAAGTAAATATTCTTTAAGCAGTCTCCGAAGGGAAAGCAGGAAACCTGTGAAGATTTAGAGAAACCCGTTCTGGAAGACCGCTGCTCAAGTCGGAATGAACTGATAAGGCAAATCCCTGAAATCCATAATAATTGTGATCAATACAGGCACTATCAGCTTCTCATCACTCTCAGCTGTTCCATGGAATGGGTTAATTTAAATCGGAAATATATTAGCGAAAACGGTTGCTATCGAGTCAAGATGTAAGCGATTAGGTTAGGTTGTGTTAGGTTAGGTTAGGTTAGGTTAGGTTGTTAGGTTAGGTTGTGTTAGGTTAGGTTAGGTTGTGTTAGGTTAGGTTAGGTTAGGTTGTGTTAAGTTAGGTTGTGTTAGGTTAGGTTAGGTTGTGTTAGGTTAGGTTGTGTTAGGTTATGTTAGGTTAGGTTTGGTTAGGTTAGGTTTGGTTAGGTTAGGTTGTGTTAGGTTAGGTTGTGTTAGGTTAGGTTAGGTTAGGTTCGGTTAGGCTAGGTTAGGTTAGGTTATGTTAGGTTAGGTTAGGTTTGGTTCGGTTGTGTTAGGTTAGGCTAGGTTAGGTTAGGTTAGGTTGTGTTAGGTTAGGTTAGGTTGTGTTAGGTTAGGTTGTGTTAGGTTAGGTTGTGTTAGGTTAGGTTAGGTTAGGTTAGGTTGTGTTAAGTTAGGTTAGGCTAGGTTGTGTTAGGTTAGGTCAGGTCAATCTGCCGGAAATCCGTCTCTGATGACCGCGATTCCTTAGTCCCTCCAGATGTATGTCTTTAGATGGTCATGACATAATTTCTAACGCGCTGTAGAGTTATCTCCGTCAATCTGAAGCTACGTATAGTCGAAATAATTCTTAGCGTTTGTTTAATCGCAGCCCAAATACAACTTTGCAACTGTCGATATGGTTGCATATTTAAAAGGGCGAGATAACAGAAAAGACTAGGCACATTTACGGAACATTTATCAGCGTTTCGATCGATGTGACTCGCCCCAGCATAAAAGAAAACTGAAAGAAATCAGAGCGAAACAACACAAATTGAAACAAACACAGACAGATTTATTGATTCTGAAAAAAAAAAGCTTTCAAGATGTAATTATTTAAAAGGCTAGCTCAGTATAAAGGTAAATCCATTTATATCAACAATATAAATAAATAAATATATGTATGTATTACTAAATATTTGATTTTCTGCTTATCGTGAATTAAACTTGACCTGAAATGCCTTTTAAATTTTTTTAAAAAAAATCGTTGTAGTGATATTTTTGCTACGCGTAAATCGAGGGCGAAATGACGGAGTGCGATCAATTAGGAGTCGAAATTCATGCACTGAAACAGGCGGGTCTTATTTCTTAGTGTCTATGCTATTACCGTTTCTGACACTACAAAAACTATTGTTCCGAGATACCAGCGACTAACCACCTGAGCTACGACACGTCAAAACTTCTACTTTCTGCTGCTTACTAAAATACTATCGTCATCTAACTTTGTGTCAGAGAATTCTTTGGAAAAAGGGGCCACGATCTCACACCTTACGTCTTTAACATTCCCGTGCTGAATCGAAACCCCCTAATGTTAAAAATATACGATATATGATGCTTGGGACTTTATGCTAACGGAAGAACATGGATGGAAGGTACTTTCGAAGAAAGCTTAGAAGAGAATATTTTCTCCTAAGAAAGATAAAAGAATTAAATAATGAGGAATTTCCAAAGCTTCTCTCGTCGTCAAATATAATTAGGGCAATCAAACTGAAAATAATGTTACGATTAGCGTGCATGGGACTATAAGTAATGCGTACAAAATTTTCGTCGGGAAATTCCCATGGAAGTGACTGTTTAAGACGTCTATCCGCTGGTGGGTTGCTAATATTCTAATGAACCTTTTGAGGAGGCAAGGGGGAAGATTTTGGATAGAATTCATCTGTCTCAGGACTGAGTTCAGTGCCAATAACACACAATATTACTCTGATTGTAATGACAGTAATGATACGTCAACCCTACTTGTCATACATCGCTAGATTGTGCGTGGTTTTGAAGTTCTAACGGGGTGTAACAATAATAAGATCTTTTCTGGTTATGATCCGTGCCAGTTCGTTAAAATCCGACGTTTCAGGTACTACCTCCGATCCTATCTTCAGGATTTTATTATATTGTTGATGGGGACGGAGTTGGTTCCTGAAACGTCGACATGGCTGATATCCCTAGAAGATATTATTAATTCATAGAGTTGGGCAAGGCCGTGGTCTAGGCAACACGGAGTTTTCCTCCGTGGCATCCCAACAATTACTCCATTCACACACAGAAGAAGGCAATGGCAAACCACTTCTGGATCATCTGCCAAGAACGTATATGAACAGGTCCCAGTCCGAGAAAAGGATGGAAGGATCCTGTTCATATGGACCTGTCGCCAGACAGAACACTAATAATAAAAAAGAGTAGACTGGATGTTTGAACGGCAATTAACAATTCGGAAAGTCGTGTTTCGGGAATCGAACGGTCTACTTACTGCATCAGAGGATAATAAATTATTGTTTTCCGTCTTACTTTCAGTATTTTCTTGTTTATTTCTTGTTCTTTCATTGTGTGTCCATTATTTCCGTCTGTCTCCCTCGTTTTCCTCTCTCTGTCGATTTCGGGTAAATGTTCCGGGGGACGCGTGAGTGTTGGGCCCTTCCTGCCCTAGGCAGCCCGCGCTGCAGAAACTATAAGTCTCGTTTACTCTACTCTGAGCCACCTGTCCGGTTCCGGACGATCACACTTGATCAAATATTGAAAACTTTTCCTTCACAAACGATTTTAATAATGAGGTAGACCGTCCTAGCCTTTTCGTTTTATATATCCACGAAGAGAAAAGGGTAATTACAATGCGATGGGGCTCAGTTGCGTGGCTCTTTTTGAGGCAAAGTCCTTTTGTGTCCACAGTTGTAACGTATAGTTCATCCATGAGTAATGGCGAGTTGAGGAAGAAACCAGGGGGAGGGGTGGATATAAGGAGGCTTGTGACAAATGTCAGACATGCATCGCTCTGTGCTTACCTCAGCGCTATAGGCGCCTCTAAAAGTGTCTTACCCCCTCGATCAACATTTCATTCGTCTCATGTCCCATAGACGAATGAGACTCGTTTGAAACTAAAAGAGTCAAAAATGCGCCTGTCTCCCAGTGCATCTGCCCTTCATCAACTAATAACTCCATGACGGCCTAACGAATCCCCATAGACTTTTATATTGTGGAGTTTTGCTAAAGATTATCGTTGTTCGCGTACCCCCAGATAAAATTTCTCTTCAACTTTGTACCCCCCAAAGTTGTTGGTGTATAATTCAAGTTATACATAGTATATAATCTACATCTAAAATAAATTAAATAAATTACATTACTGATTATTCAGTGTTTATCATAAAATAATATATATATTTTTTTAAATTTCACGTACCCCCTAAGATGTCTTCGATTACCCCCGGAAATACGCGTACCCCAGGTTGAATACCACTGGTCTAGGGGAATACCCATCAACCCTAACAAATCTGACATCAACGACGCTTTCCGTAAAGGTCAGTTGTCGAACTCTGGTGAATGTGTCACAGTTGTGCACATGAGTTAAGTTCTTTTAATAATTTCTGTTATGACCTAATATTACCGTCTATTGTCTAACGCGTAGATTTCTTTGAAGAACACGACGTTTCGGGAGTTACCTCTAATTAGGTGAGTGGTTACCGTTAATTTCACAGATTCCTTTGTGATTAGTGGCGAAGGCTAGAATTTTAATCTAAACTTTTAAATCCTTGCTACGAACCATTGGACAAGTCAGTTATTAGAGCAGGCCTTATATTCCGCTTCGACCTATGTTACGCGGTTAAATTTTATGTCTCAGTGCATTGTTTTCATGCTCTCTTACCTCAGACATTTAACAATGTCCAAAATGATGCCAGAATAGTGAGTCAATGAATTAAGCGGCTAATAAAATAAATTGAGGGCCAGCGGATCCAATCCGCTATCCCGGGTAATAGCTCGATATATACGTAATGTAACTAGTTATAAGCTAGATGTCCGGAGTTCGATCCTCGGCACGGGCTGAATTTCAAGAACGGCTCTGGGGTCTACTCAAACCCGTACAGAACGCATCAAACCCTAAGGAAGGACAGGAGAGTGAGACTGACAACTCATGCCACCCCAACTGCTTCCGAAGCTAAAATTTGCCGGAGATAACTTACATTCCCGCAGTATAAATTATATAAATTTTGTTTGTTTAACGACGTTGTCAGTATTTTAGATTATATACAAATTATACGATGATTAGTGAATAATTAATTATAAATTATATAGGAGTAAACGGTTGTGGTCTGCTTCGAAGCATTTGCCTGGAGGGACTGGGAAAAAGTCACGATAGCCGATCACCTAGCTGAGGTCTTAATCTTTCTTTCGGACCTCCCAAGTACGAAGTGCTGACTAATCAACCATGACGTTCGGAAAATGTTGTTGTTGGCCCACGCCTTAATGTCGTGGTACTTAGATGCAGGTACAAACTTCAATCCACTGTAATTAGCTCCATGGCCATTATAAAGGGATGATTGCTACTCAGCTGGTCGTGACACTTTACGTTATCTAACTAACTAACTAACTTACTAGATGGCTTACCGAACCCGAAGGTTCATCACCGAATTAACCAAAGCCCTCCACCAGACCCTGTCTCCTTCAACTCCTGTCTCCCATAGATCCCGCCTGAGATTATCCTCCCATCTACGTCTAGGTCTCCCCAGTGGTCTCTTCCCCTGAGGCTTCTCAAATAGTGAACCCAACCAACCAGATGGCTTACCGAACCCGAAGGTTCATCACCGAATTAACCAAAGCCCTCCACCTGACCCTGTCCTGGGCCAACAAAATCCAGTCTCCTTCATCTCCTATCTCCCATAGATCCCACCTGAGATTATCCTCCCATCTACGTCTAGGTCTCCCCAGTGGTCTCTTCCCCTGAGGCTTCTCAAATAGTGAACCCAACCAACCAGATGGCTTACCGAACCCGAAGGTTCATCACCGAATTAACCAAAGCCCTCCACCTGACCCTGTCCTGGGCCAACAAAATCCAGTCTCCTTCATCTCCTATCTCCCATAGATCCCACCTGAGATTATCCTCCCATCTACGTCTAGGTCTCCCCAGAGGTCTCTTCCCCTCAGGCTTCCCAAATAGTGGACCCAACCAACCAGATGGCTTACCGAAACCGAAGGTTCATCACCGAATTAACCAAAGCCCTCCACCTGACCCTGTCCTGGGCCAACAAAATCCAGTCTCCTTCAACTCCTATCTCCCATAGATCCCGCCTGAGATTATCCTCCCATCTACGTCTAGGTCTCCCCAGAGGTCTCTTCCCCTCAGGCTTCCCAAATAGTGGACCCAACCAACCAGATGGCTTACGGAACCCGAAGGTTCATCACCGAATTAACCAAAGCCCTGTCCTGGGCCAACAAAATCTAGTCTCCTTCATCTCCTATCTCCCATAGATCCCGCCTGAGATTATCCTCCCATCTACGTCTAGGTCTCCCCAGCGGTCTCTTCCCCTCAGGCTTCCTGACCACCTCTTGCCCCATCCATGCGCGCTACATGCCCAGCCCGTGTAGGTTTCTGAAGGATTTGACCTCGTGGGTTTTAACACCGCTTACAATCCCTTATTTTCCTTCATGGCGATAGCCCATAAATCATTACCTTGTCATGAGAAACTTCTTCGTTGAATCATGTGTACAAAACATGTGCGTTTTGGTTGTAGTTCGTGTGCTCTAATAAATGGGAAATAGCAGCATTTTTACATAAGTGTTATTTTTTCAGCAACTTATGTTCCGTCACAACGTTAATTTCGCTTTTGGAATAAATTATAAACCCCTCTTACAAGGTGGCTCAAAATATACCTACCGATTTGAGCGCCTCAACGAATTAGCATCAGAATCATCATCTGAAGCCATTTACGTTACAATGCGTTGAGCGTGTTTCCCCTCTGCTTCGACGATCTTTAGGAAACTCATCCCAGAATTTGACATAGAATTTCTTAATCCTGCCTTCCAAAATTTCTTGACGAGGTTTTAAATTGCGTGCCTGCCTCGTCCAACTTTGACCCCAGAACTTATCTAGAGCACTCTTCTCAGCTTTTCTGACGTTTCAGAAGATGGAATGTTCGATTATGAATATTCGCTTCTCGGGATTGTATGTCGCCATGTTTTGATATCTGCAATATCAAACGACTACAAACAGATATCTGAAGTGCTATACAGCATCAGCAAATCTTCTTCAGATGATGATTACTCGTTACGGAGAACATTAAATTTAAACTTAGTAGGTACATTTTGGGCCAGCCTATATATTATCAATGTATAATCCTTCAGACCCTGCCACGGTGGTCTAGTGGTCAGAACACTAGCCTTGTAAGCCTGGGGTCCCGGGTTCAATTCCCGGTGGTGCTCAAATTTATAACTTGTGTTGGGCAAGGCCGTGGTCTAGGCAACACGGAGTTTTCCTCCGTGGCATCCCAACAATTACTCCATTCACACACAGAAGAAGGCAATGGCAAACCACTTCTGGATCATCTGCCAAGAACGTATATGAACAGGTCCCAGTCCGAGAAAAGGATGGAAGGATCCTGTTCATATGGACCTGTCGTCAGACAGAACACTACAAATAAATAAAATCCTTCAAAATATTACAATCCACGAAGCAAATTGCAAGTTCTTTTAACTCACTGCCATACTGAGTATTTAACATGAACGAAAATACTTGTGAACAAAGTGGGAACCAGTATTTTTGAACGTCTTGTAGTTTAACTCTTTTACGTATTTGTCTCCTGTTGTGTATACGAGTTGTTGTTATGGCATGACGAGTGACAATTTCCCCGGTATTATACAAATTTAATTAAGCCTCACTTCTCAGCGTCTTACAAACGAAGTTGGCGTGCGCTGTTCGGCGTTCCTTTGTTTTGTCGTCCTACAGGATTCGTTGCTAGCTTCTGAATAAGAATTACATAGTAGTTACATTCCGCGTATCATAGCAACAACAGTTTCGACAAATGTGCTAAATTACCGTCTACAAACAATAAATCATTTAATTATCGAAACTACAAAATTAATTTTTAATCAACCTGTATATACGTAGACCCTATAAGAATTACTTTGACACTTGTATAACAAGATTGAAGATTGAATTCAGGCGTATTCAATGAAATAAAATAAGATAAAATTTGTATTAGTGCTTAAATTATAGACGAAGTTGTGGTCTGATCTGAAACAATATTTTTATTCTTATGTTATTTAACTTTTACTTTTTACCTCAGTTGAAGTTACAATCGCGTTTCGTGAAGTCATCGATAGTGAATAGGGAAGGATTTAGAAGGAGGCGTCTGTAGCCTACTTAAATAAGCTTCAACAGGATTACTCTCGAGATAGAGATTTAATTCAAATGATTAATTCTTAGCATCAACAGTAGATACAGATTTTAATTTAGTTAATTTATTAACGTTCTCGACAACAGCTAAATAGCCAACTTCAAGTACGTAATGAAATAAAGAACACCACACGTAAATACGTTAACAGAAAGGCGCATATTTTACTGGTACAGTAGAACCTCGATTTACCGCGTCTCGTTATACCGCGGTTGTCATCATGTCCCACAATATAATTTCATATATTTTATATATTTCACATATAACTCGGGTACTGAAGCTCTCCTCCGAAATTAGCGATAACTTCATTGCAGGAAAATCATCGTTTAACAGACATTCATCAGAGACAATTTTGGTAGCGTGTTAGCAATTGGAAGCTCTGAGAAACTACGAAAATGCTCTATCCGGGAATGGGATTAATTTATAGGAGAGTTCAAAATTAATAATTGCAGAAAAAGGTCTGTTTGACTTCCACGATATCTGTCTCTGTGTTCGTCCGTATTATTATTTTTTCCGAGTATTTCATGGCAAAGTCCCCCCCCCCCGGCTCCTCTAGCCCTTCGTTCTGAGGTACAAAAGGAGAATGCCAAGACACTATTAACAAAAATAATTCAGCTTTGGAATTGTTAAGATCTATAATACTATAAGTGATTAATTTTACACACATCTATACGCCACTAGCATGCAGTCAGAATGACTTCTTTTACGAAACAAAAACGGACAAATAGCAATGGTTGGTATATACAGTAAAACCTCTCTAAGTTGGACACTTGTGGTTCCACGAAAATGTGTCCAACTTACAGAGGTGTCCAAGATAGAGGGAAAGAGAAAAATCAGATTGTGGTCGAATGACAATATAATCTATTTACTTACATACACTAACTGCTGTAGGCTTACTTCAATTAAGAATTAATGACAATAGTATTAATAATAATCTTTTTAAGCCCACTCCTATACATTGCACATTACTCCCCAGCCTCAATAACATTTTCTAAAGTTAATTCCACCAATTTTCGGTTCCCCATCGCAAAAAAGAAAAATTCCTTTCCTGTTAACACAGTCTGAACTCAAATGCAAACACAGTACTGATGGAGTTAAAACTGTCTTCTGCAATACTGTAGTCCAGTTAAGGGTTCAGCAAAAGAATGCAATGCATTCCAATGATGGGTTCAATGTCCATAAGATAATCCTCCAGAGAGGAGGCATTCATCAGTCAGAAATTCAAAATAACAAAATATGTAACTGAAAAAGTTTCCCTGAAAAGCATCGAAATAGTGCACGAACCTGTCCAACTTACAACAAAAGGGGTGTCCAACTTACAACAAAAGGGGTGTCCAACTTACAACAAAAGGGGTGTCCAAGATATAGGGTATTGTGGACATGTAAAATTATAGGATATTCGCCGGTTCCAATTAAAAGTGTCCAATATAAATGGGTGTCCAGGATATAGGGGTGTCCAACTTGAGGGGTTTTACTGTATTACACCCGCACAGATCCCCCTAAAAATCCTCATTACTTTTGAAGAATCCCTTACCATTCCGAACTCAGAGTAGCTTATATTTAACCCGTCCATAAAGTAATTGATTTTGCTTATTCAAATGTCCTACTGAACAAACGCAATCAAAAAGTTTCAAACTAAGTTTCTCACATAAGAACAGCCGAAAACACCCACATTTCTTGTCCGGTAAGAGAACTGTTTTATTCATCTGGTGACTTTTCACTTAGATAAAATTTATCTAACCAAATTATTCCGGTGGATTAATATTGTCAATTAATTTACCTTAAAGTAATTTCGTGGCTTTATGTAAATGCCACAGTGACGAAGGTGTATTAGTCGAATGCTGTGCAGTCTATTTATTGTTCTGATTATACCATTACGTATATTGTTTCCTGTTTTTACTGTCTGTGAAAAGTTTTTATTACCACTGGTTCTCTTATCCTTTTATAAAAGAAACTTGACAAAGACACGAGGGTCATTTAAATTATAGAGAATCCAAGTTTCAAAATTTCGCAAGTACACGAATAGAGTTTAAAAGTAGCTGTTGATAGTTCATAAATTCATCATCCACTCAGGATGAGTTAAGAACCTTCAAATCCCAGAGGTTTCGACCTCTGGTATAATTTGATAGAACATCTTTCTTTATTCTGAAGATAATAATTTGTAAGCGACACTCTTGTACGGGAATTTACAAGAGAACAAAATTGATCAAGATGCCAGGATTCCATTTTATGTCATAAAAATATTTTTATTTTTTTTTTCTCTCATGAACTTGTTTATTCCTCCCGCGCTTTGCATTATGGACGTTATCTCTCTCACTCTCTCCCTCTGCGTTATGTAACCTTACGCGACTGAACGGCGCCAGATGGTGCGCGTGCTTGTTCCGTTTCAAAATGCCTTATTCTGCATTAATATTTCATACACCGAGACGAGTCCAAGGATTCAGGACTATTACACAGTTATTGGCTACGTTCCAAACGGAATAAGATATGATGGAAACTTTGAAAAATCTGCCCTCTTTTGTTTCCTTATATACAATATAGGTCCAGACTACTAAGCAATGTCGTCTCTGGCCTATTTTACTTTGTTATCACTTAAGCGTTAGACGTATGACGTGGCTGCATGTATGAGTCATATTTTCAATGGAAAATAGTTGCCCATATAAGAGATAAATCAAAGCAAGATTGATAACTCGAAGAGCGGCTATCGACCGACTATCACGTTTGTCACTTTTTTATAGTTGAATCGAATATTCGGTATTAGTTCGTACGTGCCTCGCTTTTTTCAATAGCAGTTTACGCGTCACATTAATAATTCTTAGGGAAATTTATTTTCGTTTAAGAAAATTTCAAAATTTATTTCAAAATATATTACATATTTTTCTGTTCACACGTACGTTTCTTTGTTTTGGACTGACAAAGATGCTTGTAAAGATGACTGTCTTGTAGAACATTACATCTTACAGTCAGGTTACCCGAAACGATGGTCAAGATTTGCCAGTGACTTCGTGGCTCAAAATTCTAAAGAGACGGTCGCCTTCATATTCTTTGTTGTGAGAACCTGAAACCTCACCAAAAATTATTGTATTGAGATACCGATTGTGCGATATTTTCTTTTGAGTTTTTGACAAAAATTAAATCTTCGTTAAAATATCTCAAAAGGCAAAACGTTTATGAAAGCTGCTTTTTAGCTGAATCTTCGCTGAAATTTTCATGGTCCCAAGGACCACTGTGGCCCCCCCCCCTGTTGTGCCTATTTTATACGAGTGTGACGTAAGCGTTCGTATACCTTGTCATTCTCTTGATCGGAACAAATTGACGGACTGTCACGTGACTTATGCATAAACATCACGCCATTTTAGACAACCCCAACTTTGTACTTCAAGATTTCCTTCTGTCAGCATTACCAACTTGAAAACCATTCGAACTTATCTGTTGGTAACAATACTAACGAAACTTATAATAGGATCTTGATAGTAGGATTTTCGTGGCCTATCTTTAATTATATTTATTTTAACTCAAATCAAATTGTATATTTCTTATATATTTCACGTTCCTATGACGAATATGACTATGGCTGCCTTTTGTGATATTCCACCGTATACTTCGACAGATATTGATCTACGCTTCACACGAACTTACTGCCTCCATCATCAGGGCGCAATATACTAGAAGACAGACATTTCATATCTTAGAAGGTAGGCCTTTTTCTCAGTAAGGTACATATTTTATGTCAGCTAACAATTGTTTGTATGCTAAGACAACCGAACAAGAAAATCGATTTGAATTTGGTGTAAAGCAAAGGTTTTGTTTGGCCGACAAGTATCACCAATAGGCATATGAAATATCACCGAAATGTAGTAAGTAGTTTTGAAGACAAAACATGCGGACGGAGGAAATATAAGGTAGAATGAACGAATAAACACTGTTCTAGGTTACATGAAAGTGAAATTTGTAGCTCTGAAATACAGTGGACATAAACCAAGGATTAAGATATATGAGGATTTCACTGCGGTCAGGATGATGATGATGATGACTTTTTTGTGGGTTTTGGCTCCGTTTAAACTCGTTGGTACATGCCATGTACCAACTCACCAAGATTCAGAAAAAAAAAACAATATCATTACTCAAAGGATTCTTTATTTTTCAAATATATATTTCTTATCGCAGTCTATACACAAACGTATTTAAAATGTTTTTGTTAAAATTTATATAACACTATAACATCTGTAGTATAAAATATTACAATAAGTTATATTATGTTACATTTATTATGACGCTTATTATTAATTGTACGACATGTTTCGATGTTTTTATGACATCATCTTCAGGCTTTATATCGTCGTTTTTATCATTTTAAAACTATTATATATTTCGATGCAATGCATTTATTGATTTATAGGCATATTTGTAGATTTTTCTGTCTTCATAATGCTCTTCATGTCTGTAGTTAGACGTTCATTTTCTGTGAAATTAACGTCCAATTTTTTTTTTCGTTGTTTTTTTCAGTGGTGATAATATTGTGACACGTCAGAATGGTGACAGCTTTATCATCGATAGAAATCATCAGATAAGAACACTTACACGTGATCTGGATATTTCTGGGCTCAGATGATATGAATATGTGATGACAGTTCATAATTGCGATGATTTTATGAGAGTTGGGAATTGGTGCAAAGGATTTGAAAGAGGGCGTACGGGTATTTTGATTGCGTGTGTCTGGCTGGCCATTAATCTGGGGTTAAGGAACAGACATATCAGAATTACGAGACAGCTGAAGAATCAGCATCGATAAAATTACATCTGAGATGAGCACCAGTCATGAGAGGATGGAGTGCAAGAATGGATCAAGGCCCAACCGAAAAAACATCACGCTGAAAAATGACATGTCTATCGGTTGTGAACTTATTTTGTCTTAAAATATATAATAAAATACAGGTCAATACACAAAACTATATTTGGGTGTTAAAATTTAAAATTTAAATGTTAAAATTTTAAATTTTAAATTAGCGCTATTCATCACTATAAGGATGTTACATTTGCGCGCTTTCATTCATTTCACAACATGTTTCGATGTAATACATCATCTTCAGGTGTTGTTTTTTATTTAAAACTATTTTATATTAAATGCATGCCTTTCAATAATTTATTATTGTAATAAGTGTTTCGTAAATTATTGAAAGGCATGCATTTAATATAAAATAGTTTTAAATAAAAAACAACACCTGAAGATGATGTATTACGTCGAAACATGTTGTAAAATGAATGAAAGCGCGCAAATGTAACATCCTTATAGTGATGAATAGCGCTAATTTTAAATTTTAAATTTTAACATTTAAATTTTAAATTTTAACACCCAAATATAGTTTTGTGTATTGACCTGTATTTTATTATATATTTTAATCCAAAACACAAACATGACGCATGTAAACCTTAAACTTATTTTGTCTTAAAATAAGATATTATTTAATTATTGACATGCTTTCGTATAAACATGTGGCCTGCCGTTATGCGTTTATTTTATATATTTCCAGCAAATAACACATTCAGATTTCTGTATTTACAACAGAGGACTAAAGCCATAAATCTGTTTATAACATAAACGAGTAATTTGAAAGCAAAGTTTAGCTACACATCTTTTATGAGAATTGATCTGGAATCACAAGATTCACGTGAACTATTTACAGGTTAAATCCTCTATTAAAATATTAAATACAATTGCTTCTACTTAAAATTTAACTACACTTGGGACTTTATTAACATGACTCTTTATTCTTGAAATCACATATTTATACGATCTCTTCATGAAGTACATAAAGTGAACGCATAACAAGGAGGGCTAACAAAGCAGTCTTTTTTTTACTAAATCAGAGACTGCTAGCTTGTGAATTAAATTTTTCTCCCGTGGATTAACTTAGTTTTAAATTATATATTATATATTGTGACCAGTGTCCAACAGAATATTTTAATCCGTCGTGTATAATCGCATACGACGTCTCTGATTCTACAAAATATAACTTGGGGCCTTGGATGTGTATCCTGATTCTTACCAGGGCCTCATCTGTTCTAGAAGTTTTCTAAATCCTTATAAATAAATTACTTATGTCTCCTTGTATGGGGGATCAGACCATGGCAATACGTCTTGTCTCTGTCGGGTCCTGTGGGATTTATCTTATATTTCAGCTGGTATATTTTTTTTTTACGTCGTAAAATTGATCCAGTGTTTCATATTCAGAAGTTAGTCTTGTACCAATTTCACAGACACTGCGAACTGTCTCAGTTCCGTCTGTCATACTGTGTGACTGACAATTTGGGCATTCCGCGTAGCAGTACTGGGATCGAGTCTGTCTGAGTGATGTTTACATGCAAGTACATGGGAATCCCATCAGAGTTATGGTTTGGTAATTGGTACAGGCAGGTGCATGAAGGACAGACGACTGATAACAGCACAGTGAAAGATTATAGCAGCATCAGGACCACACACCAAACTGTACTAACGTTAAAGTATATGAGTGACCTCTAAGGGAACTGATTAGTCTAAATGAGAGTCAGGTCACGGTGATAATTATGAAGATGGCTGCCTTCTGAGTTGTAGCAGCGTGTAGCCTGGTGGAAGTTTACCGATGTTTCAGAGGTGGTTACAGCTTCCATCATCAGGACAAAGACCCAGAAGACAGCCATCTCTTTCGCGAGACGTGTTCTTTGTGTCCTGAACAAATGTCAAACGCCAGTGTGACCCTTTGAAGCCGAAGCTCGTCTAAGTAACATTTAATATAATTCAGTCCGTACCGCGAAGAAAACACTGCACTTCACCATTACAAAGATCAACCGAGTAGGATCTTAGGTTTTTACGGCGGTGAGTCTGAAGATGGCTGACTTCTGGGTTGTAGCAGCGTGTAGTCTGGTAGAAGTTTACGGATAATCATCGTTTCAGAGGTCCTTGCTGCCTCCATCATCATCTATCCTCTTGGTCCAGACTGGTTCTGGGGCCCACCCAGCCTCCTATCCAATGGGTAACCGGGTCCTTTCTGCAGGGGTTAAGGGCGGCCGGGGCGTGATGCTGACCACTCACCCCCATCTAGTGCCGAGTTTAAGAATGAGTAGGAGCTATATGACGTGTAACGTAATGTCTTTTAATTTATCTTCGAAAAATACGAAAAAGAATTTTGTACTAATTCTAAAACAAGTCTAAGACAACAACGTGGCATTTTCATGAGTAATAAAAGAATATATTCGAGGATTTGATCTCATGATCATCGTCACAAATCACATACTCTACCATAGACTTGACTTGCAATTCTAGTATATTATTAAGAATTTGCAATTATGCAAGGAAAACATTGAGAACGCGAGAGTTTAAGGCAGAAATTGACGTTAAGTAAGATAATAGACTTCTGCCTGCTTTATGAACACCTTTCTCGACAATTAACAATCATATAGAAGTCACCGCAAATATGATATGTGGCATATCGTATTATTGCAAATAAATTACTCGTATTTAACAATTTGTAATGTAGAAGTCAATTCAAGGTCATGTATTGAAAATAGTTTTTTCCTTCAATAATCAGAGGAAAGTAACAATACATTATGATGTTATAGTACATAATATATTGTCTGCGATCTGTTTTTTTTTTCTGTTACGTGGACGATATTTGTGGTAACACCTGCGAAGCAATCATGTATATAAGAATTTCCGTGATGACGGAGGCAGTATGGCCTCCGAAACATTGGTATACATCGACCAGACTACACAGCGCAACAACCCAGAAGACGGAAATCTTCATACTCACCGCTGTGAGAACCTCAAGTCTTACATGTACATAAGGTTCTTGCTGCCTCCATCATCAGGTTCATGAGTAAGCCACGCGCGTGAAGTCGTTTTGTGATACAGAGCCTTGGCGGGACCAGTCTTGGTCGGTAAAAGACGTGAGAATCACGGCAGTGTTGTTCTTGGTTCTGACTCCAAATAGTTAGATACCAAAGTTTCGGACAAACGCACTGATACCAACCAAACAAATCAACCCAGAAGAACATCGTCAAAGTACTGTAACTGTAACGAGACGTGACGAGTTCGACGTGGATGTCATTTCAGCTCCAGAGAACGAAGATAATTTTTTGCGTGAGGGATGGACACTTGCAATAAATCGATCGTGTGGCGTGCTTTGGGGGTGGGGTGGGGTGGGGGTTGTGTGTCTGCAAGTAATAATAATTATTATAGTCGACCTGTCAGCTATAACCGAATAGGGGAGAAATACTGCGGTTTAAGGGTGCGTGCGGCTGTGGCAGAGGAGGACTGAGTACCTCAGGTGCAGGAGTGCTGACTCAACCAACCCCACATCAGTCAAGAGACACCCTCCCACCCCCTCACCTCTTTTCATCCCTTCCTGTCAGAGTACCGTAATGACAAATCGAAACAGTGCCAATTAAGTGAATTAAAGGTTTCGGATGTTGGTTAGCGTTGTTAAGTCTCCGTGTTTTTAAACCACAAAAAAAATGTACCAAGAATGAAAATAAAAGTTGCAATGGCCTTTCTGATTTCGTATCCCTGAAAATATTCTGTCAGAGCTAATCTATAGTACAGATACGACACTGAGTACGTCACATTCCAGTTTTGACTGTGAACATTTCTTTTCCAGAATCTGATACGCGTCTTTGCGTGTTTCATGTTTAATACGGTTTGAACCGTTACGTCATATCTACCCCAAAATTTATATCGCTAACCTCAAAACCAAATTTAATCTAAATCAGTCTTATTCACCTATCACTAAATCCACGTACCTATATACTTGTTTATCCAACATTTCTATCCATCCATTCATCCAGTTTCCACGTGTCTGCCCTTCTGTTCAAAATTTACTGACTATGTATCCATCTCTGTCTCTGTTCGTTTGTCTCATGTTTATTTATTTAAGGACTCATTTAAACATCCCTACATCCTTCGACATATGTATCAGTCGTCTTACAATTTGCCCGCCTATCGTATTTATTCGTACATCTCTTAATCTGTCTGTTTTATCTTTTTCCTGTCAGCTGATAATTCTACGCGTGTGTATAATATCTGTATCGAATATTGCAATCTGTTATATCGATTGCTGTTTTCGAGTTGTGAGCTGACGTTCTGACATTAACGCTACGTGCTTCAGTGACAAAGAGACCACTAACACTAATCAGAGGGTATAGGTTTTTTTACTTAAAGAGTTTGATTTTATTAGGCTTTTTAAAACCGTTTTATTGAACTCGAAGATTCACTGCACAATCCCCGGCCTTCCAAACGTTTTTATTTCCGTATAATATTCCAATATAAATTTTGTATTTATTAGTAATTCCCGCTTGAATTATATCGAATATACTACATTTTCAAAATCCAGTTCGCGACGCACAAAACTGCATTGGCAGCCATTTGCTTCTGTTCTCTGTGTTATGGTGCAGAGTTGATATTGGATTTCCCAATAATTATTCAGTCCAATTCTAAAATGGCGTACTGTCAATTAAAAATCCGTGTCGCGAAGTGAAGGCTCGGGGATAGAACACGGGCTGGACCGTGTACTGTGTCTCCCGCCTGCTTGTTTATTGAAGCCACTCGGTGTCCGTCCGTCCGTCCGTCTGTCCATTCTGCGGTACGTACAGCCACGCTCGCCAAAACTAGCGACTTCTACCCTGAATAATTCACTTCCATTACGTTACTTGCCAAAAAGTGGTTATATATTAGTTTCTAAAACAAATACAGCGGTCTTCAGTTTTCAAAGAACGCATGAAAGATGAAAGAATTATCAGAATTATTAAAAGTTCAACTAATTTCGCTGCGATAATATATGATCTTATTATATCTAAAAGTTTTTATTTTTTATTTATTTAGTGTTCTGTCTGACGACAGGTCCATATGAACAGGATCCTTCCATCCTTTTCTCGGACTGGGACCTGTTCATATACGTTCTTGGCAGATGATCCAGAAGTGGTTTGCCATTGCCTTCTTCTGTGTGTGAATGGAGTAATTGTTGGGATGCCACGGAGGAAAACTCCGTGTTGCCTAGACCACGGCCTTGCCCAACACAAGTTAGAAATTCGGGCACCGCCGGGAATCGAACCCGAGACCCCCCCCCCCCAGGATTACAAGGCCAGCGTTCTAACCGCTAGACCACCTCATCTTATTATTTATTTAGTGTTCTGTCTGACGACAGGTCCATATGAACAGGATCCTTGCATCCTTTTCTCGGACTGGGACCTGTTCATATACGTTCTTGGCAGATGATCCAGAAGTGGTTTGCCATTGCCTTCTTCTGTGTGTGAATGGAGTAATTGTTGGGATGCCACGGAGGAAAACTCCGTGTTGCCTAGACCACGGCCTTGCCCAACACAAGTTATAAAAATTCGGTCACCGCCGGGAATCGAACCCGAGACCCCAGGATTACAAGGTCAGCGTTCTAACCGCTAGACCACCGTGGTTCTAAAAGTTATATGAGTTAATAAAAATACAGAAGAAGTGTTTAACATATACGTTTTTAATTTATTCGCTGGAATCAATACAAAATATATTTGTACTACAGTTAATAATATGTCCTAGTAAACGCAACAATTTACCCTAAATCTTTTATTTGATGTTACCAAAAAACCTCATTTTATAGAACTTTAATAGAATTTTACTCATAACACTTTAGTTCTGAAGAGTTTATATATGATATGGGCCAGAATTTCATAAATATTGTAGACTATATTTCATTATTCTTAGGCCTATGAAAAATAGATTTCCAGCTAAAACTCAGAGTTACATGCAACGATGACATTTGAAATCCCCGCTCCTCGTTTCTGCACATCTGACCAAGAAAGATAAATCAGATGATTATCCACAGATACGAGCTCAAAATAATAAATTAATATTTAAAAGAGGATTAATAATTTTATCAAATAAATCGACACTCAATGACTTTCCAAGGCGACACTCCCGATTTCGAAACAAACAAAAATCTTCATTAAAAATGAGTAATATTTGATTTCCTCTACTTAACCCAACTCATTAACATATGAAACAGAAAACACAGGGCTGTCCAAAAATTCTGAATATCGCTGGCTTAGTACGTAATATAAATTAAACCACACAAAGATCAGAAAAGCGTAAGAATAAGAATTTGTTATCATTTCAAATGTCGAAAGTGGGTTTATTTCTTGAATTATGTTTCGTTTGGTTAAGTTAGTGCGTAAGACCTCGCCATATCTCAGGCGGTTAGTCGCCGGCTTCTCACACCGGAGGCCCGAGTTGTCTTTCGACCAGTTCAGTCCGTAAATATCATGAAACAGATTTTAAAGACCTACAATTCTGATCTGAGCTCTTTATCCAATCAGGAGGCCACTGATTAACAGGTGTTCACAACTTATACACACCCTGAAAATATGCTACCTCTGAGAGAAACCTTCGTCCATTGACGTGGATAGGATCTGCCCTACGTAAATCGCATTCTGGGGTGTGGGGGCGGAGAAGAATATCCCCACTGTACCCCTACGTGTTTTAAAAGGTGACTAAAAGGGAAACCTAGTACCTAGGACCATCCTGTCTCCAGGTTGTGGGTTAGGCGTGGAGATAACAATCCCACCCCTTAAAAAAATTGTTACGAAATCCAACAAAGCGAAAATCAGGCTGATCTATTTAAAAACACAGAAGACTGAGAGGGGGGGGGGAGCTTTTGAAGATGGCCAGGGTCCACAGAGGGCTGTCGACATGTAGACTTGCACGCGGAGGAAAGGCGAACTTGGTCAATATTTTCATTGTGAATAGTAGATATGTTACTTTCTCTATACCATCACCGACATCACAGTTTCCGCATTCCTTCTGGTGATAACAGAGGTCGGTCTCGGAAATTGTATAATCGGTGAAGTTTAAGGTGACGTGATCTTAGGTCTGTATTTTAGACTTCTCGACTATGGGGCTGGATCAAAGTAGAGAAAATAACATTTGAATAAACGCGAGGTGCAGCACTATTTAGCCTATACGATTCTTATTAACTTTGGCTTAAAATAACGATGACAGAAAAACATGGGTTACATATTTATTCCGATCAAAATTTCTCATATCTCCAGCTGTTTCTTATAACTGTAAGGTTTTTTTTATAAAGGATGTTTCACTGGATACAAATCATCAGCTATCATCAGTAGGGATAATATTTATCAAAACACCAAATCCTTATCCTGTAAGACAACGTTTATAAAATGTGGTCTACTGTTTCGAAAATACACTCGAATATTAGCGTAATATTACAGGGGCCTACATATTTTATTACTGTTGGAATAATTAGTTGAAAATAAACAATTACCTGGATTTTGGTCTCCTTCAAGTAATTAAATGTTTTTATTTATATATTTTCTCTGTCCCTTTTTCGGCTGTTTAACATTTTTAAACAGTGGTAACTATATATACCAGCGTCTTTAATATGCATTAGCTCTTTATTATGCCCACAAATGAATTTCATGTTGTTCTCAGAATAAACAAAACAGCACCAACGAATTAACCGTCGTTATGGAAACGCAACTTTTACACTTTAAATCACAGTGGTAACTATATGTACCACCTTCATTAACATAAACTCTGCACTTTGCCCATTGAATTTATGTGTGGGTTTTATAAAGTTCTCATAATAAACAAGTATTACGTTTTTTTTTCTAAACAGCATTAGCCAGTTGACTTTTGTAATGGGGGCATTTTGTGTTTTCTTTGAGGAAGAAACTTTTTTTAATATTATTCAGATGTGCGTCGTGCATCAGATGGTTAAACGATGTGCCAGGCGAAAATTCCGATCTGACACCGCGCCTCTCAGGGTCAATTTGAAGTCGAATCGATTTTAACACAACATAAATACGTTAATTACTATTGCATGGTAAATAAATATGACCATACGCGTTATTAATGTACCTAATTAATTTCAGATTGTAATTTATGCTCTACCGTTCGATACAGGTAGGAGGTCGGGATGTATCAGCCGCTACTGAGAAGTGAAATTTTCGTCTATCGGACCCTTATCTGACTCAACCGAGTCTTCTTAACTTTAAAACCTTCTAATGATAAAGACTGTAAAGTATGCAGACGACTTAGTAGTATTGGCGAAGGAAGAGGAGGAATTACAGAACATGATGGACAAGTTAGTGGAAACGGGTAGAGAGTATGGAATGGAAATCAACATTGAAAAATCAAAGGTAATGAGGATATCACCGAGAGCAGAACCATTGAACGTTGTAATTGGAAACCAACAGCTGGAGAATGTGGAGCATTTCAAGTACTTGGGAAGCATAGTCACGACGGACGCCCTATGCACCAAGGAAGTAAAAGCAAGGATAGCCATGGCCAAGGCAGCTTTCGTCAAGAAGAGGATACTTCTCACTAGCAAGTTGGGCTTGGAGATGATGAAGGAACAGAAATACCTGGAGAGTTTTGAAATGTGGTGTTGGAGAATAATAGAGAAGATCAGGTGGACGGATCGAGTGACCAACGAAGAAGTATTGAGGAGAGTCAACGAGCAAAGAAACATTCTGCAGGCGATTACACGAAGGAAAGCTAACTGGCTGGGACATATTATGAGAAGGAATGGGTTACTGAGTGATATCATCGAAGGCCAGGTTGAAGGAAAGCGAGGGCTGGGAAGAAGACTGATACAGCTAACCGACGACCTTAAACAAGGAAAGAAGGTGACGTTCCAGGAATTAAAGCGAGAAGCCGAGAATAGGGACAACTGGAGAGCTCTTTTTGGGCAGAGCAATGGACCTGTCGTAAGACAGAACACTTAATAATAATAATAATAATAATCGCACATCCGTAAATGCTGAGAGGAACAGGCCTGTATGTACTCCAAAGGCATGAATTAAGAAACGAATAGAGAATATTTTACCATAGTCATCTTTATAATTTGCGCTTACCTCGTAATATTTTATGGTGTTCAAAACATGAAAGAACGAGACACAATTTTGGTTGCAAAATCTTGAAAAGGTCACTATGAAAACCTATACAAAGTGGAGAGCATACTTTTAAAGCTTGTCATAATTAAGTGTGTGAGATTTCAGGTTCTCACAGCGTCGAACATGAAGATGGCTGTATTCTTTGATGTTGGGCCGCGTCATCTTATAGAAGTTTAGCGACGTGCTTACTGTTTCCACCATCGGTACAATTATTTCCCTGACGATGGAGGCAGCAAGGACCTCTGAAACGTTTATAAACTTCTACCAGACCACGTGGTGAAATATCCCAGAAGTCCGTTGCCTTGAATCTGTAAATTTGTGAACTCGACTGCACAGAACAGGAATATTTAGGGCGAGGTGATAATACTTCTAGAGTTATTATTATTATTTCTTGAGTACATTAAAGTGTTTAATCAGTCTAACACCGACATTGCACCTTGCAATAGATCAGTTCGACGGTGCTTGTATCTCGTTTGGTTTATTCTTCGACGGAAGTTTTCTGTTGGTCTGCCTTAAGTTTTATGAGTAGTCAATTAATTGTTTTGTTCTCAGTTCAAGTTATGCAACCGAACCAGTGGCATGGCTGGTGGCTTATCGACCGAAATATGTTATCTGCCCAAAGGAGGACTCATTTCTGTGACACCATTACGTAACTGATTGAAAAATAACATGGAAGATGGCTATCTTATGCGTTGTAGCGCCGTGTAGTCTGGTATCAGTTTGCTAACGTTTCGGAGCTCCTCACTGCCTCCATCATCAGGGCGATGAGTTAGTAAACTTCTACCAGACTACACGGCGCTACAACGCATAAGATAGCCATCTTTTGATTTTGCTAATTATATAAATACGAGGGTCGCTCATTAAGTAATGCCCCACATTTTTTTTCTCAGCCAATAATGAAGATAGAAAAGTGTACTTTTACATGCTTGAGATTTGATGTTCCCCGCGTTCGTGTACGGAGTTTCAAATGATTCCAACCGATAGCGGAGCTGTAGTGAACTGTTAAAATGGCGTCTGTGAACGACTCTCGTTACAAGCAACGAGCTGTAATTGAATTCCTTGTTGCTGAAAAAGAAACGGTGGTGAACATTCATAAACGTTTGTGTGCTGTGTATGGAAGCTGTGCAGTCGATAGGAGCACCGTTGGTCGCTGGGCTAAGAGAGTTAAAGCTTCAGGAAGTGAAGAAACCGAGCTCCGTGATCTGCCGCGCTCTGGGCGTCCTGCCACAGCCACCACTCCAGACATGTTGAACCGCGCGGATGCCATTATTCGTGAGGATCGGCGCATCACAACTCGACAATTGGCCCAACAGCTTTCAGTCAGTAATGGAAGTGTGATTGCAATTATCCGGGCTCTTGCATATTCGAAGGTGTGCGCAAGATGGGTTCCACGAAGTCTCACAGCAGACCACAGGATTCAAAGGAAAATGATTTCTTCTGAATTGTTGGAGCGTTTTGATGCTGAGGGAGAGGTCTTTCTGTCCCGGATCATTACAGGTGACGAAACCTGGATACACCACTTTGAGCCGGAGACAAAAAGGCAGTCAATGGAGTGGCATCATCCTCTATCACCGAGAAAGAAGAAATTCAAGTCAACTCCCTCCGCCGGAAAAGTCATGATGACTGTCTTTTGGGACAGTGATGGGGTCATTCTTGTGGATGTGATGCCAAGAGGTGCGACCATCAATTCAGAAGCGTACATCAGGACCCTGGAAACCCTCAAGAAGCGTTTTCGACGAGTTCGGCCTCACAAGCATCCAGCAGAAATTTTGCTCCTGCACGACAATGCACGCCCTCACACAAGTCTGAGAACCCGGGAAGAAATCACCAAATTGGGTTGGACGGTGCTACCCCATCCACCCTACAGTCCAGATCTGGCACCCTCCGACTTCCATCTCTTTGGGCCACTTAAAGATGCTATCCGCGGAACAAGATTTGAAGATGACGAGAGCGTGATTCAAGCAGTGAGGACATGGCTACGTGCACAGGACAAGAGCTGGTACCGGCAAGGCATGCATGCACTTGTTCCACGCTGGCGTAAAACCGTACAAGTTGATGGGGACTATGTGGAAAAATAGTATGTGTAAAGGAAACATTGATTTATGTTGTCACTACATTTGAGCCATCTTGAATAAATATATTCTGAGGAAAAAAATGTGGGGCATTACTTAATGAGCGACCCTCGTACATTCGTCTGTGACTAAATCTCTATTAGAAATTAGTACTTCCAGAATGCGAAAGAAGAATAACGACCTTTAAACCAATATGGTTGGGCAAACACACACGTAACCAGTACGCGTGTGAGTAGCTGTAAAGGTAGACAATCTGTGCAAAGTTATCACTACGTGAAGACGTAAAATGTGAGTCTGGTACAAGATGAACGTGAGTGGTTAACTACATGCTCTGGCCAGCTTTATCGATGGAGTAAGGCTTTAATATCCACTGCATAAGAGACTTAGTGGGCCCCAGACCCCTTTAGGATGACTCCAAATATTTTCAGTCTACATTAAAATTATACTCAACAAGATGGAATAGATGTAGGATACTCATCGCCCTGATGACGGAGGCAGTATGACCTCTGAAACGTTGGTTAACATCGACCAGACTACACAGCGCAACAACCCAGAAGACAGAAATCTTCATACTCATCGCCCTGATGATGGAGGCAGTATGACCTCTGAAACGTTGGTTAACATCGACCAGACTACACAGCGCAACAACCCAGAAGACAGAAATCTTCATCGCCCTGATGACGGAGGCAGTATGACCTCTGAAACGTTGGTTAACATCGACCAGACTACACAGCGCAACAACCCAGAAGACGGAAATCTTCATGTAGGATACTCTTTGGAACAAACTGAAATTCCAGAGGTTACAATACTGGATATGACGTCATTAGGTTAAGTCGTTAATAACCAAGGATTATACGAACCTTCGGATTCTTTGGAAGCAACGATGTCAACTGAGTCCGCTAGACCTACGTTCCGAATATAAATCCAGTGTTTTATTGTCGTGCTAACCTGGTCCTTGTTGTTTTGTGGGAGAAAGTTGCTTATACGTGTGTTTCCCTCGGTTAAAAACTGCTGATAACGGGGTTCGATGTGTAGACTTTTAACGCGAAGAGAGTGTACACACACACACACACACACATTCGCTGTCAGCAGCAGTGAATGATATTATACGGCCGTCAGTCTGTCCGTAGCTCCGCTGTAGTGACACTGTCTGCAAAATGAATGCGACATGGTTCCAAACTTTATACCATGCACAGATAAAATTGTCGGAATATTTAGGTAAAGATATGGGACAGGGGAAGGGGCAGCTACTGACGAATTATTTCGAGATGTCTAGTTGCGTGGTAGTTAATAATTCATGGAATGAATAGTAAAAGGGCAGTTGTCAACATTCGGACGTAACCGACATTATGGCTACTAAATTTGCATGCCCTTTCGTACGCTTTGTTCGAAGAACGAAAATGTTTTGATGAGTTATCCTGTCAATCGTAATAAACCATGAGGATTTCATATTTTCTTTCGTACTCTGTGAAATTTATACTTTAAGCAGTATTATCGACGTTAAACATAGGCTACACGTTTCTGATAACCTATAAATTATTTTTTATAAAAGACTTTTAACAGTGTTTTCGGTCCACCATCGCAGATGAAAGTAATCACCATATTTATCCCTGACTAAACTCTGTCATAATTCCACGATGAAAAGTCTTCTGATAGATTCGACGGTTTCTCAGCTAGTCAAAAATAATCCTGTTTTTAAGATATCACGATGTTCATTGAGACGTATATAAACGCCGAAATTTTACCAAACACTGAGCCTGATGAATCCAATCGGTGCCCTCCAACATTTTTTTAATATTATCCGCCAATTACAACTAGGTCTTACGAAAAGTAATTTCCCTTTATTCTCTCCAACTAAATTTTTGTAAACATTTCTCATCTCCTCTCTGCGCCTTGTATGACATGTAATGAAGGGACCTGATTTGGAGAAAGTGGTGATTATTTTTAAAGACAAAATTAGAAGAACAGTCCTTTTTTTTACATAAGATCATAGCTCTGTTTCATGTAAGTATGACAGAGCAGATTTATTCAAAAGTCTTTTATTTTGCATTTATAGTAGACAAATGGGGACTTGGTCGTTTCAGGCAATTGGTGGTACAGAGTGTTTTAACTTGACCTTGAATTTTTAACACGGGGGAGGTTGTAAAAGGGTGGCCCTGCTTCTGATTCCACGTTTGTTCCACAGTGCATGTGATTATTTTTACGTTTTAAACGTTACGCATTACATAAATTTAATTTGCAGTTCGTACATGTGATGTGAGTGTAATGTCCGGACTGGTTTTATAAATCGTCAAAAGATTTAAACTTTTTCTTGTGGAGTTTCTAAATTTTTTCACAAACCCCTCTAATTACAGCGTTGACTTAGATCAATTACATTAGTTTTCGTAACCTGTATACATCACATGCAACAAAAATTAAAAATTCTTAGAACTTCCCAAGAAAGTATGTCTTGTGAACGGACAGACGCTGGCTGTTCATTAATACATTTTGACGCTATCATAATTATTAGTTTCAAAACTTGTTTCTCTCCACCATTACAAAATCTAAAAGTTTTAGTCGACTTCATTCCACTTTAATAATATTATATCTGTTTCAGACTAGAGAAATTTTTTAACTTCAAAGTTTTAATAGTGTTCATTCAATTTATAAACTATACACTCCTTATCCTGATAAATGTCTCCTAGAATGCGCCACTTTTCAGTAATAAGGGAGTCATTTAGAATGAAATATGACTTTCAGGTTATCACACAGACACAGTGTGAAGTTCTGTGGGTCGTGTGTCACAATACGTAGTATAAACATTAACTTTTCGGATTTAAGCAAATTACACTTCGTATTTTTTTTATTTTGAAGGAAATAAATTATGAAGTATAACGTAAACCCATTATGTTTCTAGGTTATTTTCAAAATCGCAAAATAATAAACATATGTAAGACTTGAGGTTCTCACAGCGGTGAGTATGAAGATTTCTGTCTTCTGGGTTGTTGCGCTGTGTAGTCTGGTCGATGTTTACCAACGTTTCAGAGGTCATACTGCCTCCATCATCAGAGTATGAAGATTTCTGTCGATGTTAACATCGACCAGACTACACAGCGCAACAACCCAGAAGACGGAAATCTTCAATAAACATATGTTTCCCCAAACCATGGTAAACAAATGGACCATGGAGCGTGTTAACGTTCCGACTGCTCACATCGTACGTGTGTTCGTGTCATTCAAAACCACATTATCATAAGAACTCGTATCAGGACGTTATGATGACGTATTAAATCATCGCGCCACAAACTTATCTCCGATAACAACGTTGTCATTCTTAAATTTATCTCAGAATGAACTACCTTAACAGAAACTCATGACTTGTAAAATTCCATGTTCCCCCATCTGTTAGTGATGGTTACGATCATCTTGTGTCTTATTAGACTTATGTAAGCTTTACGGTTGAAATATAGTTGTTAAATAACCTAATTATGTATCTATATAAAAGCAATTTTATTGTGTAAGTAATTTTAGTTAAAATAAAATAAAATCTTTAATTTTCATTGGAAATGGCCTGAAAGTTATAAGTTACTCGTAATAATTCCAACATTTTTTCAAACAGGTTATTTTAAGAATATTCCGGTCTGAGAACGGACACATTCGATAGTGTCACCCTTTAATTTAAGTTCCAATTCAGTTTAAAAGTCTGAAATACTGAAAAGTTATATTTGCTTACACTTTGAAGGGTGGCTGTTGTGGAACACTGCATATGGCATTATATAAATCACAACCACGTGGCGAGCGACTCCCCCTATAGAAACCGGAAACCACCTTCTCCCGTGTGCACCCCATCAACCCCCGACCCGGAAACAATAATTGAGATAAGAACACACGTGTCGCCATTTTGTAAGCTGTCCTTTTGGCAAGTGCTGCTACCTGTCGGAGGAAAGGGGAAACGGAAATGCTCAGTTCCTTCCTGCAGACAACCCCTTTTATCCGACTGTTACACTGGCTGAAGTGGGCACTACACTCACCCCCCCACGTGGGGTTGATAAACCCTTTAAATGTAACATAATCTCCTGGACAGGGAGACTGGAGGTAGGTGTCCACACATTCTTAACCTTGGCTAACCGTCGTCTGTCTCTTTAGGAGTTCGTTTCTCGCATAAAATGCTCAGAATGTGGGGGGCTTGTCATGTTTTACCTCTGAATTAAGGCTTATCGCATTTCAGATCAATTTAATACAAAGATGTCAAGCGATTTAAATTTATATGAAGTTGAAACTGATTTTTATACAAAAGCTGTGTATAATACATTCTTTCGTTTACACTTTACCAAAGCCTGGAATCTCTGCGAACTAAAATTGTACACATTTCTCATCTCTATCATGCGTAATACATGGTTCACTAACCTCTTTCTCCGTGATTTGATATGGTATCTCGTGAACACTAGTGAATAATTTATTAGTCGAATTTTTACTGCTCCTACAAATCTAGTGCGTTTTGTTAGATAAAAATTTTCAGTAAATTTTCCAGATCTTAACAATATTTAACACATTTTCTGTCTTGTACGAATTTTAATATACACACGATTGTTAAATATCTGATAACATTAGAATTTAGCTTCATTTAAAGTAAAAGTCAATAGGAAATTCGTACTCACCGAACATAAAAATTTGTTTGATAATTTTAGTTCTTACATCTGATAGAGATTTTTTTGAATATCTGTGTCGAACTAGTTGCAAGCCTACTTTAAAATCGATATTTTCATCGCCTTGAGAAATTCAAATCTCAAACAGCCCTGCTTCGTATTCGGTAGGCCCCGTTCGAAAATCGACTTATCTTTATGAGGTTTTCATGGTCCCCATCCGTCCTACGACGCAGATACAAAGATGGTACTTTAGAACAGACCTAAACCGTTTCCTTAAACATTTTTCCTAACTCATCATTCATCATTCTACAGTTCAACCTAAACACTTGAAAAGACCTTGTTAAATAACCCAAAATTCAGTCCATCCTGAAACAAAGTTTATTGTGAATCCGTCAAAGTGGTTTGGAGGATTAAGTGTGTGAACAGACAGCTTAGTACTTCGAGAAAATAAATTTTACGAATTTCTTTTAAAGTCCAGTAAAGTTGGTAGCCCTGATTTTTTTAGTTGCTTTCTTCTCTTAAGGATAGAAGTGGGAATAATGAGATTATCGTGCCCACTGCACGTTTTGAACCAGTTGATTGATATTCACGAAATTTGTTATGATAGTTCGGCCATTAGATGACAATTCCGACCCCCCCCCCCCCCAAAGCCTCTTCATTTTTATACTTCTCTCCAATTTGTAATATCAACATGGCTGAAACACGACATTTTATTATGGTACTTTTTAAAAACAAAATGGCGGTTGTATTAAATCTGTGTTTAGCTTCTGGTATTTGTCCGTGAATAATAAACTACTGGAGATGGATATTTAAAATGTTGTATAGAATTATAACAAAAACATAACTACAAATTCTGTTTGAAATTCTGTTTGCCCAAATATGGTGACAATGTTAAACTTTAGGGTAACGTCTGGTAAATTTGATGTAGACCTCCGTACGTAATTAATAATTTATTCTCAAAACGAAAATTAAATTAATAATATTAATAATGTATATCAAATCTAAAACTTCTTGACGATGGTGAAGAGTCAATTGAATAAAAATTTCCTTGGATATTATCCATCGTCTAGTAAATATAAAACGTAAAACGACGTTTCGGAGATGGGACTCTATCTCCGTCTTTACAATTTTTTCGTACTGTAGTGTACGAAAAAATTGTAAAAAATTGTAATTGAGTTTTTAAATTTAATATAATTTTACACCTGATGATGGTTTAATAAAACCGAAACATGTTGTAACTGTTCCAATTGTAAATCGATTATTCGATATGGAATAAAGAATGATATTTTAATTATTTTAATTATCTTATTTTAAATACATTGTGATTTGACGGAATAACCAAATAATTTAATTTTAATTTAACTGCAATATGAAATAGGCTTTATGAATTCTACCTGATCTCCTTTTTGCATTTATATCTGACTCTTCGACTCTAATCCCTTATTGTTCAAGTCGACTGAACGCTTTGTTCGTTCGCGTGTTGTGTGGCATGAACAGAAATTCTGTAAGCGAGAAACTCTGGTCTGCCTGCCTTCTGTATGCTTGGGAAGAATAATTGTTCTACAAACACGACCGGTCACAAAGGAAAGACAAATAAAGAAAAGTGGATGCAAATACGAGCCCGCGAACTAAAGTGAACTGGCAGAAACTCATGGCTAATGTTATTGAAATAGGATGTGTATGTAATTTAAAGTTAAGCACGTGATACATTGTAAATGCTGGCTCAAATGTCACGTCCAAATTTCACAGACATTCGTGATAGAATTGATTTGTGTTTTGTTTACAAATTTACTTCCTTAAATTTCGATTAAGACGATAAATAATCCGTAGTATTATTTACGTAAATGTTATTTAAAACCTTATTGTTTGTTTTTTACATAATCCTACTTTTATTTTATTAATTTATTTTAAAATATGTTTACGTGTTAATTGTTTTAATTATTTCTCTTTGCAAGGCTATATAACTTTCTTCAACAAGCAATTAATTTATTTATTATTTATTTTAGTTATATATTTTTTTAATATTTTCCGTCAAATCACAATTTTAATAAGATAATAAAATATCTGATAAGAACATTTTCAACAAACTGCATAAAATTGTAAATGATTGTAATTCGAGTTTTAAATTTTACCAATCTAATTTATACCTGAGGACGGTTAAATATAACCGAAACATGTCGTAAGAGAAACGTTCCAATTTGTAAATCGATCATTCGATGCGGAACGTGAAATAATATTTTAAATATTTTATTATCTTATTAAAATTGTCATTTGACGGAAAATATTAAAATATTAACCTAATTCACAATATGACGCAAATATACTACCTTATTTTAGTTATGTTTCACCTCCATTTTACTTTTCAATTTTATTTACGAACTTAGTTTTCAATTTTTTAGATGTTCATAAATTTTGGAGTTTGTGTATATAGTTACGTGATTTTAATGATTTTATTCAGTAAAATGTCTAGCCTACTTGACTGTACAGGAAATGTTAGTGAAATGGCATAAATCTGGTACTTATATACGAAAAGTTCTTACTTCGAATCCAGACCGAGCTGCTTGCTGTCTATCAATTTGATTTTTCGTAATTTTAGACAAATCTAATGACAGTATCTGTTACGAAAGACGACGAATATTAATATGGCTGTCTTCTAGGATGATACGCCATGCAATGAGTTAGATTTTGACCAATGTTTCAGAGGAGTTAGCTGCCTCCATCATCAGGGTGTTGATAGTATATATATATAGTTATATTACGCCACATACATCCTTTAAATTTTATATTTTCTCACAATCGATCATGTTTCTATCCCAGTCGATCATGCTGAGTTTAAACAGCGTATTTACATAACCTCAAACATTATAAAACGTATAAATTAAGCGTAATTAAGTAAAATAATGAAAAAATCTCTAGCATACAAGCAAAAACAGCTTTTCAACAATCAAAATCATTGTCAACAATCCCCCCCCCCTCTAAGTTAAAAATCTGGAAATCAACAAACCGTGAAACGTCATAATGAAAATGTGTATCACCGGAAGTGATAACAATGGGGTGTGCCATATGCGCTGTTTCTCAGGCAGGTGGTGTGGGATATGGCTACCCTTATTGTTCCTTTCCATTAGAAGTCCTTCGTGACGGGGCATATTTGTGGTTGCCCTGTTTCTGTTCGCAGTAATCATGTTACGAAACGGAAGGGGGAAACAGCATATGTCAGCAGACTAATAAGATCGAATTCTATCGTAACATATATTCTCCCAGTAATAACAATTGTATAAACATTTTCCAATTTTTTTTCCTTACGATTCTGCATAATCCACTCGCCTTTAGATTCATTCGTATCATATATACGTAAATCGTAGCCAAGGTGGTCTAGCGGTTAGAACGCTGGCTTTGTAATCCTGGGGTCTCGGGTTCGATTCCCGGCGGTGCCCGAATTTATAACTTGTGTTGAAGTTGTTGTTGCAAAAATATTCGCTCTGTATGTATCACTGTACGGCCAGAAAATATTTGTTTTATTTTTTGTTTCCTTAAATGTTCATCGTACTTAAAAATTATTTAAGCAAATATTAATTTATTCTACGTTTAATATTGTACAACTTCTTTGTGCATAACCTGTTCCTTTCTTTTTTTCAGAACACTGAATTTACATAAATAAAGTTAAATTTATGTTTGATGTAAATAAGATAGGAGTTATATTGAGCTAATAAAAACCAAAATTAAATTCGTGCAACTTTTAGTGTAGACTGTTAATATCGGATTTAATCCAAATTTATTCAACAGTTTTGAGATAAAATATAATCAACAGCGGACGTAGACATCTTCGCTGTAGTTAATTTATTTCGTACAAAAACCTCACAGAAACTATAACAAGGTGTTCCAATGTCACGTGCCCCAGTCCCAGACATCATGAAACGTACCTTTTTTTTAATTAGTTGATTAGGGAACTCAAATTTACCACCAGCCTACTTCATTTATGAATATCTGTAACAGAATACTATTTTCAAAGTCATCGATGTCATGGATTCCAATTCCAGACAACATAAAATGTCTTTCCTTTTTTTTTGGCATTTGTTGATTAAGGGACTCAAATCTGCCACCAGAATTTAATTTATAAATATCTGTAATATAAATTACCCAAAGGTTCATTTCGTACGTATAAAATAGCATATTTGTCATCCGTCAGCCAGTGTATTTATTAGTCATGCACCTGATTGGCTGTCTTAGTTTACTCAGATGGTCGCTGTCAAACGTCTTCGTGATCTGTCCATGAGGCCAGTATTGTTTCTGGGGAAGGATTTGCATGGTCGATTGTTTGCCCACCAGATGGCAAGACTGTCACTCCTCCCAAACCAGTGCCTCACTAAGCGGCAGTTTAGGTCCTCCAGGAGTGTAATTACGGTTTCTGTAATTTATTTATGCAAGACGATGAATAAGTGACGAGCTCCAGGCAATGAATAGTTCACGTCTTCCTGTCCCACTGCCACGTGAACAGGAAAGACAGAATATGACCAGCAGAAATGATAGATCCGGCAGGCATGCATCCAGCGCCATCTAAACGCGTCTGTTTCAGGCGCTACTGTGACATGTGGCTAAGAGACCGGAACTTCATTCCTTTTCATCCTTCGTTCTTATTATTTTTCTTTCATTATTCACCTCTTTCTTCATAAATTTGTTCTTTCGTTTGTTCTTTCTTCATGGTCTACCATTCCTCAATTCTTTTTTCGTCATTTCTTGCCTTCTTTCCTAATGTCGTCCCTAACCTAACTTCTTGTTTGTTTTTATTCATTACCTTATCCCAGACCGATTTTAAAAATTTAGTAATCAACCACCGGCTTTAAAAGCTTCCCAGATTTCTGCAACGTGAACGAATGACGTCACTGTCTAGCAACTAACTGCTTTAATGTGAAATTTCTGATTCTCAAGGACGATCAGGTTAGTGTAACGGTAACGCTGTAGACTTCTATTCAAGGGATAGTCGGTTCGAATTCCAACCGGTGCCTTTGTTTTCAATGCTAAACGCACCAGGAACAATTCTGTTGCAAAATGTGATGAATTTATATTCTCAGTTTGCACAGAAATCAACTATCCTATATTTCTGTAACTTCTTGAAGAATTATTTGCGTGAGCAAGGACTTTAATGAAATTTCAAAACACAATATTGGAATATAAGTAGAACAAAGCGATTAGGAGATTTACCTGTATTTCGCTATTCCGTGGTTGCAATAATTCTTGAACGAACTGTACCCCAGCCAGTAACACAATTTCCTTACATAGATGGCATTCTGATTCACAGACTAATTATAATTAATAACTTTAAAAATTAACACAGGAAAAAAGGTTTCAGGTAAATTAATGCCATAAGGGGAAATTTTAAGGTAACTTAATATTCTGCATATTGGTTGCACTAACGACAAGAACCAATCATATGGCCCGTATAAACAAACCAGTTTAACACGTTAGCATTTACCTATGAATGTGTGCTTTCTGAAAGTTTGGAGTAGAAATGTTACACATGCAGCTAGTTATCCTATGAGCATTTACAATTAAAAGAACGTACACAGTTTATTTTAGGTTAAGTCTCTGGGTAAAATGACGTACTTAACCTCTTCTTGTGAACTCCTGTTGTGGTTAGCAATTAAGATCACAGAACATGTAATTTTACCATGAGGGGCTAAACAGAACACAATAAAAGTAGCACCTTCTTATTAATAAAGAAAGTAAATACCCATTCGAATAATCAAGTTCAAAATATAGTATAAGTTAACTTCTGGCAAAGGAAAATAGTGCGTGCTGTTATGTCTGCTTACGTACTTCACATACAGATCTAGTATGTCGTTTAACCCAACGATGGCTGGAATTGTTTTCGAAATCATAATTCAAAAGACACAAGAAGCTTGATTGAAGCATAAAGTTTTATGGCTTACGCCCCAAAGTCTTCACTGGACATCTGTTTCAGTAAACTGATCACAAATCTTAAACTCCCACTGTAACTATGAGAAACACCAAAAAAACATACTTTTGCACACAAAGTTGTTAAAACCGCGCTCGAGCAACACGCCATCTTTTATTGGAGCTGTGGCAGCACATTCAATCTAACGGCGCAACATTTAAAATAATTTGATGAATGCATTTGTCGGTAACAGAGGTCTGTCATTTTTTCCCAGTCTTTTATATTTTCTGGTGAGATTTTCATTATTTTAGTTTTCGAGTTGTGATTCTTGGAACGATAGAAGTAAAACGCGGAAACCAATAGAAAAAAAAAAGTCCATCGCTTGCAAACCAAAGTAACATCGAACACCATCTTGCGGGGAACGTGAGAATACACGCGAGAATAGTTGATCGACCATGGACTACTCGTTTCACGGCGCGCGTCTTCATTTGAAAGGGTTGTGTGAATAACGTGTTGTTAGGCTTTATATTGTGAATATTACAAATTACGTGTTGTAGTTTTATTTGTGCATACTGAATTCCGCAAAGTGTTATTTCCTCAACGATATATATTTCATTTAGTTTGTGGTTGTTTTTGTGTGTTTCCTTACGCTATGAGACCTGACAACGTGCACTCAGTATTGCTATTTGGACCAAGAGAAATTCAGAAATCCTCATTTCTTTTTCAGGTATGCAAAACCCATTTTCCATAATTCTGTATGTTACATTCGTTTCAGTGTGTTTAGTAATAAATTGTGTTGAGAAAAATTATGATTTACACTTCAGCACGATGTTAGGTTATGTCTCTTTTTGCTTTAGGTGTGCCCACCGCCTGTCAGGCTTATATGTGAATGATTTTCCCCTCACACTGTATGCCGTTAATAAATTTTGTCAACATAAGCTAATGGTTAATGCATTTCATCTGTTATTGCATATTATCATTTGGCAATAAAATATTGAAAATTCCTTTCTAAAATGCTATAAAGGATTGTTTGAATAAGTTGTGGCGCTGGAAGCACCAGACATCACAAAACATGTCTTGAGAACCTAACCTCTCACTGAATTCTGATTCGATTGTAATTATAACTTACTTGCAGTGTGCAGTGCATTTTGCTGAGCAAGGTAGCAAAGTACTGTACATTTCATCAACTACTTTAAGTGCATTGCCACCACCAGTCCATGGTGTGTCACCACCAAGTACAGCCGCATTAAGCCACATTAGATTTATGTAAGTTTACCATATGTCAGTACAATTATAATTTTGGTAGGGGATGGGAGAATGTTCTGAGGTTATGTTTTTCTATGCTATTTCATATTACTGAATCCTGTGAATTTAGATTCCCATATTCAGTACATTAAACATGGCAGGGGGACATTTAATTTTATTACATTGTACTGCATTAGACACAGCTAAGGATTAAAGTTTTTGGATATTTTATTAAGAATTATGAGATCACCGAGATGATTATTTTTTAATGAACTTTCAGGTATCTACCAAGTTGGCAAGATCTGTTTAAGCTGTTGTTCTCCCTACATCAACACACTTGCATTCCCAGCATTATTATAGTGGATGGCTTGGATCACTATTGTAACCTTTCAGACAGTAATGTACATGACAAGAATCATGAACAGGCAATGCATGCTGCTCATGTCTGCGCTTCGTTAATAGATGCCACGTCTGCATGTGCTAGACATACCGGGAATCCAGCAGTGTTAATTGCTTCGTTCCATTGCGGTGACATAAAAATTAATCCATTGATAGACTTATTCTTTTCGAATATTATTTGGTCAGTAGAGTCAGATACTGATAATGGAGTAGTTTTGACAAATGGAGTCATTCTTCCACAACAGTCTTCTAGGACACAAATCGTGTTCAGGCCAAGGAACTGGGATGGGACATTAATCCTCCACAAGATTCTTCAGTTAATTAACAATGAAAAAATTTCAGAGAACAAGGTTAAAATTCAGGCCTGAGACATTAGTTTTAAGATAAGAGGAGAATCCCAATACATTATCAGAAAAGATAATGTAAGGTTAATACTTCCTGAGCGTGAGATTCATGTGTTGTTTTCTGTTAAAACCTTGTACTTAAGCCTATTTTATGTATTTAATTAATCACTTGTAAGCCACTGGTATACTTTGTGTAGGAAGTCTGTCAATTTGGGTGGCATAAGCTACTGATGTCCGTGAAACATTACTGGATGAAAATTAAAATGCTTAACTTACTGGACAACAGTTGCACGGCATATTATTAAATTATGAAGCCTTCTTTTCTTTAAGCTAACAGTCAAGCCTGTTAATCTAATTTCTTGATTCAATAGTATGGACAGACCAAAACATAAATAAAAAATATTAATATCTGGTATCATTTCCAAATTAAAAAAACCAACGCTTCCTAAAAATTTACTTGTTCCTTATGTCTTGTATCTGATGCGCTTAAAGAAATAAAGGGAAAGATAATGTATCTCTAAAGGTGGCGACTGACTTGTAACATTTACTCGTAATGTAACATTCGCGGCAAGCATGTTACATTACACCACAACTGGTGAGGCGCATCGAATGCTCGTTTTGAACGCTCGGCTCGACTTTGCTCATGTGTGCTCCATTCATTTCATTCAATATGTCGGACGTGGAGGTTGTGTTATCTTTGTTTTATTTAATACGCTACTCTTATCTAAAGAACTCGTGAATGCTCGTTATGACGCCGCTCGACTGACTTGTAATGTAACACTCAAAGGGATTCGCGAAAAAACCGACAACACGATGGAGCGCCCGCGAGCGGCTCCGTTCGCTGTCTTCACTTGTGTAATGCTCGATTTGTAACACGTTACATTACAGGCAAATGTTACAAGTCAGTCGCCACCTTAACAAGTAAAATAATCACTCCTTTACTTCTAATACTGACATAATTTTCAACAGAACTGGATATTTCATATTAAAACATTAAATAGAACAGTAACCCACATATAATAAGTTTTTAATTTTCATTCATTTAGGATTGTACATAATACATGTTTCATTACTGATGGCATATAAAATTACAGAAATAAGTAAAAAAATTAAAGTATATCAATTTTTATTTATTCTGCAGTTAACATAAAATGTCTGATCAAAAAGTTCTGGGACTGGATCTGTGATAGAGATGTTAAATATTGCAGCCAGGAACTACTGGTAACTTCATTCGTTCAGAGGGCAGCTGCCATTTTATCTGTCCTGACAGAATTTTTATCATGCATATGTGATTACTGACAATATTAATTTGTAAACATTGCATTAGGAGATCAAACATTCATCTATTCAAAAACATCTGAGCAGTTGTCTCCTTTTAGAGGTGGCAACATTTTGAGACATGATGTTGCAATCAGTCCTCAGAGTTCAATCCCAGAACATTTTAATAAGACCTCAAATGTAACAGTATTCAGGTAAAATGAGAGTCGTAAGTTACACGGTCATAAATTTTAGCCCTGTGTTTTGTAGTTTATTTTCTGCTAGATTATCAGTTATTAGATGTTAGTGATTTACACTTTCATAATTTTTAATTCCAATAAGTTTAGTCTACAGTACCATAGTTAACAACAGTTGCACTGATATGGATAGCTGACTTTACAAGCGTATTTCGTAACTGGGGGGAGAAACAAAAACCCAAACGGTACAATATAAAAATTAGACACTTACCTAATAATTGATATCCTAAAACTGTGCAAACGTAAATGTAGAAGCATATTACTTGAATGTAAGTTAAATATAATATACGTATAGACGAAGACTCAAAGGGTTAAAAACACTTTGTTCCATGTGAGATATGATTAAAGAACATACACATAAGCAAATATAATACATTAATACGTGTGAACTGCAACTTCTGTTACTATGGAAAATTCAGCATATGAGAGTCACGTTCTGAAAAAATGAACCATTTCCAAATTCTCGATTGTCAAATATCAGTATGTACAAAAGAACATCTTAAGAACAATCCTCATAATATTTCTTTCTGATTCCAAAGCACATAAAGTCTGTAAGAATTAATCCATATAAATTGAAATCATAACATAATGTTCGATGTATGCATGGCCATCTCTTACCACTACCAGCCACGTTGCACGACATTTTTACGTTTCCAAATTTATCGGTTTCTCCACAACATGGTTGTACAATACAATGATATTCTCAAATAGAAGAGTTGAGCTATCAGAATTTGTATCAACCTCCGCCTAAAGGTCACCTATTCATTATTAAATGAACATTCTCCCAGTTTCTTGTTTCTTAGTGCATTTAATGACTGTCAACTGTATAGGTTATGTAGTATTAAATGCAAGGGCAATCATTAAAGATGAATTAAGAGAGTTCATAAGATGGCTGCTTCAATCGACAACTACGTTTTGCTACGCGAACAAGGTCATTCTATACAGAACAGGTACAAGATGACAAGTCTAGTAATTAAATTGTTTTGATGGCGTGCCTTCATTAGATTTAAAGAAAAATGATACCGAAGCATACATCACTCATGCAGAAGGTGGCTCTTTTATTTAACGACACTGTCTGTAGCTGAGATTATAGCATAAAATGAGGGGATAATTAATTAATGACTTGGAAAGAAGAGGTCATATGACTTAATTTATGGTATTATCCACATAGACCCCCCCACCCCCTCAGAAGTCCAACTCTGAACAGGATTTAGATAACCGAGGCAAAGACTCGAATTAGGCGCATACAACATTTATTAGTGTATATAAAAATAAATATTGACTGTCTTGGAAGGCACATGTTGAACACATTACTAAATACAAATTAATACAAACCCTGCAACTGAAAAATAAAGAGCTACTGCATCATATCCAAGCTCAAAAATATAAATTCAGATCTTCAAGTATGTTTCTTCATTATCCACTTAGCTCATATTCTTGTATTTGGTGAACAGGTTGTAAAGAACTCGCAATGTCGATTTCAAATCTAAGTTCACAATATCTGTAAAATTAACAGGTCATAATTAAAACAGTAACTGGCTTCATGTAAATTTTATAAAAAGTTTGAAATATACCATAAAACTTGGCAAAGTTAATAACTTCGTGTTCCATAATAAAGTTTTGGATGTGGTAAATAACCAGTTGTCTAGTAACAGATTAGTTCAGAACTGCTAATAACAGAGGCCATGACTGGACACAGTCCTGCGCCAAATCAATCCAAGTTCACATCCTTGGTGCCTTTCCATTAGATTTCTCTGTTAAAATTTTGTTATTCCATCCAAGTTGCATGTTTGGGTCCATAGTAAACTTGATTTGGATGCAATAACAATATTAAATTACCAGTTTCATTACATAATAGGAGCTCCACTTCCCACTAACTTTGTTCTCAGATATTTTTCTTGGCACTTTGTCCTTGAAATTTATGTTCGTCCCTCAGGATAAAAGGCCTCATTTTGCAACCACACCAAAATCTTACACCTGCAAATACTGAGCTGGGATACTGGGACGACCCGTTCTTCAAGTGCCTGAGCACCGCGGATCCCAATTTTTTTGTTGGCTCGATCTATAGACATTCGGTAGGACTCCTTGGACGAGGGATCGGCCCGTCGCAAGGCCTCTACCTGTACACAGGGCAGCACATCACAGAAAAACGCGGACAAACATCCATGGCTTGAGTGGGATTCGAACCCACGGTCCCAGCGACCAAGCGGCACGAGGCCCACGCCTCAGACCGCGCGGCCACTGTGGACCCCGAGCTGCAATATATAAAGGTATTATGAGATGCAGTACACACTAACTCTCACAGATCCTCCAATTTTAAAACATTAAACATATAAAACTTCAATGATCTTTCACGAATCACGTCGCTCAGAGCTTACCTTCAGGTCGAGCCTTGGGTTTTGCGAGTCCTATATCCTGCATCAACTCAAAAGCAAAATTCACATTGTGAACTTTCTGGTCAAAATCTTGGGGTGTAAGATGAAAACTGTATAATGGTACAAAAAAGCCTTCGAGCAGACCCATGAGTAGAGTCAGGTATACCCCATCATGAAATTGGGTATCTAAGTCCAAAACTTCGAGATTCACCTTGTTCAGATGCTTGTTAACAAATGTCACCAGCGACTGGAAATGGAAACAAATTTTAATTAAAATCAACAGTAGAAGAAGAAAAGGGAAGATGAATAATATGAAGAAGAAAATGTAACACATCTCAAGTAGACAAATGGAATCCTACTCAGGTAACAAAAGTTTTCACATCTGTCAAGCATTTATTTGTCAGTTAGTTTAAATATACAAGCGAAGTATTTATGTCTGAACAGACCTACATATGGTTTTCAATCATAAATAAACTTCAATCATGTGTATATTGAAGACTTGATTCATGTTTCACTTCCTCAAAGCTTTTAAAATTGTACCTGTAAAGGTTTTGTAATAAACAGACACACTGCAGAGAACTAAACATTTAATCGGCTTAAAACTAAGATGTTGAGAACCATTAGAGCCATTAGATTATGCTTGCCAAAATGTCAGCTATTGCCATCAGCAGTAAATACGTTGGGGGAAGGAGGGATGTGAAAAACATACCAGCTGTTATACATCCATCTGTGCATCCATTTTCAAGTGATATGTTCAATTCAATGTCTGGTAAAATCAATATATGTCTTATAACCAATTCTTCTCGGGCTACCAGCTGTGTCAGGTGGTTCAGTACCTCGAGGACGAGGACAAAGATGGCTCTTGAAATGTCGGTGTTTTCATCTTCCAACCACCTGATATGGCTGGTAGCCTGAGAATAATTAATTTTTATTAGCCACCATGAAAGTTTCAGATCATACAAGACATACCTTCTTCACAACTTGTAATTTGTCTGGTGCATGATCAAATAATGTATCAAAGGCATCTCTCTCACAACGCATCCCAAGATCATCATACGTTGATGTAATTTCTTCCAATACGGTTCGATGGCTGAGAGAACCATCCTTTTTCTGTTGAAAGAACAAATGTTACTCTTCCAGAAACTCTTTCGCCCTTATGGACTGACAGTTATGCACTGTGCAGGAAATGCATGCTCCTTGTTACAGACAAAACTATTTGGCCACTATTTTTTTTTGTTCCATCGGGTCGGAGCAGACCCCTGGTGACATTATGAACAAGTTCCCTCTGATAGGGACCTGTTCATATGTTTCCTAGGCAGGTGATCCAGAAGTGGTTTGCCGTTGCCTTCTTCTGTGTGCTTAATGTCAAATGATGATGAAAATGGAGTAATTTTTGGGATACCAGAGAAACCGGGGAAGCCCCGGATTAAAACTCCGTGATACCTTGACCACGGCCTTGCCCAACACAAGTTATAAATCCGGGCACCGCCAGGAATCGAACCCGGGACCCCAGGATTACAAGCCCATCGTGCATAATATGACAGCATAAGGGGGGAATCCTGTTCATCCATCTCCATCTTTTGTCTCCAGAACTGTTCAGAAGGCTTTGATGAAATATGGTAATAATAATAATAATCCGTGGCATAACAGGCCTCTGAGAGCCAAAGCCGACTAGCTGGCTGCTGGGCTCACGTTCACATGCCTAAGCAGTGAACGATCATCCAACCAGATACAGGAAGACGTGTGGTCAGCACGACGAACCCCCAGCCATTGCTAGTTTTCCTGACCGGATTACGCTACCCATTGTAGCTCCCCAATTTCCTCACGATGCTGGGTTGGCACAGGTCCCGTACACTGGTCGAAAATCTCATGAGAAATTTTTTTCCCCGAGACTCGAACCGGCGCGTGTTCCATATAACTGGTCCGAAGCATGATGCCTCAGACCGCGCGGCTACGGCGCAGGACGATGAAATGTGGTATTAGGGAACAAAGCTGTCTGTGACCAGTGTGAATGCTATGCCATGACACTGCAAGTATTAATCAAAAGGAACAACCAGTTGTGTGTACAAATTAGCATTCACATGCATGGATGTTAGGAAGTTGGACATTCATAATTCAGGATATTCCTTTAGAAGGATAATCTGCAATTCAAGAGACTCCACACAAATAATCAGGGTTAAATTTCAATTCTATAATATCGCCAACATTATTAATAACTAAAAAGCTATTTGCAAAGAAATAAACATTATAAATTGTTTGCTGAATTTTACCTGTTTCATGTCTTACTTCGCAAATACAATTATGAGATTATAAAACACAGAGAACGTACCTGGACAACTACAACTCCCACTGCTACATTTTCGGGCAGACGAACCGGAGCGCGGAAGTGACGTGCTAGTGCCACGAGTAAGTGCAAGATGGCCACAATATTCTTTGAGTGTACACTCTCCACACTCCACTTCTGCTGAGACCAACGCGGCAGACTTAGGACCTGACCAAATGGGGAGGAAGCCACAGCGGAAGGTCAATACTCCTGTACAATGTAATTATATAGTACGCTAACTAGTTACATTTGCTGGTTGTGTTTCTGATTTGTTACATTACCATTTTATTGGTTAGTAGTCAATTTCATTAAACTTCTTTGGTTATATATCTGACGGCCTGACTGCTTCGTTTAGTCGATCGGTTAGCTGGTTGGTTGCTTAGTATAGATGCTTCATCTTTTAATCAGCTGACTGTGTAGTTCACTAATATGTTAGTTTGTTAGTTATGTGAACGATAAGACGGCACGGACTTACTCTGTTTGTTGCCGCAAGAACTATTCCCAGTTTCTGTTTCTGCCCCTCTTCAGATTGTGTGACTTCGGGAACATCCAGTTTCTCTCCTGTCAACTTCTCTGCCAGAAGGAAACAAACGAGTACGTTAAAAACCACACACGTGGCTTCCAAGATTATGATCTGTATTAATAACCAGATGGCTGTCTTCTGGGTCGTTGCACTGTGTGTTCTGATAGAAGTTTTACTAACATTTCAGAAGACCTTGCTGCCGCCACCGTCGCCCTGACGATGGACACATCCTCAGATTCACTGCCATGAAAACCTCAAATCTTAATTAATAACCAAAATAGTTTCTTATAATTTAAATTTTGTATGTAGCTCTTATTTTACTTAAAATGTGCTCATCTCAGCATTCTACATTTGATTACTTTAACAATATTAAGAAAATAGTAGCCGTATGGATTGTGATGTTCCTCATTACTATACTTATTTATCCCTGTTACTTCCTCTCTCGGAGGCCCAAATATTTAAATAAATAAATAAAATTCATGCAGTGTTATCTCATTCACTGTAATATGCAGAAAGCTTACCTAACAATTTCTGCAGTACTTGGCCATCATACAGATCCTCCTCAATATCCTTAACTATAATCCTCTGGTCTGCCAGTTCATCATTGATCCATTCGATAAGAACCGCTATCAGCTCCTTTAATTTTGGTTCTTCGAAAGACCGTGGCTCAATCATGGATCTCTCTTCATTCTCCTCTGTGCGAGACATTTAGTATAAATTATTAAAAAAAATAGTTTCCAAAATCATCTCAGTTTCTGTAACATTTGTAATGAAACTCAACCTTTTCAGTCTCTCTCCGAAGACCATGCAAATACAAAAAATCCCAAACAAATATTTGCTGAATTAAAAGCCTCCAGATACGAATCATTCATAAAAAAAAATGGCATCTTATCTGTGTCACATCCACAATGGTTATGAAGCACAGACTAACCAAGTGTATATTCTTCTGGGGGTAAATCTGGTGCGGTTGGACTGCCTGGTGAATCAATAGCATATTTCCCTTCCTCCTGGACCTCTTGCACTGAAACAAGTATGCACAGATTATTGGAGTTAGGAACAGTTTGAAATAAATATTAACAAATGACAAGAATACCTAAAGAGATGAACCAAACAGAATTCTGGAGTTGATAATTTCTGATTCCCCAGTTCAAACAATGCTATATTTATATCAGTGCCCACTTTCTGTGGCATATCTATCGCACAACCATACTTATCATACAAAAAAATCTACCCACACCTGTCACACCTCTGGAATACGGAGTGTTGGATTTGACATCTGCATAACCCCACCCAGATATTGCCATATATGGTCACATAAGAATATTGAGAGTAGTGAATAAACTGCTGTTATTTAAAAACACATGTATATTAATATATACGTACCCTCCTTAATTCGTTTCTTCCTCCCTAGTGTGCCAATTTTTTCCCAGAATGATTCTTCTTTCTCATCCTTCCGAGCAGTAACGGCAGGACGAGGTGATTTTGGCCGTGGCGACGCCATGACTGTTTTCCTTCTCACTACCGCGAGACCTGTATTCAGAAATATGAACTAAACCGAAGACATATACGCATGTATTAAATTATGTAAAATTTGCGTACATTGTATGAAGAGTGTCCTAAGAAAAGTGAACTGTAACTTTCAAGCATATACATTAGCTATCAAATCGCTTCTCTAGCTTTAAATATCTTCATAAAGTAAGGTTCAAATGTACGGACCCAAAATAATGCACGGTAACTGGAAATACTGTGTAAGATTTGAGGTTTTCACAGCCGTGAGTATGAAGATTTCTGTCTTCTGGGTTGTTGCGCTGTGTAGTCTGGTCGATGCTAACCAACGTTTCAGAGGTCATACTGCCTCCATCATCAGGGCGATGAGTATGAAGATTTCCGTCTTCTGGATTGTTGCGCTGTGTAGTCTGGTCGATGTTTACCAACGTTTCAGAGGTCATACTGCCTCCATCATCAGAGTATGAAGATTTCTGTCTTCTGGGTTGTTGCGCCGTGTAGTCTGGTAGAAGTTTACCGACGTTTCCATGCTGCCTCCATCATCGCCCTGATGATGGAGGCAGCACGGACCTCTGTAACTTTGGTATAATATACTTCTACCAGACTACACGGCGCAACAACACAGAAGACAGCCATCTCCTGAGATCAGAAACCATGACCTAGTTAATCACTTCCTTCGGGGAAGTGTGACTCGCTATCAGAACTCATTCCGGCAGATTTGTTTTACACGTTAAGAGGCGTCAGGTTAAGTACGTGGTCAACATGATCTTTAGGACCCACTGAATTCGGAAGCAGCAAAAGCTTAAATCACAGACTTAAAAGTAAGATATCTGAAGAACTCTCCTTTGGCGTCATTTCGCGAACTCTAAAACACGTTTTAGCCCTTGTTTGTGTATCTTACCTTTCAAAGTGCCGATAGATTCCATTTGATGATCATGCATTGTATCTTCTTGCTTGTATATTTCAGTTTCAGCATTGTGTGTTGTTGGTCGCTCTTTGTCTTGCCCAATCACTGAAACGTTAGCTTCTTTTATTACTTCATATTCATGATTTGTAGTTGGTTTGTCTTTCTCTTGAATACATCTCTGGTTGGCTCTAAGATCACTAGTTTTGTCCGACTTTTCTGTGACACTTTCAGAATCGTTCGATTCATTTTTGTTTTCGGTTGGTGATGTGGCATGTTCTTTTCTAACGACCTTCGATTCCGCGATGGTGGATTGGTCTGGCGTTTTCACTACACTTCCTTCTTTAACAAGAACATCAACAACTCGAGGCTTTGAGTACAAATCATCTTCATTTTCAGAATCATCTGAATCTGAAGGGACGGTAGGATCCAAACGTGTTTCGTGAGAAGCTTGTCGAAACAAAGTTCTGCACACGGGACGCTCAACTTCTTCGTCCATTATTAACCACTCACTGTGTGCTTAGCTTCCTGCAAAGCCTATATGAATGACCACATCCCTACTTCGTGCAAGGAAGTGAGTCAGTTCTGAGATAGAGGAAAGGCTTCGAGTTATGTAACTTACTGCATTATTGGCTAAGGATGTTGCAAGGTATTTATAATGAGGGTCACTCAAAAGCTGGGGCCTGAATTTGAATCCTGCTTGGGTCATCTATGTTTTTGTACGTTTTATCCATTCGTTATGTGAAAGGGTGAATTACTGAACATATTTTTTATTAGATTTTGATTTTTTCTAGACCAGAGTTTCTTTTAATTTAGTACAACCTTAGTTAATCCTGAAATCGAGGTTTATGTATTGTCTCAAGAAGGTTCATCAGACAAGGTATTGTTACATGACGTAAGTTGAAAACCTCATTAAGGTTTATAACTTTTATCCAAAATTTCTTTCGTGGTAAAATTTAAAGAAATTCAATTTAAAAATACGTACCGTTCAACAACAATAGACTTATGGTTAGCAACACAACATTAGATAACTAAAATCAGTAGGGCATTTAGCATTGTTATGTAATTTCATATATTTTTGTACAGCTTAGAAGGTAAAGTTGTCCCTGTCCGTCACACTGACATTTTCGATTGTAGGAAATAGAGAAGCAGGAGTATGGACCAACCTCTAAAGGTTAAACTTCCATACCTAACACGAAAATCCAATCATCTTGTCTCGAATTATATGGCAGAACATGTAGTTTGTAGGATCATGGTCAGATGGCAGCACGGACTGGCTAAAAATCGCAACAGATTGACACTACGTGAACCTATAGAATGTCCCTTCTGTCACCGTTGTCATTGAGCATTTGGTACCTTGTAATCGGCGGATGTCTGAAATTAGCAACTATGAATAAGGAATATTTTTCCCGTGGCACGAAAATATGATTGATATCCAGCAAGCACTCTTTTGAATGCGTGCTTACTAGCGGTTAGGGGTTCATGGATTAGGGATGCGCATGCGTACAATATAGCAGTTGTAGGCATACAGTTTTACCATTTTAGGACATTTCCTTCCAACATTAACGAATTTTAATGGCATACCTCTTTCTTTCTTTTTATAATATATCAAGGAAAATTATATTTGTAACCGAACATACGATTGTATTCGTTTCAATATATCAATTCTGTACAATCGATTCAAGCCATCGACATTTCACCGTTTTCAATAATATCATTCGACCTAAATCTCTATTACGAGGTTCGGAAATGGTTCTGTGAACTTTATATTTTAGAAATGTCGTTTGGTACCTTACTGAATAGAAGTTCTAGACTGTTTTTTCAGAATACTTTTCCATTTAAATACACCGAATCTCAGGGTGTAATAAATTGTGCATGTTACTCGCAAAAACCTAAAACGAAATATAAAGGTAAGGTTTTAATATATCCAAGCATAAAACTGCTAAGGAAGTATTTGCCTTGAGCAATTATTATGTGCATCATAATACTGTACCCTGTCTCTTTTTTTTTTACTTTTATCTTAGATACTGAAGAGTTCAGAGTTTTGGATTTAAAGCAGAAGAAACAGACACCATTTAGGAGGAAGTTTAAAAAGCAAGATGTGATGCCACCACGGTAAGCAGATACCTTGTTATTACTTTTATGGCTCAGTGTAGAACTGGAATCAGTACAGCAACTTGTAATGAATAATATTACATGACAAAGTAACTGCATGATACAGGGACTTGGTTGAAAGGAGGCAGTTATTGATTTTATCAAGAAATTACCTACTTTTAAGAAACTTAAAGGGCTGTCACTTATTTTCAGAAAAGTAGCAATTTGCATCCTGTCCTGAGCTAGAAGAATTCCATCTCTCAAAGATCCATCATAATATTATCCTCCCATGTTCATGTTAGTCTCCAGAATGTTCTCTTCTCATCATGTTTCATGATCAGAATTTTTATATGTATAAAAATTTGGGGATCTCCACCAAGAACTAGCAATGAAAATAATAGAATTGATATGGGCCATACTGTTTTGTGGATTGTACTGTATATGTTGTATTAGTTTTAGAACTTTTCTTCACAGTATCCTATATTATGCTGGAGAGACCTTTGTGACTCATAAAACTACTACTGCTACTCTTTATGAAGTTGTGGTTGGCTTTGAATTTTATTTTCTGCAGCTGTATAAAGATAACTAATCAATTCTTTAAAAATAAGGCACAGTTCAGACATTTGGGAATGATAGTAATAAGTCAGAATTACATTCATGAAGAAATTAAGAGCAGATTAAATTTTGAAAGTGCTTCCTTCTGCTTCCATACAATTCAGAATCTTCTGTCTCCTTGGTTGCTGTCTAAAAATGTAAAGATTAAAATACTAGATACAGCGCTATAATTTTGTATGTTATTTTGTTTGGTTATGAAACTTGGTATCTTATGTTAAGGGGAAGAACACAGATTGAGGGTTTTTGAGAACAGGGAGCTGAGGAGATTGTTTGAGCCCAAGAAAGATGAAATGATAAGAGATGAGACAATTTCATAATTTGGAGCTTTAATTTGTACTGATCACAGGATACTTTTAGGTTGATAAAATCAAAGAAGATTAGATTGGTGTGAGGGAGCTGAGAAATGCATTCTTAATTTTGGTTGGAAAGCATGAAGGGGAAGGACCATTTGGATGACGTAGGATTAAATGGGGCAACACTGTTATAAATATCTTTAGGGAATCTGGTGTGAGGGTTTGGATAGACTAATTTGGGTCAGGACAGGGACCAGTGGAAGGCTCTTGTGAACACAGTAATCAACCTTCATGTTCCATAAAAGGTGAAGAACATGTTCACTAGCTCCGTGACTCTCAGCTTCACAGAAAAGGACTCTGCTCTTTGGAGCTAGTCAATTATTGAATGCTCTACTAGTGATTCCCAGGTGCTTGTCATGATTTAAGTGAATTGTTTTAATACCATTATCCATTTTTTAAAAATTTTAATTGTGGTTCTCCTCCTGTTTTTTTTTAATTGTGAACTGTATAACGTCCCTCTTTTTTTCAGCACTACCATGATGCCTGTGGACCAAGACTGGGGTAATGTTTGGCCAGGACCTAGGACATTTCATCCTGCAGTAGTTCCTCTCCCAGTGAGACAAGGCTACAATGAAAAAGATGCACCACCAGGAAAGTTTGGCAATGCTGAACTTATGAAAATTCCTAATTTCCTTCACCTGACACCACCAGTGATAAAGAGACAGTGTGAAGCTCTGAAACGTTTCTGTAGTGCTTGGCCAGCAGGAATTGAAACAGATGAAAAATGTGAAGAAACATTTCCTTTAGAGGTCGTTACATCTGACTATTGTCATTCATCACCTGACATCAGAAACCCATTGGCACGGATTGTTACAATTAAGGTAAATAGTATTATTTCGCAACCGGTATTAACGATAGACTGGCTGTGCCAGTGGTTGATACATTTTTTAAACTTAGAATTATGGTGCTGAAGAATACAGACAAAACTGAACAATAAAACTGCGTGTCTGTACGGTATATTAATAATAGCCTGCCATTGAACATTATCCCATGCTATTTCACATCCTTGACAGCTGTTTTCCTCTTTAAACTTTTGTTCTTAAGGGGGGGGGGGGGTGTAAAAGGACTGCATTTCTCAGTCACACAGAACTGGTAAAATTTTTGTCTTAGATTTTCTAAGATTTAATATTTTGAAAAGTAGATGAACATTTTCCGAACTGAATCTTCATATAAGTAACTTTACTTATTTCATGCTCGTATCCAGTTGTGAAGCATTTATTGTTATAGGTGAAACTCGGCAGACTTCCGTTGAATAAACATGCGAGAGACAAGATACTGAGGCTGGTCGGGGAACGTTACAACCCTGAAAATGATGTCTTAACAATAATGACAGATCGCTGTCCCCTTCGCCAGCAAAACTTGGACTATGCCCATTATCTTTTGACTGCTTTATTTCATGAGTCATGGGTGAGTATTGCTCGTTCGTTGTTTTTTATATTCATATGATGTTCTGCTGTGTATGGATTCTACCCATTCTGAATTAATAACCATCTTCTAAATTATCTTGGTGTCTCTGTATCCTTTTAGTGTATGTTGAGAATTGTTTTTGGATTCCATTAATATCCATCCTGAGGTTGATTAAGAGGTGTCTCTTTAGTCAAGTGCCTGGTAGCTGGCTGGAGCAGGTACTTTTCCCTTTGCGTCGTACGCATATGGGCTGTATAGCCCACCCAGCAAGAAAGTAAGATTTTGCTGTCTAGTGGAAGAATATTAAATTTCTTAAGCAATTCCATACGCAGGGCTCTCGTTTTAATGCCTGCCGTTATTCAAATGATTTTATTTTTAATGTAAAATACGTTCTTGCGGTCTGTTGAGTTTCCCCAGAAAATAATTCCGCGTAACATGATTAAATGGAAATAAGCGAAGTAGACTAATTTTAAAGTTTCTGTGTGCAGTTGAAAAGTCTTACATACTTTGCCTTTCAGTTTCCTGGAAAGAAAGTGTTGATGAAAGTGATTCATGTTGTTTTTTTTTCACTCACTTTTTGCAGAAAATAGAACCATGGGAGAGTGAAAAGAGCGAAGCAGATATGGAATATTACGACTGGGAAGCTAGTGCGTCCCGTAAAAGTGTAATGAGGCTTCTGTCCTGGAGCCCAGACCAGGATGCAGTACAGATATCTGCTGATTTCATTCTGTCAGATTTAACAGAATACAAAGAAGCAATTTCAAAAATTATGAATGAAGGTACGGTAGAACTCACATTCTTAAAAAACACTTTATTGTTAAATAAGTACATATAAAGAATGCAGGTAAAGTAAGGCATAATATATTTAAAATTTTGGTTACCATAATCGGATTTGGTGTTTGCGATTACTATCGTCATCGCATGATTCCGAATCAGTAAGAATTTCATGAACTTATTCCCTAGTTAAATTCGTGTGTTTTGTTTATTACATCTAGTGCTGATGGCTAACTTTGTTTTATAAAAAAAAAGGAAAGCTGTCCCACTATACGCCATGTAGGCGCTTGACCTCAGCACTAGATGGGGGTGAGTGGTCAGTATCACTCCCCGGCCACGCTTTACCCCCAAAAAAGGACCCTGGTACCCATTGGATAGGAGGCTGGGTGGGCCCCAGAGCCGGTCTGGACGCAGAGGCTAGAGGAAAGATCCTCTGCTCCCGTCGGGGACCGAACCCCGGTCGTCCAGTCCGTAGCTAGTACTGACTGAACTACGCTGGCTCATAACTTTATTTTATGCCAACTACATATTTTATGAGCATTCAGATTGTGGGTGTGAAATCATCTTAAATGTAATACCGACAAGTTGTATTTGCTTTCTAGGTGAAGAGGAGTATACACTAAATCGATATAAAGAGGAAGTGAAGAAGCTCTTGTCACTACAAGATGTCAGCAGTACAGAATAAATAGATATTGTTAAGTCATAGTGAGAATAGTGAAACAAAGAGCTGATGGATTTGAATGAAATTTATTACTGAGGCTACTTCACTAAACTTTTTTGATCAATTTTAATTTGGTTTGTGTTGGTCCAATATAACTTACTTGATGTGAAACTCAGATTAAACTGCGGTACTCAGAAAAATTGTCACAAATGAAATGCAGAACTTGTTAAAATGTACAACTTTTATTGTAAACATTGTTTAATATGGTGAATATATGACAAAATAAAAATAAAAATTGTCTCTATGCAACAATATATTTGTGTCTGTAATGAATGAACATTGATCCCAGTGACTTATGGAAAATCACAAAGAGCACATTTGGAAAATATATTTACTCCATTGTACTGTAATAGTTCCCAAAATTTGCTCTCCATTTACCTTTTCCTTTAAAGATCAGAACCTGCACATGTTTAGATTCCCCCCTCAACCAGGTATTCTCCTGCACATTCTTCCTCAGACTCACTTAGCCTGATGTTTCACTAATCATTATTTTTACTCTAACTACACATCTCAGTTACGCACCTGAAACATTTTGTCTGCCCATAAATATTAAGGAAGTTTTCTCGACACCACAGCTTTGGAACCACTACACTCGAGGAACCTAGAAAATCTTACCTAAAAATTTGTATTTAGACCCTGAGAATCATATTGAAGAATTATTATTTATTCTTTGCGTGATGCACATGAAGTGAACAATCATAGAGTTGAACATGTCTGTCTGTGTGATTGAACTCAAAAACTAATGGAGAGAATTTTAGGTAATTTGGTATGGATATTATGTCTTCGGAAGCTACCTCAAATTTGCACATTTCTAATTCACTACAATTGGTAATACAGACATGGCAGACACGCAGACTTGTGAGGTGGAAGCGACCGACACTATGTAATATAGGATCCTGAAATAATGTGTAATAACCACATTTGTTATTCTTTCAATATTTCATACATAGTAACTCTGTGTTTACGAGTTACTGCATACTAAATTTCAAATTCCTAGATCATTGGTTATTGCCAGATGGAAATCTAAATATAGATTTTTTGCAGGTATCTCATTTGCATACTCCAAGAAAATTATCTTAAAGTTTTCAAAGATAATGCAACATTTCAGAACCCTACAAAAATGGCACTGGTGTCAAGTCTCTTCTCACAGATTACTGGGCATCATGTTGGTATTACTGATGGCAGTAAGTTAAGAAGTTCAAAGGTGGAGTGGCTTCTAATGGCATTTTTAATTTTAATATTAATCAGTTTTGGCTTAAAAGTTACTAGGAGAGAACAAACGTATGAATATCATGATAACAAAAACCCTGTCTCTTTTTGTAAAACACAATAATCGGTCTGTTTGTGTGTCACCTTCTCACTTCATAATTTTATGGTTCATGATATCCTTGTTCTAGGAACCTTATCTATACAAACAAACTTGGTAAGATAATGTGAGGCTTGAGGTTCTCACAGTGATAAGTATTAGGATTGCTGTTTCTTGGGATGTAGCACCATGTAGTTGGCAGTTACTACTGACTAGTGTTTCAGAAGAGCTTACTGCCTCCATCATCAGGATGATTCCCTCTCTCTGACATTAATAAAATAAAAGTATTTAAATTGGCTCAGTATATATTTTGCGGTTTATGTTCAAGCAAACACTGATAAAATTCCTTACACAATAACAGATGTGTGTAGTATGATACTAGGGAACTTCATAATTCATTCTTACCTCTATATTCCATGTACAATTAAGTAAAAGTATGTCCATTTAAAGTGACTTTAAAGCTCAAGTCTCGTGTGATAGTCAGCACAAGAAATCATAAGGGAAAACTTGGTGAAGCCTTGCTGAGAAGACATTAGTTACCAATTGCTGTAGACAGCAGATGTAAGTATGTTTACTTTGCATTATCAGATTTTCATATTGAGAATATGGGACACAACATTAGGAGTGAGAATAAAAAACTAAATGAAGAGAAGTTTAACAATATAATTTATTTGGACTGCACTTTTATTGCTTTTATTTTAGTGAAACTAGTTATACAATAATATTTCTAACAAGACTATTTAAAAGTACAAGTACAGATAAATTGATGCTATATACTATTTAGATTTCCATTATATTTGTTTGAGCCTTAGAGAAGCTAAATTATTTTATGTTAGAGGAGGATCATTCCATTTTACTAAACTTAGTGTACTCATAAAGTTTCATTATATAAAAGTATGTAAGGCAGCATTCAAAGATATATTTTTATCTATCTCCTGCTCCAATAGAATTTACTTAAATTAAAAAATATTAAATGCTGTAGATATATGTGTGAATAGCTGCAGAAACTATGTATTTATGTTTGTATTAGTATTTTATGTGTACATAAGTGCTGGTATTCATATTATGACATGTTCCACATTTATGGCAGGGAAACTGTGGATTAGTGCCATTGTTTGGTAGTAATTAATTAATTATATATGGCTGGAAGGTGTTATATCACAAGCAGGATTGTAGAAAAGAAAATTTATAGTTGAAAATGTATAATATCACCTTCAAGCGAGTTTCCCCACTAAGTTCTATTTAATTTGGTGTTAATTTGGCAACCATGATTTATGTAAATGTCGGTATCGTGTATCGTGTTCCGTAAAAGAACTACAGTGGCATGTAGAAAACCTACCGATAGTGGAAATAATGGTTTCCCGTAAAGTTCTGGGATCGAAGGATGAGAGAAAGGCTGACATTTCCGAATCGCTTTATCGTGAACCTGGACTAAAATTTTCTGACGATGGCACCGTTACGTATTTCTGGTAAACCACATAAATTAAAAGTGTTTTTGGGAGCAATGATTTGACAGAAAGCCCACGTTTCGTTACATGTAGTTAGACGAGGCCATGTAGTTCCAACACAACTTGTGTGTTCTCCAAGCATTTTTTGAGCTCATTTAGTAGATTAGAGGTTTTGAAGATTAGTGATAAAACCATAACCTGAAAAGATTGACTCCAATTACAATGTTGCCCACGTGACTTCCATGAATATTACTGGCCTGTATTACACCAATGTAACCTACCTTAACGTGATCTTATTTATTTATTTATAGTTTATTTAAAAACTTTCATACTTTATGAATTGTGAAGGTCTATCAACATATTTACAAAAACCCACCAATTATTTTTCCTACCCCTGTTTTGGTTTGTTTACCATTTGAGGGTTTAGGTGTTTGTCAGATTTTTTGGGGGAGGAAGGTGATTACATCAGCTGAATATAGTCCACTCATTCACATCTTATTTATCTAATATTCTTTTTGATGTTATCATTGTATCAAGGTCTCCCAAGTTGCCTCATCTCATCATCAGGTTTTTAAACTAAACTTTTGTATGCATTTATAATTTACAGGTATAGATGCTTTCCATCATATCCTCATTAATTTAATCACCTTAACAATATTATGGGAAGAATAGAAATTTCAGGCTCCACATTATGTAATTTCTTTTCATTTTCATGTTACATTCTCTTTCTTAGAGCGTATGTTCTTTTCTCGTAACGAGAGACCAGGTTTTACTCCGTACGTGTTTGATGTAAGAAATAAGTAGTCACATTATTTTAGTACATGTTATTTAGAGAAATAGGTATTTTAGCTATTATAATAGCTAATTTTTGTAATACATAAACGATGATTGGTTGAAGTGTATTCTGTTACTAATTGGTTCTACATGTTTTTGTTTTGTTTCAGGCGTGCCCATACACTTACAGTTCTATTTGTACTTGTGAGTGTTCTGATTTATGTGGCTGTGTTTGAACCTGTCTGGGATGATACTTCATATAACACTAAGAGGTATGGGCATATTTTGTGTATTTTGTCCCCAGAAATGATGACAGAAGCTGAAATAAAACTGAGTGCTACAGATGTGAATAGACAGTTTTATATGCACATCAAACACAAACAAAATTAAATTAGTATGTCTGGGATTGAAGACGGCAGCCATCTTCAGACTCACTGCCATGAAAACCTTAAATCTGACATGCCTAGACCAGACAGTAGAGTGACTGGCTGCATGTTCAGTTTCTGGTAGGGACAAAGATTTTCCTCGTCTGGATCACCTGTGGGGTCCACTAATTCCCTTTCCAATTGATACTTTGTGATTAATTACCTCAGTGTAAGCAATCAGAGGGTGAAGCTGATCACTCACCCCTGTCTAATTCTTTTGGTTGCATCTTTACACCATTTTGTGTGTCATATCTACATAATATATTTTCTACGTAGGATTACTGGGAAGTGTCTCTTTAAGTATTGTAAATTCTCAGGGCATTGTAGTAAGGACACAAGGCTGATTGTCCATTGTAGATCACAGTTTGATGGGTTTTTTTTTGTTTATTGACAGTTTATTATGAAGGTTGCTTCACAGTGACATATTCAACCAACATGTGCAATGCATTTTGCTGGACTAAGTACAAGAATTGTTGAGATATTAGATGTTCTTCATGCCCTAGGATGCACTAAGAACAACCTTATGGGCTGTTCCACATGATTCAACACTATTGTTAGAACCCATTGTAGTCATGTTCACTGGTGGAAGCTAATGTTGCAAGGCATTTGCAGTCAGGGAAGGAAATGCTAATTGTCTTCCTCCCCTCCTCCTCCGCCTCCTCCTTTCTGGTCCGTATTCGGTCCATGGCCTCCTCAATTCTCCTCTTCCGTTCGGTCCTTCTGTTAGGTCCGTCTGTCCGAGGCTTTGATCGAGGTTTCGAAACATCTTCCTTTTTACGGTGCAAGGTTGTTGGTCTTGCGACCAACCCCCAACCTGGAGGACCAGGGTACCTGTCTCAGTCTGACCTCTCCCCCTCGACCAATCTGGCTAGGGAGGCCCTACCAGTAGCTCTTGGGGTCACTGAGGTACTCAGGCACCACCACCATGACAAGGTGCAGGTACCATTAAGTGGGGAATGCCCCATTTGCTGGTGACATTTTTCTCTATTAACAAAGGCAGCAGTAACTGTGTTTGTGCAAGAATGGCATAATATGCAGCAATAACCCATGTAGTACAGTGCAAGAAAGACCCACAACAAACCCAGAACACAATAGTGCAGCAGCGACCTACATGATGTGGAGTGAAGAATGACTTTGGATTGTCGGTGAACTCGTGGGAATATGCCGTTCAAGTATTGTTTATGCTGGATATTAATGAACGTGCTCTTCGATTGTTGCAGAGGTCTCGTGGCTAGCGTGTTGGCTTTCATCCTCTTAGGAGTGACAGTCACACCTGATGGAGTATTCAAGCGACCACACCCTGCCGTGTGGAGGTTTACGTTTTGTTGCAGTATTGTTTATGAACTGGGCCTCATATTTACTCTTTTCCAGGTAGTTTATGTTGCGTTAACTGTGTGATTTTCTGCTGATTTAAAGGTCAGGCATTATTAAAATCAGTTTTAATTGCCATTAAAGTACATTTATTGTTTGCATTTGTTGCATACCGTGCCACGGTGGTCTAGCGGTTAGAAGGCTGGCCTTGTAATCCTGGGGTCTCGGGTTCGAATCCCGGCGGTGCCCGAATTTATAACTTGTGTTGGGCAAGGCCGTGGTCTAGGCAACACGGAGTTTTCCTCCGTGGCATCCCAACAATTACTCGATTCACACACAGAAGAAGGCAATGGCAAACCACTTCTGGATCATCTGCCAAGAACGTATATGAACAGGTCCCAGTCCAAGAAAAGGATGGAAGGATCCTGTTCATATGGACCTGTCGTCAGACAGAACACTAAATAATAATAAGATGAGGTGGTCTAGCGGTTAGAACGCTGGCCTTGTAATCCTGGGGTCTCGGGTTCGATTCCCGGCGGTGCCCGAATTTATAACTTGTGTTTGGCAAGGCCGTGGTCTAGGCAACACGGAGTTTTCCTCCGTGGCATCCCAACAATTACTCCATTCACACACAGAAGAAGGCAATGGCAAACCACTTCTGGATCATCTGCCAAGAACGTATATGAACAGGTCCCAGTCCGAGAAAAGGATGGAAGGATCCTGTTCATATGGACCTGTCGTCAGACAGAACACTACAAATAAAATTAAAAAAAATTGTTGCATGAGGGGCATAAACTGAATGCATATCTGTCAGTGTGTTTTATTTCTAAAACCAAAGATTTTAATAAAATTTGATATGGGGAGCAGTAGCTGAATTTACTTCATTTTAATCAGAATGAAATAGGGGGTTTAAACCTCCATACTACGTGGTTACCGGCAGGACTCCTTGATAAATGGTTTAGTGGTGTGGCAGTGTGATGCGTGACAAGCCATGACAGACGGTCAGTAAAGGTTAAAAATATTGACATTTAATTTTCAGACTAAAACGGATGCAATTCATTTACTAAATCATATTGATTCTAAACTTGGAGTTCCATTGGAAGAGAAGAGTTATGGTGGAAACTGTCGTATTTATGATGAAGATGTACCTGAGGATCCGTTCCACAATATATGGGTTAGTCGTCTAATGTATTCACTTCTGTAAGATCCATAATCATCATTGATGTCATATCTGTGGTTTATAAATAGTTGCCATTATGGATTTATATGTTGTAAACATCTTTTTACAGGGATTTCTTATATTTTTTCTGCCTTATAATTAAATTAGTGTTTGTTTTGGAATCATGGCATATGTAATTCATTGTATATGGTTTTCTGATTCATATATTCTTACTTTACTTCGTAAATTTATTTATATATAACTCTTTTCTTGTCACTAGTTATGTTCTCTTCATATGTCAGTAAAGAAAAATGTAAAAGGATTGTTAAAATCAATACTGGAAGTTCTAAAGTATAATAGACTCTAGGATATGTCCCTGTAGATTTGTTGGAGACATGGTTTTATTTACACAAATCATAGCCACACATAAGAAAAATACAAAAAACTTGTTGTTGGGTTACTTTCAAAGTGCGGTGCATTTGTACATCAAGACACAGATTGATAAGAAATTTGTGTCGATTAGCAGTTCTATGTAATTTGATGTTTTATGTTTGCATACTCCGAGGGAAGAACGTACATTACAAATGTTTAAAAAGTGCTCAACAATATTTGGATTTAAGAGAGATAAAATGGGGGAAATTAGGATGTTACATAACAAAGAACCTCGTTATTTGTACAGATCACTTAGTATTATGTAAGCAAGGCAGTTAAGATGGACTGTATGTATAAAAATTTTCTTGGGAGGCGAAGTCTCTTAGAAAACAGTCATTTGGAAGACTGAGGAGATATATGAGGGTCATGTTAAGATGAATCTTAAGGAAATACATCGTGAGGATGGGAGGTGGTCGGAACTTGTCCATGTTCACATACACAGGTTTTGGTATTAGTGGTTTTGAAACTTAGCTTCTTTTACCAGAAATGGTGAATCTTAGGTTATTTAATTATGCAGCTGTTTCAGTCATGTTAAATGAGATGGCAAGATTTTTGTTGATGCTGGACAAGGTAGGATTTGGAATAATGTGATTATGGCATATTTCAAGGGGATATCCCAGAATTTGGCTGGAGAGAACAGGAAAACCACAGTTAATCTGTTATGTTACTGAGACTCAAACCAGATATCTCCCGAACACATATCTGCAGGCTAAGTTTACCACCGCTGTATGAATTAGGAGTACCAAGTTAACAGTACCGTGTGTGCATTGCAGGATAAACTCGACTTGTTTGTGGCAACACATTTCTTCGGCTGGTGGCTCAAAACTCTCGTGCTGAGGGACTGGTGGCTCTGCACCGTGTTTTCGATAATGTTTGAGATACTGGAGTACACACTGGAGCATCAGCTGCCTAACTTCAGCGAGTGCTGGTGGGATCATGTGAGTAGGATGAGTGTATTTGTTTAGTTTAAGGATTTTGTAGCTCAGTTAGCACATTCATTCATTGAAGGTTGGATGACTTGGGTTCAATTCTTGGCAGGGGGCATGAAATTTTCTCTTTTCCTCCACATCCAGACTGCCTGAACAGTCTCAGTCTCCTGTCCTGTGTGTGTATCTGGGGTGCTTTGTCGAGGAGTATTGTGGTTTGAGTATGAAGTTAGCCACTTGTCTCCTCCAGATGTCGAGGTTAAGAATCCTCCTGTCACATTAGCCCCTGCATACCTATTGGTTATGAAAATGTGTAGATCCTGGAACCAGTCTTATCATATCCATTGCACATTATATTATGTAAGATTTGAGGTTTTTGCAGCGATTCATCGCCCTGATGATGGAGGCAGTATGACCTCTGAAACGTTGGTGACGATCCACCAGACTACACAGTGCAACAACCCAGAAGACAGAAATCTTCACATTATATTACTTTAAAGAATAAACATTATACTGTGGAGCGTGCTTTAGAATTTCTACTTGTTACTGGCCTTGTAATCCTGGGGTCTCGGGTTCGATTCCCGGCGGTGCCCGAATTTTTATAACTTGTGTTGGGCAAGGCCGTGGTCTAGGCAACACACCGTGGCATCCCAACAATTACTCCATTCACACACAGAAGAAGGCAATGGCAAACCACTTCTGGATCATCTGCCAAGAACGTATATGAACAGGTCCCAGTCCGAGAAAAGGATTTAAGGATCCTGTTCATATGGACCTGTCGTCAGACAGAACACTAAATAATAATAAGATGAGGTGGTCTAGCGGTTAGAACGCTGGCCTTGTAATCCTGGGGTCTCGGGTTCGATTCCCGGCGGTGCCCGAATTTATAACTTGTGTTGGGCAAGGCCGTGGTCTAGGCAACACGGAGTTTTCCTCCGTGGCATCCCAACAATTACTCCATTCACACACAGAAGAAGGCAATGGCAAACCACTTCTGGATCATCTGCCAAGAACGTATATGAACAGGTCCCAGTCCGAGAAAAGGATGGAAGGATCCTGTTCATATGGACCTGTCGTCAGACAGAACACTAAATAATAATAAGATGAGGTGGTCTAGCGGTTAGAACGCTGGCCTTGTAATCCTGGGGTCTCGGGTTCGATTCCCGGCGGTGCCCGAATTTATAACTTGTGTTGGGCAAGGCCGTGGTCTAGGCAACACGGAGTTTTCCTCCATGGCATCCCAACAATTACTCCATTCACACACAGAAGAAGGCAATGGCAAACCACTTCTGGATCATCTGCCAAGAACGTATATGAACAGGTCCCAGTCCGAGAAAAGGATGGAAGGATCCTGTTCATATGGACCTGTCGTCAGACAGAACACCAAATAATAATAATAACTTTGTTTTGATACTGTCTTTGTATTCTGCTGTTACATTCTAACAGTTTAATGCAAATGCTTCTATTTTCACAGTGGATAATGGATGCAGCGATATGCAATGGTCTCGGCATTTATTTTGGACTTAAAACACTTCAGTATTTCTCTGTGAAGACATATCACTGGCGAGGACTTTGGAGCATACCAACTTACAAGTAAGAGACACAGTGATATATAATTATTTCAGCTTTTATCTTTCTCGTAAGTGAGGTGTATGGTTATGAAAATGATCCAGAAGACAGGTGATATGGTAGAGAGAAAATTGTAATAATTATGAAATAAATAATGGTGATGTCATGGAGCGTAGATGAAAGTAAAGTGGCCTATAGTGATGTAATGTTTGTACCAAGTTTCATAAAAATGAATCGTTTAGTTCAGAGGTTATTGTGGGAAAGAGACATGGACTCTGTTGATACTACAAGCTTGTCTTCCCTCATAAAGTTATAAAAGAAGACTGAAAACTCTTCTAAGATGGTTAAGGTTATATAATATAGTTGTAAGTGAGTAAGTATCCTAAGTCATTATGCATTTCTAGGGGAAAGTTGAAGAGGTTGGTGGCTCAGTTTGGCCCATTTTCATGGGTTGACTACGATTGGAGGTCTACTTCTAGCCTGGGTCGATGGATTGCAACACTAGGAATTATCTTAGTGGTGAGTTTGACGTAATGGTCAGTGTTAAATTTTCCTTCTGTGATATACAGTTCTCTGTTTTTTCTGATTTGTATTCAGATAGTTTGTGCTTTTTTTAATGTAAGCTATTGTTAACGTAACCTAATACAATATGTCCACCCACAGAACTGTTTTGGTTTCCATTCAGTTGTTAATTATACCACAACATGTTTTGATCCTAATAGGATAGATAATCTTGAGGTGATTAAGTATAGAATAATGTAGGCTATTGAAATTGATGTACTGGATACTGGGTACTGGGAACGACCCGTTCTTCAAGTGCCTGAGCACTGCAGGTCCGAACTTTTCGTTGGCTTGATCCATAGACATTTTGTTAGGACTCCTCGGACGAGGGATCGGCCCGTTGCAAGGCCTCTATCTGTACACAGGACAGCACAACACAGAAAAACGCGGACAAACATCCATGGCTTGAGTAGGGATTCGAACCCACGGTCCCAGCGACCAAGTGGCACAAGGCCCACGCCTCAGACCTCGCGGCTACTGCGGACCCCCGAAATTGATGTGGATATGATAATACGTTTTTAGCTAAATTGGTTATACCATTGGTTATAAGTTGTTAAGGTTGAAATTAAATTATGATTGAAATTAAAATTTCTACAATTATTTAGTGTAGTAACTTCGATAAAAATTCTACTACAAGGATCGTTGTTTACATTTAGGTGTATGTAAATTACATTATATAATTATTAGTTGATGTTCTCTGTATTATGTGTGTGTATATATATCTTGTGGCGCAAGTTATGTTCTGTGTAAGTTTCCTTCTTTGAAATGTTGTGTACTATGGCTGAGCATCAATTCTGGGTGCTTAAATGTTGAAAATTGTGGGGTTAAATGAGAATTTTATTTTTAGTCGGTGTTGGGTAGATTCATAGCGGAACTGTGTATGTGAGCCATTATTTTAGACACCTATGTCTTTCAGTTATAAAGTGAGATAGAGCTTTATAATGTGGAAAGTATCTGTAAATTAATCTGAACAGAGGTACTTCTTTCAGTATAGGCCCCATTTTCGGTTTACAACAAAATTCATTAAGTAGTTTGTGTAATGAAACATGATTTTTGTAATATGTGTTCACTTTATGCACTTTCTACGAAAGATTTGTAGAAATGGCTTCCCTCTTGCTGCTAAGTAAGTCATTTTGGCTGCGTGTCTTTCGCAGTTCCTGTTGGCTGAGTTAAATACATTCTACCTGAAGTTTGTGATGTTGGTGCCTCCAGAGCATTATCTTAACCTGGCACGCCTCATCCTCCTCTTGTTGTGGGGTGCTGTCTCAATGAGAGAAGTGTATCAGTACCTTGATGATCCGTAAGTTCAATGAATTTGAGCTGTACTTACCCATAATTATTTTTATAAATCTATTACTGAACTGTGACCCATCTCTGTAACTGAGATTATTCGAAAGTTCGGATTGCATAACCATGTAGTTAGTGCGTTCTGTTTTTATGCTGATGGTAATGTGTAACCAGGTGTCTGCATTTTATTTGTTTCAGAGATTGTACCAAAATTGGTCGGCAGTCATGGATGACATTAGCAATAATTTCAACAGAGTTCCTTATCGTTGCCAAATTTGATTGGGAGACGATAACAAAACCCATTCCAAGGTCAGTTTATTGAACCTTTGTTTTCTGTATTATAAAAGCAAAGTAAGAAAAGGTAACACCGTGATGATTATGGCAGTTTTTTAATTTCAATGGCAGTTTGTTGTAACTTACGTCATCACATTCGGACACTGTGTTGTAATGGTTTTTGGCCAGAATTTCAGAGGTCTTAGTTGTTTGTGCATTCACGGTGAAATTATATACTCATCTTCCTATCTCCATCTTAAATCTTCATGGGCCATGTCGAACCAGCAGATCTTTAGAACAAAGTCCTTTTTGTCTCGTACTGCTTTTGTTTTGCTGCTGTGGTTAAGAAGTGTAACCTCATTTTCGTACTTTTAGAATTTAGAATGGAACATGTTCTCCAGTCAGGACCAAACCATGTGTTCCAGCTATGTCAGTAGTTTATGAGTAGAAAGAAAACAAATGTGTGTATACCATTCTAACCAAAAACATTTCCAGAGACACTGAGCGACAAAGTATTGCTGCTGGGAAACAATATTTAAAGTTTGGACGTTGTTGTTTCCTTATTTGTTGCCCCACCTACCCCCTCTGATCTCCTTTCGTCTTACTTCTAAACGGACGTGGAATGCACAGTTTTATCTTGATCGCAGTAAGCACATTGTTTTCAGATGCGTTCTTTGCAAATTGCACAGAGACTTAAATTGAACTGTTGACAATGTGTGAGTAATAATGATTGTTGTAGAAGTTTATTTAATGTGGCTCTTTTTTTCAGTCACATTGTCCTGCTGTGGCTAGTTGGATTGTCATCTTTAATAGGGTGGACAGTCTGGCGATTTTTTATTTTCTCAAGATCTCAAACAGTGTAAGTAGAACACTTTTCATAAATAATTACATTTTAGAGGTTTAATAAACTGAAATACAGCCCACCAGAAATGACATCATTTTGTTGCCTTCATTAATGTGAGAGTACTTTATAGGTCTGGTCTGCCGGATGTTGATCAGCGTCGACAGAGATGGGCCCTGGTTCGGTCCTGTGAATTGGGGAACTTTGTTGTGAAATCTGATTAACAGATTCTGGTTTCTGTTTGTTGATGTGCCTTGCTTCGCTTCAGAGGTAATTTTCTTCCTTATAATACCGTAGAACCTTCCATGTCCCTTTGTAGCCACTGTGCAGTTTAGTTTAACTGTAACGCTTGTGTTTCGTGTTTGGGAGTACCCAGATATAATCTCAGGTGGGTTACCAGTTGTCTTGGTTCTGTTGTTTTGTTTTCCAAGCACTGCCGGTTTAACCACTATAGTATTTTTCAGCGGAATTGGCGGCTGGGTCGAGTTCTGCCTTTTGTGAGTGACCAATCAGCGCAAAGAAGGTCTGTTGGTAAGCAGGGAGACCTCAGTCTGTTCAGAAACCCCGTGGTAGAAGCATCGGCAGCCGCACTGCGTTGTTGCCAATTATTATATGTTCTTTGCACAGTGTTGTAACCATTCACTGGAATCTAATGTTCCGCGATGCTACATCTGACACCACTCCATGTTGTTTCCTCACTATCTCGCCCCACCGCCTCCCATCACTACTTCCTACCATGGCACAGTACATGTGATTGGTGCACGCTTCAGCCGCCAATTCGGCTGAAAACTGTCATAGGCAAACTAAGCATATGCCAAGGGTGGCAGAATTGGAGGGGGAGAGCATGCACATGAATAAAAAATAATGAGAAATAATGCAAAAGAGAATATAATAAGCAGCTAGAAATAGAAAGACAAAAGGCAAGAACAAGTGTGTGTATGCATGTTTGGTTTTGTAATATGCCTCCATCAGTACCTGATATCTTATATAAATGATTTATTTGTATTTACTGAAGTTGACAGGGCAGGGGACACAAGGCTGAAGGTTTGCTTAGGGCACCAGATACCCTTGCACTTACCCTATCTCCAAGCTTGTATTGGGGTAGTATCTTGAAGTATACCACATCCTCATAAATTCTTATCTCACAGGTTTGTAATCTCCAGGTAATTTTGATGATAGGGAGATGAAGCATGTCAAAGTGGATCTCCAGTAGTATGATTTGACACAATGTTCGTACTGAATTTCATGAAAATTGTTGTTTAATGTTATGGTTTATAACTTATTTTGGGATGTGTGTGTGCATGTGTATGGAAAAAATAACATTGCACCCAAGCAAAATAGTCAGGTTTTGTGTATGAAGTTCCTTTAGTAACTTGTTTTAATCATATAAAATTTGAGCAGTATTAAATCCCACAATAACTAATCCTGTGGAACCTTAGAATACGTATTTTTCTCAAGACATTATATTTATATGCTTCAGTACTTTTATGGATAAAATGTTGGTTTGTAAATATTTATTCATGAATATGTTCTATGCACTTTTATAAAGTCACAGGCCCAAAATCTTAAAGAAAAAATACTTTGTTTAAAGTTCGTCATATTACCAGCACCGAGCCGTTGTCGTGAATTAGTACAAGTAGTTTAAAAGTGTTTAGCAACAAAATGGTTTAAACTCTTCGGTACAGCCATGACTAAAATTCCCTGAGCTTTTCTTAGACTTGAACTATGATTATGCTTCATAAATAACTTAAACCAGTTTTACGCATCAGTTCATTTTTCTACATTAAGTTTGCTTTAAACTCTTTTTTTTTTTTCAGTGGTTCATTTTATTACTGTGATCTTTCCTGATTATGAATCATGAAATAACAATATATTGACATAAAAAAATTGCTTAGTGGTTGGACATCCATTTCTCTTATTAACTTCAGAAATGTAATATGAAGATAATTTGACTTAAAAGGTGGCAATGGCGCCCTTGTCCATAGGCTGAAGAAGCAGGAAAATCTTGAAGTCTAGATAGTCATCTGAAATTGGTCGAGCGTGAAGCACGGAACATGGAAAAAACAGTCCATGTGTAGAGATATGGTGTTTAAATATAGGATGATACTAAGAATGACAACTGCAGGTACAGGTACAAATATGCATAAACCAGAGATGTGATCTCTGAAAGTTTTGGTGCTGCAATTTCCATCGTTATCTTTGTTAACTTTGTAGTTTGTCAAATGTTTGTGTTCTGTTTATTTTTATTACATCCTTCCAACACTGTATTTGATACTTCTGATTACCTGTTTGTGGATTAATTTGATTGCAGATTGTCTGTACACTTACTAGAACTTGTTTATAAAACTGTATGCCCCAGGTATTTGTTAACGAAGCTTACATCTTATTTGCTTATCCTTTGTCACATAATGTCCTCCTGTTGAGGTTTGGTTCAAGGTAGATCATACTATTACAGAAAATAGGTAAAATTATATAGTAAAACCTGGCTAAAATAGAAAAATGAAATGAAATCCGTGGCGTAACAGCTCCAGAGAGCCAAAGCCGACTAGCTGGCTTCACGTTCACATGCCTCAGCAGAGGTGAATGATCATCCAACCAGATATAGGGTGACGTGTGGTCAGCACGATGAACCCCCAGCCATTACTAGTTTTCATGACCAGATTACGCTACTTATTGTAGCTCCCCAATTTCCTCACGATGTGGCACCGGTCCCATACACTGGTTGAAAGCTCATGAGAAAATTTCTTTTCCCCCGAGACTCGAACCAGCGCGCATTCCGTGTCGTCGGTCCGAAGCATGCCTCAGACGGCACGGGACTGGCTAAAATAGAACTGTTGTGAAAATAGAAAGCTGTCTTAACCAAAATAATTCTGTAGCCCCAACGGAAGAAAAAAGATTTGTAATGAAATTACCTCTGTGAGGTAGAAGGTGTTGAATATGGAAACAGAAAGGAAAAGTGAGTTTATGGAATGGCTTCATGAAAAGAAAACTGTTTGTGACTGGTAACTAGGACGCTAATGAAATTGTGTGGAGTGATTTGTTAAACAGATCACCGCAAAGTTTCAAAAGCGGACACAGCACGTTTTGCAGAAACATTTGTAAAGAAGTAGATGTGAAGACAAATTTGTGATGGTTTGGCCTTCTTAAGAATAACATTTTTTTTTAATATAAGAAAACAGTTCTGGTACTATGAATTTTAATTGGCTCTGCATTAAAAACAATGAGATGTGCAGAATCACAAAAACACATTTGAAAAATATGTGCTTTCTGTTTCAAAGTACACATTTTCACTTTTTGCTTTTCTTCAGTCTTCACACTATAAATTTATCTTGGAGGAAATTAATGAGTTATGGGTATTAGATTTATAGATCAGATAATACTATGTAGACAGACTTTTTATGCGTATTATTTCACTTACAATAATAAATAAACACAGAAATATGACTTAAAAAAACGTTCAGGTAGACACATGAAAATGTCCGTATTACACTTACACGCACACACACACTCACGCACGCACTGCATTGTTTCTCTCTTGTTGCATTTAGTTATTGGCACATTATTTAAAATTAATAACTGTTATGTTCCTATGAGTGAGTAACTCTTTTGCTGAACTGTGAACATCAAAAACTGTAGTAATACACGTCATTATAAATCTTACAGAAAGGAAGAAAGACATGATGTTCTTGACGCTTATCGTCTCAGCAGATGGAGTACACTTTTGATTATGTAGAGCGTTTTATAAACTCTAGGATTCTGGTTAATCTTCTTCTTTAAGGTAAACTTGAAGTGGGTTGAGACCTTTCCTTCTCGATGCTGATGTTGTATTCACAGGTACTGTTCACAAGAAATATACGTGTCAAATCCCAATATAAATATAAAAAGGCAGAGTGATTGAACATTTAACGCAATGTAACATGGAAGCATTCACAAAAAACAAAACAAAAATTCAGTAAAAGTTTCGTCAGTTTACGCTTTTAAAGTATCCACTGCCGAGCATATAAAAGGTCTGATCCAAGAAATTGGATATCGATTAGATTGTGAAGACCTCATCTGTTACAGCTTATGGAAATTCATGAATAAATATCTATGCCTAGAATGCAATTATAAAACGTTACGTCCCTAACCTTATGCTGCATCTGACATATTAGTGTACTAAAATTAAAGATGTCCCTTGTGGTGCTTGATATATTAAAAGACATTGAAATTAACTTGTGTGAGTGTGCTGGGATACAGAGAGTGTGAATGGTGTGGCAAAGATTTTAAGAGAGCATTAGACTGGTATTTATAGTAATTAATCGAAACAGTAGTTGCATGATGAATTACTAACAATCTGCATAGAACAACATGAAATGAAATACTGTGTTTCTAATAGAAGACTTACCGCTGTTGGTGCGCTGTGTGCTGAGGCAATTGAGCCACTCCGTGATGCTGATTTTACGATCATTATTGACGTCACAGTAACGGGGCAGTCGCTTACCACAGCGACGCAGCTGTGGGTTTGAAGATACCAGGGCTCGAAAATGTTTCCATTCTTTTCTCTCTAGTACCTGAATGACATTAATGAAATAAGCATTAGGACCATCTGACATGTTGCATTTCAGAGTCAAATGGATCGCACGTCATTGGTTTTAAAATAAATTAGCCCAACTACTAGATGTGTGTGAAACGTGTTACCATATACTTTTAGTTTAACTAAAAATTATCCTAATAAAAGTTGCACATTTTTTCAGAGATTTATAATAACCACATATCGTTTTAAATACATTGAAAGCTACTGTCTGTTACTCAGGAGAAAAGCTTTAACCTTGGCAACGTGGATGGATATTGCGGGGGAAACGTGGGCCTTGTCAAAAATATAAGGCTTAGACCCTGCATAATTCTCTCTCTGCTTTCCTGCCTAGTCTTTTCACAAAATTTTCACTGTTCTTTCATCTTCCACTGCTTTTTGTTCTGTTATAATAATTAGGGTGATTGATTAACATTTTTGTGTTGCTGATGATTAAAGTTGGAAAGTGCCTAAATGTAGTGGTAACCATATTTTGTGTAAATTTCAAATATGTGATACTAAATATAAATTGTGGAATCTCAAGGTGTTATACCATGAGAATGGAACAAGTGCCTTTTTTTAAGATTCTTACCTTATTCTTGTTTTTATCCAGCATAAGAAAGTTCCATGCTGCAATCTGTTCCTCTGTCGACTCCTGCCACGTTTCCTTTATAGGTACTGAATAGCTGTGAACATATATTTTTTTCTGAGCACTTTGTTTTCAGACACTTGTAATATGTTTTCTTCGCTAGAAGAGACTAAATTTCATTCCCATTTGAAAAGAACTGACCAAATTATTGTTTTATAATATATATCTTGATTATAAGTAGATGTAATAACAATTTACATATACACAGTATAAAAGTGAAGGGAAGCTCTAGTTACCTCTCCGTGCTTGTTTGATTTTTTGAAGCTTCCATCTTTTTCTTCATTAGATCCATTAATTCTCTTAGGAAGGCCTGTTTTCGGGGATCAGGACAACCTGCAAGATATGTTATGTTAGTACATAGATGAGACTGAAATCTGCTCTAATTTCACTCTGTGAGACTAATTATTTGAGGGTCAGTCTCCGGAAACCACACGTGCATATTTTCTGAATTTGCAATAGCAATAACAGCATTAAACAAAGTTACAAATTGTATGTAATTTTCAGTGGTTTCACCTTTAGCAATCTTTCACTTCTGCCACTAGAAAATACAAAACTTTTGTCGATGTAAATTATGCAAAGAGGTGTGGTAGTTCTTTGAAGACAGTAGCGTGAAGTTAGTAGAACCCACAGGTTCAGCACTGTAAAAAGAAATCTTACCATAGGGCATTCCTCTGGACTAGTTCTGTCCATCTTCCATCCTGTTACCCCAAGGTCCATCCCTTATATATATCCACCCATCATTGTCTTCTCAGTTTTCCAGGTGGCCATTTTCCAAGAGGTTTCTAATCAAAGTTCCTTATGCGTTCTTCCCCCCATTGAAGCTGCATTCCTAGCCCACGATATCAAAACTAGCTGGTAATTTATATCACAATCAATGCTTTTATGAAATCCCCATTCATATTTCAATGCACAAAGATCCTGTTCAATAAAAATGAAAACTAGGTGAGCTGTTAAGTATTGATCATCCTTAATAAAATAATATCAGAATGGTGTCACTGCATTGAACCACACTTCTTACCATTCATTGGCCGTAGCGGCGCTGGTATCGTGTCGCACTTCGGAACCTGGTCCTTTACAGATGTCCCTGGTATGGGTTTTCCGCTGTCCTCATGCACACACCAGCAGTAACCTACACGAAGTTACATTTTTCATGGTGTATATATATCCAGCTACTACTTATTCTGTTTCATTCAATATCTGTTTAAAATATTCATATTTTAAAAACAGTGATTCTCAGATTGTGTTATGAAAGTGGTTCATATGGATTGTTTAAGTTTCTGTAATGGCAAATTTTCTGTTCAAATTACAAATCTTAAGACAACTTATGATATACAGCCACGAGACTACATGTCGTAACAACCCAAACGACCACAATTTAAACAAACGCCATCATGATAACCTCCAACCATATATGAATTACCTGTAGATTTGTAACACTGTATGGTTTGGTATCGTCCATCTGGTGTGCATTCTGGTACGTAGAATTCACTGTAGTTGATTTTCTGTTCTTCCAAAACTGCTTTCCTGTCTGAATGGCAATCATTTCCTGTAAACAAATTAATTATTTGGATAATGTCTTTGTCAGAAAATAACATGATTGAATTTTTCATTAATATTTTTCCTCGTTGTACTGAATAATTCCCCGACCTTTCTCCTTTGGATTGAATTCGTCTGCCAAGAATACAGTGCTTTAATGCCATTATTTACTCTAAGAAATTTAAAAATAAAAGTGAGAACATATTTTATAGATAATTTGAGTTTTGAAATTAAAAGTAACTATATGCCCAAATTTATTTAGTGGAAGAAATATTGCATTGAAGTACAAATTATAATAATGCAGTGGGGTAAATACTGAATAAGTAGCGTTCATCATACTAATACTGGAACGATTAACAGAAAGTTGTACGTGCAGTAACGTCCACCCTGTATTAAGAATAGGTGAGTCCTATGGACTGTTTTTTAAAAGACGGTAGTGAAATAAATTAATTGTTTTCTAAATGTTATTGGTGATAGTGTTGAATTACCAATTTCAAATTTTTGGAATTTTCATTCGCCATTGTGCTTCCTCAAACCACTACGTTACATAGATTTTTGCACGGTTGAATTATACAGGCTAGCGAGTCCATTTCCCAGTGCCCACAGATCGTGATTAACTCCATCTAACAGGCCAAACTGTGGTGGCTCACCTCAGGACAGGGGAAGAGCCATCTTTCAAAACGTAGTTGTTTGAGGAAGCACAATGGCGATTGAAAAGGTCATAAAATTTCAAATTGGTAATTCATTGTTTATTTGTTCATGTACAAGTTTTATATTTTATATAGCAATTATGTATTCCTTGTTTAGAAGTAACATGGTTGGTTTTTTTAGTTTATTTAACAATACATTAATTGCATAATTATGTAATGTAAAATGGGGGGATGATTTGGAATGATGAAGTGGGAAGTGTCAGTATTATAGAAGGAGGTTTTGTGGTCTGTTTTGAGGTACTACGCCACAGTTTGCGTAGAGGAGCCAAGGAGCGCTATGAAAAAAATCAGTCAAAAGACAAGAACAGAATCTTGGTACCTCCAGAATTCAAAACAACAGAGTTCTGACCACTCAGCCTTGTCATTTAGTTTGCAATTGGTAGTGAAAGTGTTAGGCCATGCCATAGCCCAGCGCAGACCGAACCTCAGTGCCAGGTGATTTCAGATAAGATTCTTGGTGGATGTAGTGAGATGGGAATAGGTTATTCTCCAAGTTCTTCAGCTTTATCCCACTAGTCATTATTCATTCATACTCATCTACCACTCACCAAGCAGCACATTGTCATACCTCAGTCCTAAGGTAGGAGTTTCTTCTCTGAAATGGCACTTGGCTGGTTAATAGTTTTAGTGAAAATGTTAAATTATAACTATTCGCAAGCCACTTAATTTACTTCATTATGTTATATACAAAGTAGACATATATTCAAACCATCTACCGTTACTGCAACTAACCTTCAGATTCATCCGTACTTTCTAGTGACGAGTCATCGTCGGGATTTGGCAGAAGTTCTGTGAGGGTTGTGACAGTCTCCTGCATTACTGGGAAATAAGACACCACCAGTTGTAAAGCTCATTCTTAAGTAAGTAGGAAGGTTAAGTAGTTTGTTAGAAGAACATAGAAAGTAGTATTTTAGGATGAATCAAATCTGCTTCCATTATGCAGCCATGATTCAACTACAACAACAATTATGATATGTTTCATGAAAGTAGTGCAGTAATTTCAAGTTATCTTGCCTATCTTACGTAACATGCATTTGAGATCTTCATTCCATAATAAAAATTACATATTTTATAATTCTGAACTTTACCATTTCATGCATTACATAAAATTTCCATGCTGAAGCACAACACCATTAATGTGTATAATAAATGAGAGGCAAAGCGTGACATATTCTCACTGTTGATACTACGCAGAGGTGAGTGGTCAGCTTCACATTATGGCTGCTTTTATCCCAATGAAATGAGCCCCCCCCCCCCCCCCCGTGCCCTTTGATTAGGAAGCTGGGTGGTTCCAAAACTTATTTGAGACATCTTGGCAAAGAGAAAGACAAATTACATTACCAGAAAGCAGTCCCCACTCACACTGTTTGCAGCCTGTCACTTTACTGGCCACATTTGTAGATAAATAGAAAATACAGTATTCAGGGACTATAATATTTTTGTAAACTGAAATAGCGTATAGAGGGACTCGGAGAGAACAACTTTCGGATAGAAATCCATGTCCTCTGATAATTTACCGCTGAAATAATTTGGTTTGTAAGATTTCTAATGTAATCCTTGTACATTAATAAAAAACAAAATTAAGCTAGTAGGAGAATAGCAAAGTACGATTATTTCAGCGGTATGTTATCAGACTTCCCTACCATCAGTGGCCTCGACTGACTCAGGAAAACTTCGGAGGACATGGATTCCTATTCGAAAGTTGTTCTCTCTGAGTCCCTCTATACGCTCCTTCAGTTTGGCCCTAACCTTTTGAATCACCCTGTATAATGCACAGAATTTGTACAAATTGAAATGGTTTCATAAGTTACGTTGTTGAGGAAACCACATGCATTAAAATAATATTTTAATTATTTCTGTATTTTTTATCAAACTAACCCAAAAATGAAAGTTATCCTACCAATGTCTTTATCTTTAATACTTTGGTAAATATAATTTAAATTTTCAATTTTTCACTCATCTAATAAATAAAAAAAGAGGGCTCTCTGTTATGAGCCTACTTTCTGTAACCATTCATTTAAAAGGAAATGATGGAATTTTTCTTATAAATTTAGAATGATGTTCTGAATTAATTAAATTATGTTTGGATTTGCATGGAGGAACTGAGAAAAGCCACAGAAATCACAGTATACTCAATCTTCAGTAGATGCAATTTAGCAGCCACAAAACATTCACATATTGATTACAGTATGAGTTTACAACAAACAGTATTGTTATATTCAACATACAGCTACCAAAAACATGTTCTTTTCCAATTTCAGAACGCTTGTGTTAGTTTATCATGGTCCACACATAGGTTATTAAATTTCCGCTACTATCTTTAATGTGATAAAATGTAGTCTGATAGTTTCAGGACATAATGATGAATTCATATGACTTAGCAAAGGGCTAAATTGGCACTGAAATTCCCAGTAGTACATTAACAAGTTAACACTCTTGGAACAGCAATGAAAAGGGAAGTTGAGGGGGAGAAATAGAACAAAGAAATTTTGATTAATCCAATGCAGCGCATCATGAGGTAAGCTGTTATCCCAGAAAGCCTGATATAGCAATTCAAGCAGAAGGCAATTCCTGAAACAAAATCTTAGGTGTAAGGGAACATATTCTGTGACTTTAATCGATTCTACGCAATAAGCCAGTTTGCACTAAGCTACGCGTTATATCTGGAGTAAAAATTAAGCTGGTGATTCACATAATTGCAAAGCCTGAGATTATTTTACAAAGCATTGTTTAGCTTGTACTAAAACATCTACAGCAGTGGTCCCCAACGCGGTGCCCGCCAAGGCTTTTTTTGGGTGCCCGCGTTGTTACGGAAAGAGGTTATACTGAATAATGAAGGTCGTTCAACCATGAACATTATAAAATCAAAGCACAGATCTCTGCTTACTAATGCCCTTCTTGACGATTGTTTGCGAGCAGCAACATCATCCTACACTCCCAAATTTGAAAAACTGGCCGATGAAATGCAGCGCCAAACATCACACTAACGTCCCACTTGAGTAATAATAATTGTACTTATAAAACTACGTATTTTTGATTGCGTGGTTTTTTATATCATTAAACGTCGTGTTGTTTTGTGTATTATTCGGTGTCGATATCTTATTTGTCCAGAGAAAATAAAATTTGGCTTTGTTAATTGGTTGGTGCCCGCCACAATCTGATAAACTCTCAAATGTGCCCGTAGGAACAAAAAGGTTGGGGACCACTGATCTACAGCATTCATTAAGGAATAATTTAAGAATTAGCCTGGGAACTTTGTAAATTCACTGCATAGCAGATGTTATCTTCACTATGACCATGCTGTGTTTTCAGATGCATAGACCTTTTGTTGTCCACATTTAAGAATTGAATATCTACCTGATTTAGATAATTTAAGTCCTTTACACTTTTCTGACTGCATATTGTAGGTTACCAGTTAGACCACCCATTCAGTTTTTTTAAATAAAACTTAAGGAAATATAAATTACTAAGGTGTCCAATGTATTAGATTCCTGGTTTATTTAGCAGATGGTAGGGTTTTGTGAACAATGAAATTGTGAAGATGTGAATTTGCTGGCTCCCAGGATTTGAAGTGAGGTGGATGATTTTTAGGTTATGTAATGATACTTTTTTATCTGTATAGGTTATGTAATGTCAAAATGGAAAAATGACTGTGAACACTAAATTCGAAAGAATGAGGTTAGTGGTCACAGCCTTTTTGCTGGTACTATCTCAGCATTGAGGAAAACCTCAGTCAGAATAGTCAGTTTCTTGGCTGAGATTCAAACGCAGGTCTTCCTGAATACAGAGCAGGACAGATAATCACTCGGCCATGACAATTCTTATACCTTATTTTCAAAAGGGGACAGCAGCTAGTGAATATGTTCTAGAACAATTAATAATTATGGTTCTTTTAGATATGTGTGTTTGTGAAAGATAAAAGAATATATTTAATTTCCATCGAATTAATTTTGTTCGGAAGTAATCTAGTTTTTGTAAAGACGAACATCCTAAGTCTGACATCATTTTTTGACTCTCAAATTGTTGTTGTATGTCATGAAGGTGTATAGTAGGATTGGAGATGAAACTCCATACATTCTTAACCTCAGTACTAGAGAGACATGAGTGGTAAGCTTTATTCTCCCGATGCTTTAGCACAGGGAATGTTTTAGTAAGAAACTGTCAGGATCTAAGGGTAATATTTCACTGATTTCAATTAGTAATTGAGAGTACATTCTGAAAATACAGGATGATCACATTCTATGATGATTGTATCTGCTGTGAAAACGTGCAAATTCCAGAGCCAATTCTGAAACTCATTCTTAATTAATCTTGTACCGTGGGATGTGTATTGAAGAACTGTCCATAAATTACATAGAATCTGATATAAGAAAATACGCAGTAACTCTGCATTACTTCCGTCTCTCTTTTTTTACAGTTTTGTATAATAAATAATTTTACGGAACTTATATAAGTACACAGTAACTAATTATTGAATTTCATGTAATGTCCATCTGTTATAAATCCAGTATAAAAAGTATACTGTAAATTTGCATTGCTTTTACGTGTCTTTATTTTAAATTTAATAAACTTTGTCCATAAATTCTGCTTGTGAAATTAATATAAAAAAGTATACACAGTAACTTTGCATTGCCCCATTTTCTCGTATTGAATTTCCTACAATAATTCTGTATTATTTCGTATGATAACAGTAATTTTTGGACAGTATTCCAGTGATCTTTAGTCTGTGATCGCCCACCCAAGCAGATACGCCCGGCTTCTCTCTGACATTCATATGCAATGCACAATATTTGTTTTGTGCACGCACTCACCTTTGCTTTCCGTCTTCTCAGCCCCGCCCTCCTGCTGGCTCTCATCTGAGTTCAGGGACAAGAACAAATGGAAAGAGACTAAATAATAATGACGGAACTCCATACTAAGCATCTCTTTGTACACAATAACCCCCAGCCTATTTTCTGTATGCTTGGTAAGTATTTCATAAAATACTTTTAAAAATACGAGTATGTTTATAATACTTCAGAACACTTAACCTTCTTTCATAAGTTATTATTCAACTGGCCAAGAAACGCCTGTTCGTATGAAACCAGAAGGCTCGTAGTTATTGTCAGGAAGCCGTTCCTTTTACCCTGTTCTGATCGAATTCAGTTCAGCTTAGTTCTCTATCTTCTCGTGTTTATCTTATAATATTTGTATGTCTTCTTTGTGTAAAACGTAATTAAAAGGTGGAACATTAATTTATGTATGTGAACTAAAAATTGTGTCTTGAGCATTCGTGAAATGTTTTCAGAATCAACAGTTAAATCCTATATTCTTTTTTCTTTTATTCTTAACCCATCCTAACCTAAAAAGTAAGAAATAGATAGACTTTATAGTGAATTATTGTCTCTTGAACAATAACATTTTGGAGATATGAATAATATATTAATATTTATATTTATTTTTTTCGTATTCACAATACTGTTGAACGTTCTTCTACCAGAAACAAACGCTGAATAATTACTAACATGGACTGAGATGTCTTAAATGGTTGCGTTAATTTTTAGACATACGGAAAATCAGTTAATATACCACTTTCGTCTATTTGGTCTTATGTCAAAGATAAATTCTTCGTGTCTGCATATATTAATGCTTGAATAAATGTATTCTTCTCTACAGATATCATATTTCATCCTGAATCCTGGCATGAAAACCAGCCAGAACTTGGAAGTACCACGGATATACAAAAGGATTTAAAGGTAAAAGTTACATTCTATTTCCATAATTCAGTATTCTGTGTATGGCTTTTTTTATTGTCTTGTATACAATAGTTCCTTATTTTAAAACCCAGAACTTGTCTCAGTGCTGGAAACTTTGTTCGACTGTTTCCGCCCGTGTTGCGTAAACAAAAGAAGTTGTATGTACGCCTAAGCATCATGTCATGCAGGTGTACAAGGGGAGTGGAGGTAAAGTTTTTTTTTTAACCTTGGCACTAAATGTAGGTAAATGGTCAACCTCGTGTTCTGGTTGCTTTAACCCCTAAGGAAAGAGCTCTCAGTATCCAAATTCAGTCCTGGCGTCAACAAATCATTCAACTCTCGTGTGACCTTTCTCTGTGTTCCGTGTTACCTACCGATACGTTATTGATCACTGTGTTTACAAATCAATCTTTATTTTATACAACAAAATATGCTTATTAAGTGATGAGTTATTGACTTGTGTTTCTTGGGTTCACAATAGCTGTCTTTTAGTTTGTTGCACTGTCTAGTCTGGTAGAAATTTAAGGTTACTGACGTTTCAGAGTGTGTTTTTTTTTTTCCCCTCTGTAATGATGACAATGACTCATCTTCAAAATTATGAAAATTTTAATTTTATTCATCGTCCCATCACTTCGTCGCCCAAAGATCTTCTCATCTCCCACCAAAATCTTTATAGACCTATACTTGGCTCATCCACCTGAGCTACATTTTTATGTTAAAGTATCGTATGATGATAATACGAGGTGAGATGCCCCCTTATTTGAGAAGTTTCTTCATACCTCTTCTGCTCAAAAAAACATTTGCAACTGATGATTTTTCTCTCAGAGCATCAGACCATATTTCACAACCATATTTATTTTAAAAACGAGTTATAATTTTGGAATAAGACAGTCACCTCTCGTGTTCGGGGACTGACTGTACCTTGTTGCGGAATAAAGTGGGCCCACTCAGCAAACAGTCGTAATCTGGGGCTTCCTGTACGAGGGCACCCGGGGGCAGGGTTGCGTAATGCTTCCACTTTGTTAGAATTGGTCCACTTACCCTGTGATGATTTCATCTGTTCATCCTCAGACAGAATTTAGATTTTGGCCTTGACTACTGAACTTACGGCAACAACACAGGACATTGATACTTGTTTTGTGAAATACGTAAATTCTCTCTGATCGTGCCCGTTCTAAGGTCATCCAAGGTCAATTAGTTTACAGGGGTTGTAGGTTCGAATCCGCCTCAGGAGTATTGATGTAGGCATACATTTTATGTTCTGCCTTGTCTGAGTAAATGTCTTACATAAAATCTCCCGCCCACCCCAGGAATCTTTTCAAAAAACCTGTACGCCACTCGACCGAAATACTTCCATGACACTCGAGTCAAGGTCAGAGTGGTTGCTAGCCACTCCGCATGAGCTGTGCAGGTGCGAACATGTGTTCATCGCATCGAAATTATTTGCTGCTGTTTTATAAAGCACGGCTGGCAACGTTGAAAAAAATCCTGAAAGCCGATTTACGTGTCTTGTTATAATTAAGTCGCCAAAGCTTATATATAAATGATCTTGTACTTAAGAGTTGCGTTGTAAATGGAACGCTTTGTAGGCTACGGCATTCGTATATTAAACAATGGTGTCTTTGTTGGTACTGTGTATATTTTCTTTTTAGTGTCTTGTACTCGTTTTGTATATTTCTCAGCATTGAGTTAAATGCTATGGATACCACTGCATATCTCGTTGTAATTTTAGGTTAGGTTCGGCTAGATCGAGATGTAATTTTAGGTTAGGTTTGGCTAGATCGAGATGTAATTTTAGGTTAGGTTCGGCTAGATCGAGATGTAATTTTAGGTTAGGTTCGGCTAGATCGAGATGTAATTTTAGGTTAGGTTCGGCTAGATCGAGATGTAATTTTAGGTTAGGTTCGGCTAGATCGAGATGTAATTTAAAGCAAGATAAATTGAGTGGCGTATATAGAACTGAAAATGGGGTTATTTGTCGAGCTGACAATTGTACTTCACGGTACAAAATATGTAAGAGCTAATCCGTTTAGCACAAAACCCTTCACCTATGTTGGCAGTGTCCAGCGACTAAGATATTGTGCATTAACAGCAGAGTCTAATCTGAACTCATATAGAATGAGATAAATGTCGCACGTTGGCGGCTACTCACGATTAAAGTCAAGTCCCAAGCAAGATGCCCATTCTTCCCGTGAGATTCGTTGGTCGTTGTCTAGGTCACAGAGTTTCGTGAACGTTTTTGCACATCGTTTGGGCTTCATTGCCTTCTTGACGAGTCGACGAAGGTCCCGGTACTCGGGTTTCTCCAGGAAGTTATCTTTGTCCTTGTCCATTACCGAGAACTTCCAGTCCAGGACCTGCCGATCTGAGTCCTGAGGCGTTGATTGTACCCCATCACCTGCCGACCGACAGAACAGGATGGAAATTTTGCCACAATACAAAATCTCATGAGTTCTTTTGGCCTGGAAAGCTATGAATGAGTTAAGTAGGGTTTATACAAAAACCGATTTTTGAAAAAAACGATTTTCGAATTTTTACAAAAAAAAATTAAAACAGTAAAAAAATATTTATACTTATTTTAAAAATTTTCAGTTTACTTAATATTTATGGAACTACAAAAATATAACAAAATGAAATATACTACATACAAAACCAAATAAACAAACTAAAATCAGTACAAAATATAAATTATAAATTTTTATTTCATTTAGTATTTTTCTTCAGGAAATTTAATGATTTATTTCTTGAATTCGTACTTCTAAAGCATTTAATAATTTGGAACTGATTTCAGCCTGACTCATGAAGATTAGTTTTACTACAATATGCTTGTTCCCGAAGCGATTTCAAGTCAAAATATTAACGTTTTTAATTAACTAATTTTTACATAAAAATAGTATTAAAATATATTAAAATTGTCCGTCAATCACAATAAAGTAATATAAGATAATTAAATGGTTAAAATATTATCCTTTGTTCCGTATCGAGTACTCGATTTACATATGGAACATTCTCGACATGTTTCGGCTTTCATAGAGCCGTCATCAGGTGTATGTTATAAACTCTTAATTCAATTACTAATTTTTAATTTTCTTATCATTTCTTCGTTTTTTTCACATTGTATCAATATCTTATAATTTTTACATATTAATTCTAATATCTAAAACCGGTTTTTTTAAATTTTAAAAACCGGTTTTCGAATTTTACAAATTTATCCCCCAAAAAACCCGGTTTTTAAAAACCGACAAACCCTAGAGATAAGCTTTTAGCTTGACTTTAAGCAGAACAAGATGGCGGCCTCACACATCAGACATAGAGGCAGTAATACAGAAATATTTGCCATTTTTTTTCGATAAAAATTACTCAGAATTTTACTTCCTATCGCTGTAAGCCTATCTGATTTAAATAGTTTAAGCGCTTACCTGTAGCTAAAGCAGTTGATACTCTGTTATATTCTGTCTTGAAAATTTTGACCAAGTTCTTGTTGAACGTGGACCTCTCGTCACTGCCACAAACTGAAACAGCAGGTTAACACTTAACAACGTAAACCATCTCAGTAAAGGACGAAGTTAGGTTAGTCGTAAAAACATAACCTTGTTACATGAATCACCCCGTGCCTTCATAATCGAGGCTGAGGAGACCGGGTCATGGTAATGTAACCCTACGTTGGCGAGTACAAAGATGGCTGTCTTCTGGGTTATAGTCGGACGTCTGATCAGGGCCCTGACGATGAAGGAAGAAAATATCTCTGAAACGTCTTTAAATCTCTACCAGAAGTTCATGAGATGATAAAGTTGCGTTATATTGTGATAAATATATATTTGTTTAAATCTTGTCAGTCTAATCACAATAAAATTCTATTAAATATTAAAATATTACCATAATTAACA